>NC_079371.1:14440000-14796875 GCF_021018895.1 Seriola aureovittata | reverse complement strand
CAAACACTGTTCCCGGCTTGTCCCAATTCCCCATCCCTCTCTATCTCCATCGGGTCTCTGACAGACCCGTTTCCACACACTGACAGAAATATTTCTCCTTCTGGTAATCATTTCAAAGTCTGTCTGTAGAGCAGAGAGAGCAAGAGGTTGGAGTGAGTGTGTGTTTGTTTTTGTGTTTGTATGTAAAATATTGCTGCCAAAATTGCCTGGTGTTTCCCTGCAGGCATGTGAGTGAATGGCTGCAGACTGTTTTACAAGACCCCCGTCACACTTTTAAGGAAAGAGAAAATAAGACACAGGAGAGGAGGAAAAAAAACAGCAAAAGTAGGAAGAGGTGGGAGGGTATGGAGGAAGGGAAAAGACACAAAGGCAAAGATGGAAACATATTTGACAATGAATGAAGAAGGATGAGGAGGAGGAAACACACCAGGAAAGCTTCCAGCGGCAGATTAGAGAGCGATGCAGAGAGTGAAAGAAAGAGAAAGAAGTGGATAACAAGAGCCAGGAGAGTGGGCGAGTGGCATCGCAAGAAAAGAAGGCGGAGGAGAGAGCGAGTGGGACATGCAAGCAAACACAAAATTTTCAGAGAATTGGATGGAAGGACAAAGACGTGTAAGAGAAAATGAAACTCTAAAGATCTTGATTAAGATTAAAACGCTGGGCGGAAGCTTTAGAAAATCAGCTCAGCTCTTCCAAGCTGCACATTCAGACCAACCACAGTGCAAACCTACAGGCCTGTGTAAGCATAAAAAGTCACTCTTTACCTCCTGAAAGATCCATCCTAACAGTTATAGACCATCAATCTATTGCACTCCTCTATGACAGTCTTGTCGGCACACAAGGCTTTGCAATTACTCATCAGGGGTAACGTAGCTTTGGACAGGGATAGAACATGTCTATTAGCAAAATCAATACTAATATCTTACGCTGTCCAAATGACTTCTCACACGGACATTTCTCTGTATCTTTATTAGTGGACGCACGCTGAGCCTCTTGCTGGCTCTCATCACATTATGAAAAAAGGGAATAATTAAAAGCCTGCGCTATTGATCTGTCATCATCTAGGGACAGCGGGGAAAGAGAAAAAGAGGGATGGAGGGGGTAAGCAGGGACATAGATAAGTGGAGAGAGTGAGAAATAATGATGAAAGACGGTAGAATTAGGAGTGGGAGAAGAAGCAGGAGATAAAGTTTGAATGAGAGATGGAGAGTGATTAAAGAGAGAATCGATGAAAAAGGCTAAAGAGAGAAGGGGGGGGCTGGGTAAAGGGAAGAGAGCTATCTTCCCCTTCGACATTCTGCTTGACCGTTGTTCTCACAGCTACCTAGATTGACAGGACGCCGACGTAAACACACACACACACGCTGCCAGAGCAAGGAGCAGCAGGAAAACACTCTTCATGATTCAGCTGGTTGTCTAAAGAGTGTTTCAGAGAGATTCAAAGAGCAACAGAAAGAACTTCAATCGATGTGCACCTCCTGGAGTGATACAAATACTAACCTACAGCTATAAATGATCGCGTACAGTGCAATAGGGCTGAAACCATTAGTTGATTAATCCAGTAATCTATTGACAGAAAATTAATGAACTATTTTGGTAACTGATAACGTGTGTTGAACATTTTTCAAGCTAAACTTCCCCAATGAGAGGATTTGAAGCTTTTCTACACCACATGTGATTGTAAACTGAATGTTTGGACTTTGGCCTAATTTTTGGATCAAACATTAGTATTAATAAACTATGTTAGCATCAAAGAAATCATAAAGAAGATTTCTTTTTCTTTTTTTTGACATTTCTAAGACAAAACAATTAATCGATTAATCAAAGAAAAACTGTCCCATCCATCTATAATGAAAACAATCAGTTAAACAAATGCAGACTCGACTGCAAACTCATTGTCATTTAGTATTTGTTTGTTGGACACGGGAAGAGATGAAGATACAGTATCTGTCAAGTGCATGACACAACTGTGAACCATGAATCACGGACCTGATGCTCATACAGGCACAGCGATACATCATGCATTATTTACAGCCAAACCAAGAGCACACACACATACTCACACACCCATGCTTCCACGGAGTCAAATGACACACTTTTTGACAGTCGAACAATCAGTGTGTTATTTCCAGTGTCAGATTGTTCTGCAACAACATTTTGAAACACAAACAGCAGCAGCAGCGGAGTGAAACAGACACACATAAGCATTCTGTTGCGTATGTGAATGTCAGTGAAAGCAGTGATAAATGTCTCCCATTTCTTATTTTTCCTTACAGATTCACCAGGGGTTTTTTATTTAGCGGATAATTGAAGCTGTTCATCTTGCCTCTGTCCTTCCTTCACAGTGCAACAGCTTTTTATTTCTCAGAGGTCACAAACCAAACTCAGGGATGTAGATGTGCTTGGTGACAGGCGATCCCCTCAGTAATACATTATTTATCATTTAAAAATAAAAACTGATTGGTCTGTGTGACATTAGCAGATTAGCTTTTTTTTCTCTTATTCTGCTGCCCCATTTAGAAAGTAAAAAAAAATTGATTTTTTTTTTTTAATCAAACATGAAACAGTTCCTGTAGGGCTTAATTAGTGTAATGAATATGTAGATAGAAATTACTTATTTATTGTGTTTGTTAACCCTCCACTCCCTCATCAAAACCCACCCAACTTGTGGCAAAAGTGTAAGTCAAAGAAATCGAATTAACCTTGAATTTATGACTGCTACTACTCGGTTGTTTTCAGAAAAGGAAATATATTTCAGTGCCTCTTTTTGTTCTACTCAATTGATAAGTAAAACTTCTGTCTATTTCTCAAATGGACTGCTTGTTTTTCCTGTATTTGAGTCAAGTAACCATTGTGATTTCAATTCAAATTACTGTGACTGAGATTCCAGTTTGTTATTGTGCTTGAGGTGTAAAAAGCTATACTGGCAACATGTACAGTTTACTCTACATGAATCTCATTTCAACTGTCACATTAATTTAGCTCAAGTGATGTGCGTCACTGCTAACAGAACTGTGCATACAGGCCAAACCATATAGTCAGAGCTAAGTAGCTATCTATATTCATCATCTGCATTTCTCTCATTGGCTCCAATATTACAAAGGCCTGAAGGCAAGCACGGGGCTGAGCTGTCTACGGAGATAAATTGCATAGAAACTGTTGTTTATCTTTGAAGAACTGAGCAAAGCCGTTGCCTGCAAATATTATGCAAATAAAGCATCTTTATTTATACAGTATATTGATTTTTTATTTAATAAAATGCTCATGTGGGTTTAATTTGCAACACTGAAAGATCAAACACCGACAGAGGATCCTAAATGACGGGCAAGATTTTTTTTAAATGGAAATGATGGTTCCAGTGAATATATGCACTGCATAGCTTAAAAGAAATGTGACATATGAGGTTGTAATATCACAACTCTATCATTACACGCTCATATTCAGTCACACACAAACACACACATGCTTCGGGCATGGGATTAACCAGATACCCATTTTCATGTTGCCATGTGCCTAATAAAGCTCTTTAGCTGTCCTAATTGGCCCTTTCAGTGCACTTCTTTTGATGTGCAGGGATGAGAGAGAGGGGTGGAAACTGTAAAGCCTATAAAAAAAAAACTGGGTTCCTGTCCGCTCTTCAGCCCTGTGGAAAATGGAAACATAGAGCCAAATACGCTTGTTCTCCAGAAGATCCACGTACACTCAGTCACACATGCACAAACAGACATCTATTTACATTCATTCTGCTGGCCCCAAACTAAGACTCCACATGATTAGTGAGGCTTCAAACAGTTGGAGTGATCTTTGAGTAGGACAAGGCTATGCTCTGTGCAAAAACTCAGAACACAAAGAGATGTGAGGGTTGGAGAGAGCGAAAGAGACAGAAACCCTGAGATAAACAGCAAAGGCAGACGAATAGCCATAGATCAAGAAGAGAGCCGCTCGAGGAATAGAAGAGAAAAAACTTGAAGGGAGAAACACATAAAAGACAAAATGAGGAGGTGAAATGAGGTGAGAGCGAGCACCACGGAGAGAGAGAGAGTGAAAATTCACTTGACAGAGCGAGAGAGTACAGAGGCAAAAACAAATGGAGCGAACGGACAGGGAGATGAATGTGTCGGCGAGGTACAGGTTTTGTAGTTTATAACATACCCGCTGGGAAATATTTCATATGAGCAGAGTAGTTTGTGCACAGTGACAGTGGATAAATTTCTTTTTTTGCCCCAGGTGAGGAGAGATAGATAAATACCTTAACACCAACCTATGGCCATATGAGCTGGTTCGGACACTGGCGAATATCTCTGCTTTTTACTGTCCTGTATGAAAAAGCCACGACTTTATGTCGGCCACAGCATCAGTTTGGCTTCATTTAATAAACCAAACTGAAAACAAAAACCTCGGCTTTAGTTTGTGTAGCAGCTGTCTCAGATTCATTTCACTCAATTCATCATAATAAAAAGCTGTTGATCAGACAGTAAATGGACTGCATTTGTTGAGAGCTTCTGTACCAAAGTTTTACAGTCACTCACCAAGCACCATAGCAATGAATGAATATGGCTATAAGCCTGGAATAAGGTTTGTGCTGTATATCTCTCATTCTAAACCAAATGTTCTCCATTTCTGACCAGTGCCTCGTAAAATAAAGCGTTGTCTGCTTGTGATGCCTTGTTATAGCTTTAAAAGGACATGTAATCGCAATTTTAAACAACAGTACAACAGCAAATAGCTATTTTCTATATAAAGATATAGTGGAGTAATGGCGTGCTGAGCAGAGAACAAAGTCACACCCGCTCTGAGTGTGTTGTAATCCGAGCTTCTCTGTTCTTTGCTTTGGTATCAGGGACCAGGGTGCGTGCATGTGAGTCACTCACTGTTAAATCATTGTCCCCCCCTTCCCACTCACACGCAAGATGGCACAGTGCAGTGCGCAACGCTCAGGTTAACGCACTTTCCAGAATTTCTTCCACTGAAGAAACCACATTTTTCAGCTAAAAGGGCCTCCGTCAAAGAAATAAGATAAGACCAGAGCACAGGCGGACTGTCCATGGGGACTACCGGCTCAAATCCCAGTCGGCCAGTGAACTGTCAAAACATCCATAAAGTTTTTTAACTTTTTACTGGCTCCATCAGTGTCTTTTGTGGGGCTAGTCCCAGCAGATAAGTCCAAGGCTGAATTTCTTTTCCAGTCCAACCAAGGAGCTGGCTGGCTTTGCTGAGATATTGAGCCCTACGAGCTGCTAAAGCGCTCCGTCTTGACTGGGAACTGGCCTTTCTTCTCCTCGACGTGTAAATAATGAATGGCTATATAATGTTACATGTCTGTTTTCATTAGTAACGTTAGCTAACTTGCTGTTACCGATGTTATGAATTTATTCAGCAAATGTTTCTATTGCTAGCTGGCTTACTGCCAGCATTGCCATAGAGCATATCATGGCTAGCATGTTAGCATGGGCTACACGTTGTGGCTGGATTATTGTTTGTTGGCTCTCATGTACACACAGTAAATTAATTCAGTTGTGCATCTTGTTATGTGTTCAGTGGCCACTTTCAATGGGCTTCGTAACACCTTGCTAACATAAAGAGCGGCCGGCAGTGTGGCCAACAAAGCATTTGTTTTGGTCCGAGATCCATATCATACAGTACAATCGTCACCTCCCAGGCTGAGGGAACCTTTGCTGCATGTCATCTCACTCTCTTTTTCCATGTCTCCGGTCCCTCTCTACCACAAATAAAGGCTAAAATGCCAAAAAAAATAAATCTAAACAGCAAAACAGCTTTTATACACAAGTCAGACATAAATTTTGTGGCATAAAACATGTTCATGAACCTCAGATTTATCTTGTGAACGCTTTGGAGAGCCCTGACCCCCAGGTTGGAAACCACTGTTCTGAAGGTCTCCTGCTTCTCTTTCAAGTTAGTATACTTGTTTTCCGTCCATGTTTACCAGGATGTCTTGTGCAATAGAACACACTTTCCTGAAAGCTTGAATGCATAACCTCCATAATAGTCTACAGCTCTAGGTCAGACTAAGCATGAATAGATGGAGGGAGCGCTGTAAACAAGTTTCATATGTGATATTTTTTATTCACGTTGGAACCTTTCGATAATCTTATTACACTGAACTGAAATGTTTTGAGACATGTAGTCTAACAAAACAACTGATTGATGAACCACCAACTGCAAAAAAATATTTAAAACAGGCTTTGCAAAATATCATTAACTGACTAAATAAACATTTGCTGTGACTTGATCCCTTACATTTGAATTTTAAAGTTCAGTCAATGACTTCCAAACCTAAACTGTGATTATTCAAGACTACCAGTCACAGTTTTGCAAGTGACAAGGACACCTCAAGTTTTAGCTATGATGTCCCAAGTCTTGAACTAACACACCCAAAGTCAAGTCCAAGATGTTTCTTGAGTTCTTAATGAGTTGGCATGCAACCCTCACCAACGCCATTACATTTTTTTTTTTAAACGGCAGTAACAGTTAGTAATATCCAAATACATCTGATGGACATCAGCAAGAAAATGAGAGCTGAATGACTGCACCTTTTTTTTAATCATAATTTTTAATCTTTGAACTTTTAGTCTCCTGAAATAGTGTCCCTATAGCGCCAGGTGTCATGGTTACAATAATAAACATGAGGAGTGTACTGACATCAGCACACTGGACATTTGTCGCCATGGTTACAACAGGAAACAACGGCTTGGTTGAGTTATGCCACAAAAACAACTTGGTTAGGTTTAGGAAAAGATCGTGGTTTGGGTTAAAATAAGTACTTTCTTAAGGTTTGACGATCTTTGTTGTCATGGTTACAATAATACAAACATTGTTAAGGTTGTCAAACAGTCATGGATAAAACCAAATGAAACACAAAATGCTAGTTTCACACGGGGAATTGAACACTGGTCTCCTGTGTGATATTCCTGTCTTTTGTTGACCCATCCATCCACCCCAACCTTCTCCTAATGCAGACTTTGTTACCATATATACTACGTCAACAAAAGGTAACTATGGGTCATAGTAACCTGCTGCACACACAACCTATGGGCTCTTTTTTTTTCACAGGAAGTCGGTCATGTGAAGTCGTCGATTTTGATTTTTGTCCAGTCACAACTGAAGTCATCCGATTCAAGACTAGAGTCTTGTCTCAAGTCCACAACTCTGCCTTGAACAAAGTCAGAGTGTATCCTGCATAAACACATTCATCCTGAAAAGTTAACTTTGGGTCCTTCTCAGCTGGTTGTTGCCTCATATTGAGTTGGGATTGAAGATGGGCCGACCTTCCATGCAAAATAAATCCTGCCCTGCTTTCATTAGGCCACTTTTTTATAACACTGCAGCAGATGTTGAAACACACACACACACACACACACACACACACAGTGACACTCACACTGTGCAGCCCCCTGAGGAGCAACCTTGCCTCCTCTCAACTTTTCTCAATTTTTCTTCCCCACTTTCACTCATCTATCGCTTCCTCCTTACACCCTAACAGCAGACTTCAAAGTGGCTGCTATTTAGAGGTTACTCTAACTAGAGGTAGGGAAGCTTTTCCCGCACAAAATTGGCTAAAAATACATTTCAGTTGCTTCATAAGCATTGTTGTCTTCCCTATCTGGTAAATGGGTTGTGTTTGAAATGGAAGAGGACAACATGGCCAGGTTTCCTCTGTTTCAGTAATCTTTCATATTTTAGGCTGCAGAAAACATCCACCTTGAAAATGTGCCTCAAGTATGTATTCAGGACAGATCTGAAGTATCTGCTGAGAGCTGTTGCCATGCAATGAAATGAGGCGCAGGTTGGAAATTAAAGTAAACATCCCACGCAGGGTGCTATATGTGCCTGTATTTCAGAAAACCATTTACAGGGGTCTCTGAAGTGTTTTTACAGCTAGCTCAAATACTCTGTGTGGTCCAGCTACAATGTTTGACACGTGTAACAAAGGAAATATATACAGCTCAAAGGTATTTTCCTGGGGGACTTATACATCATTCACAGCACGTATTTTACATCACTTACATCGCCTCCACTGTTTTTGTCACAGCATATTTAACACACAGTCTGTTATACATGATCTCACTCTGGTTAATCGTCCAATTAGAGATTTTTTTTTCCCTCTTTTCCTACATGTGAAACATGATCTGGCTCCGGTTTTCTGTCTCTTGAGTGTGTGTGAGGCAGCTCTGTGTCTGCTGGTGATAATCATCAGGTTTGAGGTCAACAGACGCAGGACAGACCATGGCCAAAGGCTGACAGATTACACCACACTGATTTACTGCACACACACACACACACACACACACACACACACTGCTGCCACAGCCATCACACAACACACATAAAATGTACTCCTCCTTACATGCTCCTACATTTTAGCTGTGAATTATGTGCATTTATATTTTCATGGACAAAGCTGCACACACTAATTTATGTGTATGGCCTCACAAACACATTAGCATGCATGCGTTAAGTGTCAGTGCCAGTTTCCTCCTGTCAAACAGTAGCAGGGCAGACAGGAAGCAGGTTGGTTTGGAGAGCATACAGGGGTAAATACCATCACCTTTTATAGACATACCCAATGGCACAGCTGCACATGCACATAGACAAGGACACGCATATATTCCTAAATCCATAGTTCAAACAGGGGACAGATGGCCTGGAGATTGCATCATAACCCAATAATGAATGGCATTTTCTGGCAACTATACACCACTGCTCCGTGTACGTTCAGCTCACTCCCATAATGCACTTCTTGTGCAATATTCATGACTCCGAGAGCAAACATACATGACTCCATCATTAAGGGACAACACGCAACATGACAGGTGCTGCTCTCATGTGACAGCCACAAGCATATGCTCATATTCAAAGAAATGCACACGCACACACACACACACACACACACACACACACACACACACACACACACACACACACACACACACACACACACACACACACACACACACACACACACACACACAGACCCTTAGGTATTTGATAAATCTAAAAGAAAACAAACAAGCAAACACGTTCTTACCTTTGTGGTAGTTCACCTGCTTCGTTTGCATGGAAAAGGTTCCCATCACAAGACCCATGTTGACTTCTGGTCACAGACAGATTGTGTGAGCTTGCGAGTGTGTGTGTGTGTCTGCCCGCCTATAATCAAAGTGTGCTAGTGAGTGTGCATACAGCAGGTATGTGTATGTTGTAAATAAGTTACTCCATCAGACAGATGTGTAGGTGGAAGTACAGATATCACTTCTCATGCTGCCTCACACCCTCACAGCTCTGCTGCCTCTGCTCGAGGGTCTGTGTGTGTGTGTGTGTCTCTGTCTGTGTGAGTGAGTGAGAGAGAAAGAGAGAGAGAGGATGTGTGTGAGAGAGTGAGTGTGAATGAAAAAGAGGGCGCACATGCACTCTGAAGCTACCTTTGTCTACGCTGTCACTGAAGCTGCCTATTTTACATCCCCTCTGTCTCTCTCTCTACTTCGCACACGCTCCCTCCTCCTCTCCGTCTTTCCTCTCTCTCTCTCTCTTTTCCTCTCTCAGTATGTCCCCTGCCACCACACTGTCATTCCATCAATTCCTCTGTGCCTCTTTATGTATCTGCCTCTCTCTGTCTCTGCTTCTCTCGGCTCCCTCTTTCCCTCCTATTCGTCTCTGTCGCTCTGTCTCTTTGTCTGTCTCGTGGGGAAATGGGGATTGCACACTGTTGCGCAGGAAAAGACAGAGACAGAGAGAGAGAGAGAGGGAGACGGAGCAGTTGTGTGTATGTGGAGAGGACGACGTAACTCAGGGGAGAGCGAGAAGAGAGGAGGAAAAAGGAATGAGAGAATGATGAAAAGGAAAAGGAGAAAAAGAGGTGAGAGGGAGGAGAAGAGGGAAGAGGAGACAGAGACAAATTAGGAAAATTCACAAACACCAGGGGAGGCAAAGTGATGGGGAGAGAGGAAGGGAGTGAACGAGAGAGAAAGAGCGAGATGAAGAGTGCAAGAGGTGAGGGGAGATAAGGGACGACTAGACTGATCGGTCCCCCTTTGCTATTCGGCAGTCTCACTGTGGAGAGTGTATGTGCTGCTTACATGCACTGGTCTGACAGGTGGTGTGTGTGTGTATGTGTGTGTGTGTGTGTGTGTGTGTGTGTGTGTGTGTGTGTGTGTGTGTGTGTGTTGTGTGTGTGTGTGTATGTGTGTGTGTGTGTGTGTGCGCGTGTGTGTATGTGCGTGTGTGTAATTATTCTGCTAGCAGGTGGGTCACGGACAAAGCCCCGTACATCTGACACCACTACATTTGCAGAAGCGGCGCCTCGCATATGTCAGCGCCGGAATCAACACGCGGCTTTTTGCTCTTGAGTCTGCTGATGAATCCATCAACTACACACAGATACACAATCAGGCCACACACCCACTACAACAATACAACCTGGGGCGAATGACGACAGTCCAGAACACGGTCCACCTCACACGTGTACTCCTGTGTCAATCACGCTTAACCCCTCGCTGCCCTCCGTGTAACACCCTGCTGTCGAGATTGGGGGGATGCTCCGACACTATTGACTACAGCCCTTATTGAAATTCTTCACGTGGCTTTAGTTAAGAAAACAATTTACAGCCGAGCCATCGCTGTGGCTGAACTGAGGCCATCAAGGCCAATGATAAAGCCATTAGGCCATGGCATTCATTAAAAGCTACTGGCTGCAGTAGCCTGCACGCTGAGAATCAATGCAGAGTAAAAACAAGTGAGAGGAGGGAAGGAGGAGGTGTGAGAGTCTGAGGTGTAGAGAGAAGAAGAGAAAGAAAATGGAGAAGAAAAGAGGAGCAGAGACAGGGAGATAGACAAAGAAAGTGAGAAAAAGGAGCACTGCAGGGCAGGAGTGTGTGTGTGTGTGTGTGTGTGTGTGTGTAATGGTGAGAGACATTTTTTGAATATGCAAGAGCTCACTCCAACACACACACACACACACACACACACACACACACACACACACACACACACACACACACACGCTTCCTCTTTCTCGTAGCTCTGCAGAAAGAGACAGATCTGACACCAGTTTCTAATCAAAATCATATACTAACAAATGCAACCACACACATCTACACGCATACATGCACACATACAAACATGCACAAACACCCACTGGTTACTGCAAGTGAGAGTCGCAATATATCAACAGAGAGAAACAGGTCTTTAAATTCACACCACAGCAGCGGCACACACATGCTGATTAAATTCTGAAAGCTCGGCTGAATAGACGAGATAAGGGAGCGTGATTTGGTGTAGTGATGATGTTTAACTTCAGTGGAGGGGTTACATACACGTCTAACAGTGGAGAGAGAGCCGTTGGTTGATCAGACGCTTTGAAAATCCACTGGATAAACGAAAAAGCCACAGTGGAAAAGCTGAAAACCAGGCTGTTTGATCATTCTCTGCAAAGCTGACATTTTGTAAATACCAAGTCTTCAAACAGCACCGAATGGATTGATTTAAGGAAAACAGAAAGCAACGAGGAAACAAATAGAATACAATAGAAAATAGAGCAATAGTAGCAGTTAAAAGTTCATTCATGTCTTTGAAAGACGTAGTTGACAAACCAATCATACAACAATCTGCTAAGGACGGCCTTGTAATATGATTGAAAGCTCCAGCTGCTGAGCTCAAGAATTAATCTCAATCTCAACGTGGACAAAAAAAGTTCAGAAAAATGGAAGTGAACATTTGAGGTTTTCACGACAACTGGGCAGACGCCAGCTGCTGAGTCATCACGAGACTGTGATGCAATCAAAATCTCCACATTTAAATGAACCTAGTGGTTTGTCAGTTAGAATTCAATAAAAACAACTTACTTGTTCCCCAATATCCCCAAGACTGTCCTCAACAAAATGTTGGACCCTAACCCTGAGAGTCAATGCTAGTTTCTTTTAACCATTTCCACAGTCATTCTAAGCTTAAGCAAATGATTGGTGTATTAGTGTAACCATGAAAAATGAAGATAACAAAGGTCCCCTAATCTTATCAGTCAGTCATGTTTACCCAAACCACAATGCTCTCATAACCCTAGCGAAATAGCGTTTGTGCTTAAACCTAACCAAACCTCAAACATAGCAGCACCAGATTAGAAAACACTTGTGTTGTACCAGAAGTCTTGGACAAATGACATATTTTGTGATTTAAACTGGAGAACTTGTTGGTATCCACAGATCCCAGAAGACAATCAAAGAGCACAAAGTTCCTGCTGGTGCTGAATAAACTCTGGTGTTTCACAGAAAGATATCATCATTATTTGGGATCCGTATATGTGGAATTTACAATGAGCTCCTGAGGTCCATTCGTTTCTTTGGTTTGGCTAAAAACTGGTGAGAACTGCAAAAGCTTTACTGTTTAAGTTTGGAAATTGATTCTTGAACTTGAGCTGTGATAAAATATGAACAAATACAATGACTTTTTCAGCAAATGGAAATTGCTCATGTGTCATCACATGACCGACAGTAAGAATCCAACTTTGGTCACCGGATAACAAGTGGGATCTGCTTGTACACTGCAAAGATAGGCCCCTCCCGAAGAGAGAAAGACTGGGGTGTACTGGTTGTGGAGAACACAGCGTCTGTAAGAATGGAAAACACCCTGCGTAAGACAGTGAGGGAGCCTCAGAAACAGACGACATCAGCTGTCTGTGAACATCAGACCAAAACAGGTCGCAACATCGATTGGGAAGTGGTCACAGTCTTCAACCAGGAGTTATAGATGAACGAAGATCAAGGAAGACATTTACATTTAAAGCGAGTTCAGAGACAAAGTTCAGAGACAAAGTTCAGAGACAAAGTTCAGAGACTGCTTTTTTAGTTAGTTCAATTTGTTGTTCTGAGTTCTTTACTGATTCCTCATATATGCTGAATTGTCAGTTTAGCATTTAGAATTAATTGGAAGTGTCTTAACTAATCTCTCTCTCTCTCTTTACCTCTAATATCATATTTCATGGTTCTTTCCAGGAAACATTTTAGGAAATTATTTGGAAATTATTCAAAATTTACAAGTGAGTAAACCTTGAGTTTAGGATATTTTACCACATATATCCAGATCTGCTGTAAATCACCACTATTATTTAATCCTTTTCAGTTGTTAAAACAACTAAACAAACATAGCTTTGCAGACGCGCAGTTGCAGAGCAATAACACTAACGGCAACAGGTTCATCACATTAGGCCGACTGCCAAACTCTGCCAAGACATTACACCTGACATCATCTGCGCTGCTACTCAGTCCTGTCCGGGCCGCTGTGGATCATTCTGAGTGCCAGCCTACCTCTTTCTCATCATTTATTAACCATTACACAACAGACCTTTTACTAGATTGAGATGGCTGCCTCGATGAATGGATGCAGGGTAGAGAAAGGAAAATATGGGGATCAGACTGTGGGGTTGAAAGGTAGAAAGCATTTGACAGCAGAGAAAGAAGGTGTTGACAAGAAGCAGAAATGTGGCGAGCAGGCAGTGAATAATAAATTGGCTGGTTAGTGGCTGCCTGGTCTTATCAGACGAAGGCTGGATGGAATCTGTCATAGTGATGACCACACAGAGGAGAGGAGAGGAGGGCAATGAGAGCAGAGAATTGGGAGGGAAGGGGTGCAAGTGAAAGAAATGAGACGGGGGGGGGGCAATAACTGTATGAAGGGAGGAGAAGAGAGCAAGACAAATATGAGTGGAGAATTTGGAGTGCATGATAGATGGGAGGAGGTTAGGGAGGGATAGAGAGAAGGTGGGGAGAGGCGAATGAGAGCAGAGAATTGAGAGGGCAGAAAAGATGGAGGGAGATAGGTGAGGAGGGAGAGAAGGAGGGAGGGGGTTGATGGAATGAGGGAGCGAAGGAGTAGAGAATGACAGAAACAGGATGGTGGGACAAAACAGGGGGAGGGAGTGGAAACAAAAGAGGAGTAGTCAGAGCAGTGAGATGAAGAACAAGGAGTGAAAACTGCACCTGGCTACTAACTGGCTCAAACGGGCTTAGTGTCGTCTGAGTCATCAGAAACAAACGGATTGATTTACTGCAGTGCGGAGTGGAGAGGACGGGCTCAACGATCCTGATAGTAATGGGAATGAGGTGTAACACTGCTGAGATCAGACAATTCCTGCTGTTAAGAGTCAATCACACGTCAGTTTTTCCTCTAACAAAGCCAAACATGTCACTCGCTCCTACACCAACTACAAACCACAGACTACAAGCTGTGCAACAAGGCCTGACTGCAATCAGTGTGCAGTGAGTGAGTAAACACTGCCACAATCATTTTGCCCATAGAATGGGTTGCTGAAACATATTGTCATCATTTAACCATTTCACCCAAATTACAAAAACAACGTATCATCTATACTAGTATTTGGCAATTGCAGACAGGTATAGAAAAGTATCTGTTTTGATTTGTTTTTTTCTGCTTTGGGATGAAGCTGAATCCAATTTCTTCTTGACATGCCCAAAAAAAAGAAAACTACATTAGCAGCAATGTCCCTGTTCCTCCAAACCAAAAGACCTCACTATCAACAGTTTCCATTGGGACAATTAGTTTAATTAATAAGTCAATAGTCTGAAAGTTAATCAGCAACAATTATGATAATCAATTAAATTTTTTTAATGACCAAACAATGGCACAAAAAAATGGTTTCAGCTTCTCAAATGAAGCTGATTGTAAGTGAACTGATGATCTATAGGATTTAACAAGTGATCAAATGACTACTTTGGGAGTGGGGGGGGGGGGGGGGGGGGGGGTAGTGTTGCTTCCAGGAGCAGCAGGCATTTTCAGCATAATGCTAAACTGTACTTTCACAACCTGCTGAGCACCAAATGAATGACTAGCAAGCTAGACGGTGAACTTAGTGGAGCATTTAGCGGCTGAAGAGCCGAGTATTTCCCTCACAAACAAAGTTTGAACGTGGACTTACATTCACCAGGTGATCAGAAACACGACTCCAAATGAATGATAACGCTGCTTCACAACAGCTGGATGCGTATGTTGTGTTTTCTGGCAGGTTCGCCATTGCAACTGCAGGTGACGATATGTCAATGTTGTGCTGTTGTGATTTTTCTGCTGCCCCCTGGTGGCCAAAAATGTTAGGTCGTTAAGTCCAATGGTTTCCGGCTTCAGGGTCTGCCCCCCACCCAAAGGGTCTCCAGATTCATCTGAGGCGCCATGAGATGATTAATGGGAGAGAAAATAAGAAACTCTGCCACACAAATTTGTAGGTTTTTGTATTAGGTCATCTGTTTGGGCCTCAAACTTTTATTTAAAGGAAACCAACAAAGTATTTTGTTTGGAATATGTTATACTACACAGGTTTTTACTTGTGAGAACAGATGCCATGGATTCACTGACTTGCACTGAATCACTTTAATACTGAAGAAATCTTAAAAACGAATGATCTCAGGAAAGTTCTGAGGATTCTCATTTCATTACTCTAGAATATCTCGTAATAATAAGATTTTTATAACTCTGCACTAGAGATACCCAGAGCTGGGGCATATTGATAGAACTTCAAGGCCTTACATTCACAAGGACCCATGGATGGACTGTTTAGATTTTGGTGGTCAAAGATCAAAGGGCAAAGGTCAAGGTAACAGTGACCTCACAAAACAAGTTTTTGGCCTGATAACATTTTATATCCAAATGGTCAAAGGTCAACTTCACTGTGACATCAAGATGCTCTGCAGAAGCACTAACTCAGTAAGGGGAGATTGTGACCATATTTCCTGCAACTTGGCAGGTTGGCCGAGGCAAACAACCATGAGCTGGTAATTCAAGTTTCCTTTTTTTGTGAAACACTTCAGCCCCCTGTTAGCTCAATGTAATTTTTCAATACTGTAAGTGCCAAGAACAAAAGGAGGCAGAAATCTCAGAGACAGATATATCAAAACCTGAACAAGTTAAACCAAAACTATGTGTGTGGCCACACAGAGTAAGAAAATCTGCCTCTCATAATAGTCATGTAAGTGAACTCAAAACAAGACTAGTGTTGGTGCCCGGCTGATCAGTGGTAATAGTGTTGTATTTGAAGGAACAGGGGCCTGTGATGGTGAATCTGCGCTGTCTTTAGCTTTCTCTCCATGACAACCATCTATTTCTTGCCTCAAGGTCAGTGAATCAGTGAATCTCTGGGAAAGATTCACCAATGTCCACCGCCCACATACTTCATGTCACCTGTCAAGATGTGAAAAACTCCACTTTGCGGACAACATCCAACCTACTCCCTTTGGTCGATACACAGATGGCACATTTCGCAGAGCTCTTTAAAATCTAGTCAGCTTGAGGTGAACTTGCACAGAACATTACCCAGTAAGAATCACACTAACACCAAGCTGTTTATCTATTCAAAGTTGAGCTTTGCTGACATATTTACTGTTTCTTTTTCCCATAAATGTTTTACAGACAGCTTCACCTTGCCTGTGGGTGCTACTGTACTGAAGCCCCGTCACCCTCCACTACTATTCCTGGACACAGACATTTATATCGCACACGACACACCAGGGTGTTTGCTTCTTCAAAAGTGCAAATGAAAATGCAATTTACATTTGTGTTAACTGCAGCTGTCTTATTTCTTTACCTACAGTGCCCCAGTGATTTGCGTGACCCGAATACCAACACTCCTATTGACTCTCCCCCTCCGTGTCTCCCTTTTCCTCCCCCCTCAGCAGATGAGAGTGATGGAGGTGTTAATTGTGTGCAGCTTGGGGATTGATTACAGCGTTGGTAACTCTATTGCTATAACTCTTAAACTGACCTAAAACGCTGACTGTTATTATGCATTACATTTTGTATTGAACACGCACTGCGTCCCCTATGGCGCATTAAAAGTGATATGACAGCATTTTGGAGCTAAGCAGCAGCAGCACACCCACAGGTGTAGCACACTGGGAACAAGCTAATATCCACATCAAAGTATATGTGCACAAAGACATGTGCTCACTCACACTCGCAAGCATGTGCAAATACAAGTACTTCCATTCTCTCATTTTTCTTTCTTCCCTGCTCTCTGTTGTCATTTACTCATCCACCCTACTTTCCCTCCTGCTCCTCTCAGAATACAAACGTGCAGCCAAGTCCCACTGACTCAAAGTGAGAGGGGGGGGGGGGCATGAAGCGAATACCTGATGGGAAAAAAATGGAGCTGCTGAATATTTCATTAAACACTTCTGAGGAACACCTCAGATCTGAGTGCTCATGGCCAGTGCCAGCGAACTCTGAAGATCTGCGTCAGTGTTCGTCATCGTTCATCAACCATCAGAGGAAGAGCCGCTTCATCAGCAAGCACTTTGAGACTCTGAATATTTAAGGCTTCATCTGGTTCAGACTCAACTTCTCTTCTGCTCTGATCTGCTCTGACAGTGTGAGAGTGTGTGGTTAAAGTGATGGTGACAAATAAGAAAGAGTAATATGACGCCCTCTTCTGTGCAATCTGAGAAACACAAATCTGAAGAAAAGATGCACAAAACACTGAGACAGAGTCAGGAATCCAAACATTTGAAGCTTCACTCACACAAAAAATAACATAAATTATCCTCAACTTTAAAATAAGTCTTTTTAAACAATAAAAAATTTAATTTTAGGACAGTGGAGTCATTTGTTGCCGTGAGCTGTCATTAATGAACGACAGCTTCCTTTTTTTCTTTCCTTTCGTAAATCAGCTTTTTCAGTCGAGGTGGTAAACAGACAGGAAGGAGGAGAAGGATGATTAACATTGCATGTTCCTCTCATTCCCAACAGAAGAGCGCTTTGAAGACAGAGAGGAGTTAGCACATTTAAAGTTTCTTGTTTTGTTCCTCCAGGAAAGTTTCCTCTGAAGGGTCTTTGTTTCTGATTACCACAAATCCTCCAGGCACAAATATAAACCAGTTTAAGGATCTGAGTTAATTTCTGAAGAATTCATTGCTTCATTAAATAGTGTGAGGTGGTAAAATAGACAATAAAAAAACTGGGATGCAATACAGGTCATGAGATGGATTCAGGCTAACATGAGATTCAAGTAGCTGCAAGCTTCCTTGCTGAACTCAGTTGTATTTTCTGTGTTTCGCAACAGATTCTGAGCCAAACAGGGTTTTGTTTGCTGATAACTAACATCAGGGGCCATCACCTGTGCCCGGACCACCACAGAGCGCACTGTTCTGCATCCAGGTAGGTTGGGATTGTATACCAAGCACCAGAAGGCAGGCTGCACGGAAAGGATAAGTGAAATCATGCAGGCTGTTTACAGCTTGGCACGGCTTGACAGGATGTTTGGTTTACAGGGTTTACAGGGAGATGACAGGAAGCTGAGGAGAAGTTTAGGTCTGAAGCAGTGCAGGGAGTGACAGACAGTCAGAGATGAACAAAGAGGAAAAACAAAGTGATGAAAGTGATTTGCTGTAATAAGCCTGCAGCTAAAATACATGAGCAGAGCTGGAGAGAGGCCTGAAAATTGCAGTCTGAGATTTCTGTGAACTGGAAAACAAAAAAATGTTGCCAAAGAAAGCAAAAGAAATTAAGTTAGTATTGTTGTGTTTTAAGATTCTTTACTGATATTTTAGGCTTCAATACATTGACAGACATCATGTCAGATATCACAATGTGACAAAAAGCATCACTGTTATACTGTATTTATGCAGGTTGCTAACCAAAACAACCATGTTAAGATATTTTCAATGTGATTTTTTAAAATGAAATATATTTTGATCTGTGAATGTTGTACAAACGATTTTGGATAGGAGAAAAGAACAACACAAAATAGTCAGAAAAAAATTGCAATAACTCTCAACATGACAGTACAGTAGAAAACTATATGCTAAGATTTTCTAAGCTTTTTACACCAACCCATTTTACAGTACACACCACATCTGAGATGAAAAAGCACCACCAGTGCAAACATACCATTCTGATCATATGTGTCCATTTAATCATCTTCATGTCTTGTTTAAACTTACAAAATAAGCTAAAAATTTTCACTTTCACACATTTCAACAGAAATACTATTGACTCTTAGACATGCATATTCCTCTAAATTTATTCAAAGATACTCTGAGAGACTAATTTAATTGAAAATATAGCTCCATTGCTGAAATGAAGTTTTTTTTTAAAAAACCTGACCCATTTTGGCAGGTCCCTGTGGTTCCTAAATGATTCAGGCAAAAAAGTTTGACTGTAGAAGAAAGACTTTTTAACTGAGTGTGGATTCTGCTGTTTATCATTGAAGCCACATTGAGATGTAGAGGACAAATTTTCAAGTAGAGTTTATTTTATTTTATCCCCATCCTTTATCTTTTTTCTTCCTCTCATCACGTTTTCTTCTAACAGAATAAAAAACACCAGATTTGTGCCGTGAATTTCAAAGAGGAAACGCGATCAGGTAAGATCAGAATCAAGTACAAATCCTTGACTATCAATGAGCTTTACTGCCAGGGACTGATTTAAACATAAAAAATGACATGATGACTGTACAAGGGATTTTTTTAAATCTGGTATCTTGTATTTTCTCAGTGCTACCAGCAGAGGTCAATGCTGCTCTGATAGTCATTCTGCACAGAGCTAAAGCCTGTGAGAAAACTTGTATTTGCATTTCCCCTGAGTAGTTTCTCCTTCACCAGCAGTGCAGGACCTGGTGTAAAGCTACTGTTGCTCCTGAGAAAATAGAAGCAAAACTATTCTTTCCCCACAATGTATTGTTGTAACTCGTAAACTGACCAAAAACGCTGACTGTTAAAGGTCATCTGGAGAGGAGTCTGTGAAATTACGCTGAAATGTAGCATTTAGGCAGCCACGCCTCTTGGCTTCTGGACCTACCTGCCCTCTAATGTCAGTATCTGACTGAAGAAGAAGATTTAGTGGCTGTGTGGTGAGTGGATGGATAGATGGATGGATAACTACCTTTACACTGAATGTCAATGACATATTGCGCTTCCTTATAATTAATCATACATAAATTCTGAAGAGATGGTTCATATTTGGAGTAAAATTATTGTGCTTTGACCTTTGCACAAGTCGATTCTTCATGCTGTGGCTTTTGTATTTGTGCCTGCAGCTCTTAAAGAAAAGCCACATTTATTCTCTGTCAGTGGTAAGAAGAAAGCACAGCACAACACTGAATTTTTGTAGAAGAGTAATGGTAGCAGATAGCAGCAGTAGCAGCAGTAGGTTTCGCAGTGTTAGTTGCATTTCAGATTGAGAGTAAAAAAAAAAAGGGTTAAAGGGAAAGACCGCCAATTTTTCACATGGGAATCAAGTTACTCATCATGAGGACCTCTACACAGCCTGTAGGAGTGTGAAGCTTGAAATACGTGGGGGTGGGCGTGTAAGAATGTCTTATGAAATATGGTAACAAGTTGCATTATGGTAGGTCAGGGATCTTGGGAGCATGACTATAGCCTAAAAGTCTGTGTATTAATTTTAACCATCCTTTTTTAAAAATCTGTCTCATAAGTCCCCATGGAACTGCAACACTAAATCACTGGAGTATCTCTCATTAAGAGCAGTGTTCAAGCTAGATTACTTTAAGTCCTCTAACAAGCTCCTTCACACTCTCCCCACTTTCATAGACACATTAGTGCTGCAGCATTTTCATCATCTGATCTTTATCAGAAAATTGATCTTTAGAAAAGTAAAACATTCAAATAATAGACACCATTAAACAACATTAGAAAAACATAAAATCAAGTAAAGGAACAGACTCCCTCTTTGTTCAATGCAAATGGCTTCATACTGACTACAACCATCCAGTTTGTGATTTAGACAGTATCTGAAGGTAATCTAAAATGGACCCCAGCACTGGAAAATGAAGTTAAAGTGAAATACTAGCCCAAGACGGTTTACATATTCAATATTTGCTATTAAAATACAGCAGCAGAACAAAATGTTAGGCTATTAGTTATTTCCACCCTTGGTGTTCTTCGATTTGGACAAAGAGGACACAGGGCAGCTTCTCTTCATGTCCAATTCAAACACCAATATCCCAAAGTGACAAGCAGCTGGTCTTAAGCACAATCCATAAAACTGAAAAATTGTAATGGCCCTTTAAGGAGCAGGAATTTGAGAGTGTGTTTATGTTTATGTGTGTGTGTGTTTGTGTGTGTGTGTGTGTGTGTGTGCGTGTGTGTGTGCGTGTGTGTGTGTGTGTGTGTGTGTGTGTGTGTGTGTGTGTGTGTGTGTGTGTAGCCCGTTTGCCTTTATGACAGTTGTCTGATATGATGTTGCAGATGAAGCTCTCTCTCCCACTGAAGGTGAAAAAGAGCCAATGTAGACCTGTGTGTGCCTGTATGTGGATGTGTGTCTTTATATGTGTGTTTCTAAATGTGTGTGCCTGGGTGTCTGATGTTCTGCAGACCCAGATCTCTAGTTCCTGCATCTCATTTCCTTATTGTCTGAGTGGGTGTTTTAATGGCTGTGTATCAGTGGCGTGTGTGTGTGTGTGTGTGTGTGTGTTTTTTTTTTTTTTTACATACATGTACTGTATGTGTGTGTTTTTGTGTGTGTGTGTGTGTGTGTGTGTGTGTGTGTGTGTGTGTGTGTGTGTGTGTGTGTGTGTGTGTGTGTGTATGTGTGCGTGTGCATGTGTGTGTTTGGGTGCTTTTGGATAAATATGTGCTTTATTCCTTTGTGTGTGACAGTGGGAGAATTTATGTTCATGTTTACTGCTGCTTCATCTTTTGGCGATGTGAGTTTTTCTTCCAAGGAGTAATTTGTTACGCAACTAAACCTCAGCAGCAGCTCCTTCATCACGTTGTGTGTGTGTGTGTGTGTGTGTGTGTGTGTGTGTGAGAGAGAGACCTTGAAGGCAATTCTACCCACTGTGGCTGGATGCTTGCGCCATCCACAAACATTTGTGTGCAAGTGTGTGTGTGTGTGTGTGTGTGTGTATCTGAGTATGTCTTTGTGTGTCTACTGTATATGTGTGACTGACTTCTTTGATGTTCCTCATCCCTCCAGACAAAATGTCAATTGGCTCAAAGAGTATTATACTGTAAATGTGTGTGCGTGCGTGCGTGTGTGTGTGTGTGTGTGTGTGCCTCCAGGCGGCTGCTGTGCTGCATACAGTTTCTGAAGCATGCAGAGCTGAAGCAAGCAGCTTTGTGTGTATTTTCCTTCTCTCTTAAAAATACTACTTTAATACTGCGTGCACACACACAAACACAGTACCCTTAAATATAGGCACCGAACCATGGCTGCGCACACACATACGCACACACACACAAACACACACGCACACACACGCACACACACGCACACACAAAATAAAGAGTAATGAATAACAATAGTAAAACCCTCCCCTTCCTCTCAGCATCATCTGTGTACAGCTCCTCTTCCCCATTGCCACACTGACACATTTTATTACTCGCATTCATCACATACACACACACACACACACACACACACACACACACACACACACACACACACACACACACACACACACACACACACACACACACACACACACACACACACACACATACACACACACACACACTCCGCTCTATATCAACTTTATCTCTCCTCTCTATTAGCTGCTTACTCCCTTCATCTCTGTCTCCTTCACTCCTCCCTCTGGAGAACATACTGAGCAGAACGAGGTCAACTGCAGACGGAGGAGAGTAAAGAAAAGAATTGTACAAGCTGAAGATGAAAGATGAGGTGGACTGGACTTTCACTTCTCCTTTTGTAGTACTTAGAAGTTAATTTACCTGCTACAATACAACTTAAACACATAAAACACACATTTGCTTGCACTTGCAACAAGATGAACTATGACTGAATTCATACAAAGACATCTGAGCACTTACATACCTTTAATGAGAGTCCCAGTGACCAGTTTGTGCAGGGACAGGGCAAACTTGACAAGCCCCTGTTTGCAGCGTTTGGCACACCCCGCCATCCTGACAGTGACCCGGGACACAGCAGGCTGAGCAGGGGCCAGAGCAGGACAGGGGTTTCCAGGACAAAATCAGCAGCACCAGCACCAGCAACACCAGCAGCTGCAGCAGCGCCCTCAGAGCAAAGTGGCAATCAATGATCAACTTCTTCTGGCGGAGAGTATGAATCCAACAGAGTGGAAGAAGAGGAGCGGAGTGCGCTCTTCTTTCTGTGTCGCCTTTCGTCCTGATGAGCTGGAGGGAGAAAAAACAAGAAACCGTGATCTCCGTCTGTTCCCCCTGCCTTCCCTCCCCCACTCCTCCTCCGCCTTCTGCATCCCACCTCTGAGTGTGTCCAAATTAGTGTCTGCTCGAGAGCGAGATGTGTGACATGTTGAGAAAGTAAGAGAGAAAGAGTGAGAAGAAGTGTGTCAAAGAAATTAATTCTCACTACAGCCGGTTTGAGGTGTGCTTACAATCCAAGTTTCCGCAAAACTTCCTTTCAGTCTGCAGTCAACCTCTGGGTAACGAAGGAATCTCATGAAGTCCTCTTGGTTTTCTCTCTCTTCTGCTTCTTCTTTTCTTCTCCTGCTTATCAATTTTTTAAGTGGGGGAGCAGTAATCCACTTTCAGCGCCAGGGACAATGGACAGCTCCCCACAAAGCAGAGCAAACACACTGCGCTCCTTCTGTTTCTCTCTGTTAGGCAAACACACACACATACCGTACACACTCCTCCCTCAACCCCTCCCACAGCCCTTATAACACATAAAGACCCTTCATCAGCTGATAAAACGAGTTATTTATGATAACAAATTCCTCAGCCCTTTCTTTTTTTTAAATAGGACATTAGAAATACTACTGTACTGTACTTGTCTGTATGCTTTACATGACACATGTGCTTAGATGTTCTGCATGATGACCAGGGAGTGTAGTGACTGTTAAGGTTGTTGTTTTTGTAACTTTTTTCAATAATACATTTTTCATTTACATATTTTTTTAGGGGAAAAGGAAAGGAAAAATGTGACACATAAAATGTAAATGTGACAGAATTCCTGCTTAAATAAAATAGAAGGAGAGAGAGAGAGAGAGAGAGAGAGAGAGAGAGATTTGATACATTTTGAATGATTTTAATAACAAGGGGCATAAAAGTAATATAGGTGGTAATCAAAGTACTAAGATTCTTTACTTAAATAAAAGTAATAAAACTGCAATGTAAAAAAATCTCAATGAAATGAAATATGCTTGAAGTTTTTAGGCAGTATATAATTGTTGGTCTAGGTATTTTATATATTGTTGGCATGTTTAATCTGAAACACATTTTATTTAATTAGATGACCACATTTCTGTATGTAAAATCTCAATCTGCAAAGTAACATGTAACTTTAGCTGCAAGGTAAATGTAGTGGTGGAAATGTAGTGGAACAAACATAAGTTAGCACAAACACCCAAGAACTAGCATACAATACTTGAGTGAATGTAATTAGTTACTTATTGTCTCTCTACTAGTACATGCATTGGCTATCTCAGGACCCTCTACTTTATTGATTCTTTTGACCCCAATCTCAAGTTATCAATATACCTGCAGCCAGACAGCAGAACTGCCAATCCATTGATCCAGTTGTATTTGACCAGTCTTATAGTGGGTCACATACTGTTGACCTTTACCAGGCCCCTGATCCATCCTGACCAGGCTTTACACCGTACTATCATCATCATCATCTGAAACTGGCACATAACTCAGGAGAGATGACAAGGACTAAAAGAGAGAGGAAAGATGGGAAAGAAAAGAGGAGCGCAGGAGAGAGAAGGAAGGAGAAAAAGGATGCTGGGAGATAATCTTATAATGTCCTTCTGGGCTATATTTAGTCCCGAATATGTGTATATGGCTACTGGGTTAAAAGCTAAAATGCAAAATTCAGAGAAAACAGTAATAAAGGCAAAGTTAAGAGGAGGAGAAATGAAGAAATAGATAGAATGAGACACTATGGGGGGAGGAGAGAGAGGCAAGCAATGAAACAATAAAAATGCAAATGAAAGGCATAAAAAACAGAAGAAATAGAAAAGTGATGGAGGAGAAGGGGAATGAGCTGGGGAGTCTGCCAAGAGTGGGAGGTGTTAGCTGGAGCCGGTATGTAAAACTCAATGTCCCATAGAAAAGCTGAAAGCTTTGGCACGGACTGGGATCAATACTTTTCCACAGACTCTTAATGTTCTGCTTCACATTTCCTAGACGCAGCGGAAGGGTAGGATAAGGAAAACAACATGAGAGAAGGATGAAAGAAAGGAAGAAAGAAAGAAAGAAAGAAAGAAAGAAAAAAAAGAGGAGAGGTGGAGGAAATAAAAGCAAGTTGGGTGAGAGAAAAAGAAGGGGGAGGATTTTTTTCTGAGGCACCACCACTGTTTTGGCTATTAAGCATGAAGGAGATTACTGTGTGGGGAAATTTCCATAAACATGCTTCTCTATTACCGCCCCCATTGTTCATGATTAATGAGATTAACGTTGCCTTTGCGCACAGATTCAAGGATGTAATAGCAGCTAATTGCTTGTTTCTTCCTAAATTAGAGGCTGCGTTGTTTGATATTTGTTTCAACATGAATTTGCTGAAAGTGATGAAGCTGCCTGGTAGGAGAGAGTGCACCTGATAGTCGCTGTGGATGATAAAGATGTGGAGAAAATTGAAAGGGAACTGGAGAGGAGGAGAGAAGAAATAAGAGGAGCTGAAGGAGAGATAGAGTTTTTGTGACGCACAAGAGCAATAAAGCATTTCAAACTGAACTGAAAAGGGGGGCAAACGAAAAGGCTAAAAGAAAAAAAATGGCAGTAATGTTATCTGCTTGGGTGAGAAAATGGTAAAGATGAAAGGAGAAAATGAGGATTGTGCAAAAGAGACTGAGAAGAAATGGAGATTAAGGTGTGTAAAGATAGAATGCAAACAAGAAAGAAAAGGGAGAAAAAAAAAGAATTGAGATTGGTTCAAATTATGAAGACGAAAATAATATAAAATCTTGACGAAAGGGAGAATAGAAGAAGAGATAAAAGTAGTCTAGTGAAGAGAAAAGAGGACGGTGAGAGGAAGAGGAGAAAGAAGGGGGTTGAGAAGGCAGGAAAATGAGCGAGACAAAAAGAGAGGAGATTGCTTTGAACGCTGTAGATCTGTCAGAATTGAATCACAGGCGGCCAGCTGTAAGCTCTGATAGTGCTTTCCCTCTAAATATAACAGGCTCTGAGATGGACTGATATGGCCACAACAACAGACACAGAGATGCTGAGAAAAAAAAAGGAGGCTTCACAACACATGAGGAAAGAAAGACGCGATAGAAGAATGCCAAAGCTGTACGCATACAGAAAGAATTGCCGCTCACCAGTTGGTAATTTGTATATGATGAGATTTTTAGCATGTATGAATGTGTTTGCATAATACAACAATATCCATGCAACTTCCAGTACTCACACACAAACACACATGCCTGCAGTGACACACACACACACACGCACACACACACACACACACACACACACACACACACACACACACACACACACACACACACACACACACACACACACACACACACACACACACACTAAGTTGAGACAGTCTCATAACCACAACACAGCTGTATGACAAGTCAACAAAACACAACAACCTTCCAGCATCAAGACCCATCTGCCCAGACACAGCAGCGGCAGAAACCCACTTTTAGAGCCTATCTGTGGGTGTGAGCAGCAAGCGTTGCCCTGGGGGTGTGGAAGTCGACTCCAAACCGCCACCCCACTTGAGCCCCGGACCCTCAAGGTGTCAGTGGCAATGATGGATTGACAATGTCCCCTGTGGGTGAAATTAAAACCTCAACACACCATCCTCCTTCTGCCTCCTTTTCCAGCAAACCCGCCCCCCCCCCCCAAGACACCCTGCTGATGACAACTGTCTGTCTGCATCACTGCACATACACATGCACACAAATACACAATCCTGTGAGAAGGAGATATCCCCTGCAGTGCTGATATACACACTCTGACACATATGCACAACAAATACACACACACACACACACACACACACACACAAGGATAGAGAGAAAGAAAACCAGCGTCTCAACAGAATATCCTTGCAGGGGTCCTAAGACCTCAGTTGTTGTTATTGACACCCCTGTGACAAGCCATGCATACACACTCTTCCCTTTTACTAGTTTTTACTGTTTTCCCTCCATCCCACCCCTGTCCTCCATCACCCTGTGTGTCTGAATCCCTTGTGGGCCTACATGAGAAGACTTAGCTGAGCTTTGCATCATTACCTTCCAGCACAGAAAATGATTAACACATAGGTCATTAACTCGTGTAAACAGGATGTTAAGCTCACACTACTGAGGCCTGTGCATCATGTATGTTGTGTGTGTATGTGTGTGTGTGTGTGTGTGTGTGTGTGTGTGTGTGTGTGTGTGTGTTTGTTTGTGTGTGTGTTCATAATGAAGGTGAGGCTCCCTGGAGAGTGTAATCAGAGCGCAGTGGGTCCAGCTGAGAGGCCAGTTGCACTCCAGTTTTTATTGAAGCTTTTTTAGTTGGTGCAGTGCTGGACCAGAGTCGATCATCTAAAACTTGAGTCTAACCCAACAGGTACATATATCGATTGATGTGCTCATATAGTATTAATAAGGCTGGGGCAAGATTCAAAGGTTCGATAATTAGCAAATCTTTGCTTATGTAGAGTTTGTGGGGCAGATAAGAAAACATGAAACTACAAATGAGATAACATTTTATGGTTAATGTAGAGGATAGCCAATATGAATAAATCTTGGAGTAGATACACAAGGGCTAATATCTCTAACCTGTCCTTGACTAAAGTAAAAGTAGCAATACTGAAATGTAAAAAGAAATGTGTAAGTTCTGCATTGAAAATGCCATTTATGCAAAAGTAGCTTACTATTAGCAAATAATGCAGATAAATAATATTTTATATGATGTAACTGTATTATTATTGCTTGTGGATTATAAGTAGAATTTTACTGCTGCATTTGGTCAAGGTGGAGCTAATGTTGCTATTTTTTATACCATTTTATAACATCATCATTTTGTTTTGTATGTAGAATATTTATATTTATATTCAAATAAATGTAGGTGAGTAAAATAAACAATTTAAAAGTGAAAAATTCAAGTAAAGTAAAAATGAGAACTTACAGTACTTGTGTATGTAAATGTAATCAGCTACTTTCCACCACTGCAAAATGGCATAAGGGGTAAGATGTTGGACTTTTAGCCCATTTGTTCATTTGACATTCATGCACACCTTTATTTGAGAAACTGAGGCAGGAGGGAGGAAGAAGCAGAGGAAGAGCAGTAGAGGAGAAGGTCAAAAGAAGCATGTTCCACACAGTTGTGGTATACTGAACTCCTTCTTCCTAAGCTCATACACATACACTCTTGAACACAAACACACACAAATGCAAACACGCACTCTCCCTCCTCCACCAGGTAGACTTTCTGCTGAGCATGAGCAACAACGTTCTCAGAGGAGTTCCCAAAGCTGCCGAGCACAGCAGGTGATGATTAAGCTGCTTTTTGCTGCTGATGCTTCTTTCTCTTTTTTCACTTGAATTTTTGGTGTTGTGCCTAGTTCGTATTGAATGGGGCCAGTGGCGGAGCCAGGTGGTGGCCTGGGGTAGCCGTGGCCACCCCACTTGCCACTGCACATAGCACCATAGTTCAGCTCACTCATTTCTTTCCTGTGCGAAAGCATTTCTCCACAGCTCTGGATCAGCTTTGGATTTAATAACATGAATGTTTTTGAGGAAAGGGAGTAAAAATCATCTTTAAAATTGGAGAAAGTAATTCAGAGCGTCTTATAAGGCATGGGAGTGGATACTCATTCTCATAGCTGGAACAGAATAAAACTTATAATATAAAACGTCATCAAACAAACAATATGCGGGGCGACCTGAGAGCTGAATGGTCGGGGTGCATACCACATGGGTTCAAATGCCCTGAGCAGCGAGTCCCCAGCACTGGCCAGCCGGACCATTTGCTGGGAGACCTCCTACTCTCTCTCCCTGCATTTCCTGTCTATCTCTGCTGGCAAGTAGTTTAATGTTACCGGACACACAAATGTGATAAAACAGTACCTGCCTGTTAACTAACCAGTCGGGATTATCATTACTATCACAAACATTAGCAAACGGGATAAAACATTTCCGACCTATCAGCTCTGTGAAACACAGCAGATAAATGTTACCCACCTGTCAAGCAGAAGCAGAGCAACCGACACATCTGTCTTCATGCATTTGAACTCTCATAGGTCTCTCACCATATTGGACTGACCATCGGGACTACCCGGACGAATCCCGGTGGGCCGGTGAACTGTCAAAACATCATAAAGATTTTTTGCCAACCCTGCTCTTTGTGTGCCTGTTATTTGGGTGTGGGACGATCGCAGCAGATAAGATCTCAATCCCCCCCAGACAAAACTCCACGAGGTCTGGCAGAAGAGTAGACTGCTTCTGCTCCTTCCCCTGTTAATCCCTAAACTAGCACTGTCTTTTAGCATGTGCCAGATTTACTGTCTCTCTCTCCCACTGCCACCTTTCCCCCCCATCTCCCCTTTTTTCTTCTTATTTCCCTTGTCCTGGGCACGAGCTAAAATGTCTCCAGTGGCTGAGCCAGGGCTGTGTAGGAACATGATTAGTTTTTTCAGCAACTGCACAGAACGGACAGCTGGCTAGACAAAAAGTGTATTGGATTAAACTCGCTTACTCCATCTTTAAGATGAGACAGCTAAGTCTGATTGTGCTCACGTTTATGGCTGGTTTGTTGTTGTACAATGTTTGATAGGCTATGTGACTAATGCCTGATAAATACCAGGTTTTGTACGATGATATGATGATCTCACTGTGGTGCTTGGCAGCTTGATCAATCATAACTCAGAGATCAAGATTCAAATTTCTGTGCTCCCTCAAAGTGAGTAGTGGACGAAAATTGTCTAGTGGCTACAACACTGAATGGGAGAACAGACACTAAGATGTTTTAGGCTACGTGAGCAAGTCTTTGTGTGCAAAATGCACATCAGCACCATCCACTCTACTAAATCTCTGCTGAAAGCACCTGTCAGATTTAGTGACTGAGCTACACACACAAATATACACACAGCACTACCCACAAAGTCAATGGACTGTGGTTTTCACTCTGAGAATCGCTGCCATCTAATGTTCATTTGTGGGTGGTGTTTAAGTTGAATATTATGGTATAACTCTTTATCTACACAGGAAGCTTGATCAGAGAAGCTTGTTGTTGCTGTTGTGGGAAAACAATCTACAAAACAGCTCTGCAAAGACAAAAAGCCATTTTCTGCATCTTTCAATTGATTTTACACACACACACACACACACACGCACAAGCACACGCACACATATACACACAGAGAGAGGGAGAGAGACAGACACTGTAATGACAGTTAATATCATATAAACATTTATTCTCTATACAGTTGAAAGCAATAAATGGGAAATCAATATTATCAATTACTGATAGAAAAATACATTTGCTGCACCATGGTCACTCCACACTCGTACATACAGTAAGTAGCAAAAGAACACCACGTGTGTGTTGTGAACTTTGTATAAAACAAAAGTCAATGTGAGCGTGCAAACATGACATCGATTAGGTATGAAAGACAAAGTGTCACTCATACAAAAAGACATATGTGGTATAATCTTGAATACACCATTGGCATATTTTTTATAATATTCTCTACAAAAAATATCAGTGGTATTCTCTTTTTTTTAATTAATGATTGTGTGCAAATTTTAAAACTAAAATAACATCTGGCTTTTGTGTTTAAAGAAATCACGTAGACCTATGAGGAGTAGGAAACAGATCAGTCTTTGGAGTGAATCTTCTTTTCTCATATTTGGCTTCATGTGTAAAAATCAAGTAAGATGACCCGCGGGTAAATGTTGTGTCGGCACATTATACAGCAAGTGTTGCTTTAAAAAACACTTTTCAGACAGTAAATGTCCCATCGGCCGGCTGTTCACGTCACAGAGTCCAGAGAGGCAGCAGTGGGGATCTTCAATGAAGCAATGTGACACACAATCTGTCGGAGTTTAACACAGTGTAAAAGTGTGCAGCAGATGCAGATGTCCCTCCTGTGTTAGTAAATGTAGGGGTCACAGGCAGCTTTTGACAGTGTGACTGAGCTTGGCTTTATCAACATTTGCTTGCAGTTGTTTTTCAGACTTGTTTGATTGGCAGCCGCTCTGGCCTTTCACCTGGCATTCATGAGGTGAATCCAGTGGGTGGGACTCTGAAACAGGAAGTTCTTCCAACAAGGATGGGGCCAATCCTCACATGCTTTTACATGCAGATTAACTCTCAGCGCAGAGCCAGGAATCTTATGCGGTGTTTAGTTTGACATCTTCAGTTAATCATTTTGAGGTTTAGTGGCTAGTTGCAGGTCACTACATGCTCATAGGTAATGACCACATGAGCTGAGCTTTTCTGATTGGTTGACCTGAGCCTCACGTGGAGAGCGTATTCCAGCAGTGTGACGGTGTCTCCGCTGAGGTGGAAGTTAGGACGGTCCCTCAGAGGGTTGCTATAGATAGCTATAGATGGCTGTGCATTGAAGGGCAGACACACACACACACACACACACACACACACACACACACACACACACACACACACACACACACACACACACACACACACACACACACACACAAGGGAGAACAGAGGGAAAAATAGATTGTCACTGTACTATATATTCTCAATCTTTGCATCAGTAAATCTTTTTTTTTTTTAAATCAAAGGTTGCTGGAAAACAAAAAACAGAAGAAGATCAATTCTGGTATAGAAAACAATATTTAAGCCTTTTAAAAATATCAAATAGATAAGATTTTATAGGATTTTACATTTAAATTTTTCTGACATCACAAAGCAAACACAGTTTCACAGATAAAACAAAGCATACACGATGAAACAGAAACATTCCATCAGACAACAAAACAGTATTACAAACCCATAGCTGCAGTGCAATCAATCAGTCAATCAATAATACTAATAATACTTAATGCAGCTGCAGACAAACATACTGTTCTAATACAAAAACACAAACATGCAGACCCAAAGATGCACAGAACTTACCATTCACACCTCGGCCTGGTGAGGAAGGTTTTCACTGAGAAGGTGTCAAAACTGTACAGCGACACTGACAAAAAGAGCAAATATAAAACGTCTCTACACTTGACACAGTAAAACTGGGGAATACAGAGGTTTCTAATATGACTGGCCTTACTTGTTGATCTAAACCACAGTGTGAGATGTTGTAGTCAGTCAGTGCTGGTCTGCCCTGACTGAGGTCCTGTACATGATGTGGACGCTGTTTGAACTCAGACCATTAGATCCCAACGTTTGGACACTGATATGGACCGGGACACTTAGGTCGACATTCTCTACAATACACTGTAGAAAAGGAAACAAAATATGCAGCACATGAATTGCTCTGGTTTGTTTTTGTGGTAGTAACAGAATGCAGTGATGAACAGTTTGAGAGGAGAGACTGATACCTTGGTGCACGCTGAGCTCATGACAGATTTGTGGAAGTCCCCATCTATGAACACCTGAGAGGTAATTTAAATGAAAAAATCAAACCTTTTAGACCAACAAATCTTTCAGAATCAAAGTCCATGTGTCAGTGTACCTGCCAGTTTTTTCTGCCTACCCTGTATCCGTACACAAACGTGCCGTTACTGCACGTGGGGGGGGGGGGGGGGGGGGTAAAGAAGAAAGAAAGGTGAAGCACAATAAGGAGATGCTTTACCTGGTTGTTCATGCTGTACATGCAGCATATGCAATGTTGCCTAAATAACCAGTTTACCACTTCCATTTTTTTTTCTTTGTTATATGGCTACTTTAATGATGCACATGTTATTCCTAAAATTCTAACACAATAAACAAACACAACAAGACACAGTGCATGCAGATGAAGAACTCGCTAATGAATTCAAGCAATTCAACAAAAGCTTATATTCATTTACTGCAGTGTGTTATGTTGGCAATAAGCAACAACAGCAAACTGTCAGAATGCGATACAGCATTTTCTCCAATAGAAGAGATAAAAAGAGAGAATGGCCCGTATCAAGGATGGGTGCCATCACAACGCAGGAATATGCAACCAAACTAATACAATATTAGGTAGAAAGTGTGTTGGACAGTGTGCAAACTTTCAGTGAGAGTAGTTTTTTGTCATATCAATAAAGGCATTTCCAACTTTTTACAAAAACAAGAATTTCTTCCACCAGGACTTTAAGCAATGGCGTGTTTTACTTTGGTGTCTTGTGTAATGTGTGTGTTACCTGGTCCCGGTCTTATTGTCTTTGTCTTATCTTGGGCAGCAGTGGTCCTTCTGGCAGACTTGTTGGATCTCTCAGGAGAGCGATGAGCTGATTGAGTCCCAGATGCAGTGAATACAAGTCCATCATATGGAGGGGCAGCACCATTAGAAATATTAAAGTTGGGGGCAGTTGATTTGCCAGGGGCAGTCATGTCTGAGGCAGAGGTCTTTGAATTAGTGTCAGAACATATTAAGACATTAGAGTCATAGGTAGTGGTCCTCAGAGTTAAAGGAGTTGAAGCTGTATGTCTTGCATCAGATACGCTGGCGATAGTGGTGACTTGCTTTGTCACTTTTGGGGATATTGTCATTTTAGTGCCACTGTTTGAGGTGGATTTGGCTTCATTAGGAGCCATAGCAGCAAAAGGGCAGTTGGATGAGCTAGAAAGAGCAGACGCTGTAGTTTTAGATACATCTGCTTTTAAATGTTGGTAAGTAAAGATGTTGGGGTTAAATGTAACATTAGCAGATCTGGAGGCAACTGCATTAAAAAGTGTTGTTGACTTATTCGTGGCAGCAGGTTTAGGTGTTACTACAGGAGAGTGGTGAGGCTGGCTTGAAGCAGTGGTGGCTGGGAGAGAGTTGGAATGTGGTTTATAGAAACTGAGGCTCTGCTTGTTTGTCTGAGAGGCCAGGTTCAGATCTGCCGGAGCTGAAAATGAGAGACTTTTCCTGGGCTCATGTCCTCTTCCTCTGCTCACTGGAGCCTTCTGATGAAGGAGAAAAACGTTTATTAAACATATACTGTAATAACACAACGTTTTCCTACAGTTTGTGCTTTTGCATCGACACATTTTCAAATCTGGTAAGACTTTTGAATGTAATTAGTTATTTAAAGAAAAAATAAGGAATGAATTTTCTTTTTCTTTTTTTTAAACTTCAGTGTACCTGATAGCTGCTCATCAGAGTCTTCTGCAGTTGCTCATGCAGGTTGATGATCTTCTCAGGACTACTCAGCCTCCTGCTCGGACCGACGTGTTTGCTGGAGGATGGAGGAATAGGACTCAGTGAGGATCCAGCTGAACTCATCAGATCTGGGGAAGACTTTCCTTTCACATCGGGATGATGAAATCCACATTTCTCTGGACCATTGATTGCTTGGATTGGTCGACTGGCCGAGGCAGACAGCTGTGGTGGGATTGAGAAAAATGACAATCATAGTGTGTTTCCAATTTAACATTTGTAATACAGACTATTAAAGGTGTCTCCGTTTGACATTTTAAACACTGATACACTAATGACAAATTAACTGCAATACTTTGGTATCTATCTGCTATCTCTTATTACTTAATGCTTGTATTTAAATTAGTACTGCATTTCCCATAAACCCAGTTGCAAACAGGACCCTTTGCTACATTTGTTAAAGGTTTTTGCTGTAGTGAAAATAATAGAGATGACTTGACTCTTGACTTGTTCTCCAATCTGTCATTGTGAAGTATTTTTAATGAATCCTTGGCTTAGTAGCACAAAATACATAGATACTTTAGAGGCCGGAAGCTGCTGTCTATGTGTTGTTTATTTATGGGAATTATTTCACAAGATAAATGGAGTAAATTATCAGTTTATTGCTGCTAAAAAGTCTACGACCTTTAAGCCTAAGCAATTTTTAAAAAAGCACATATTTGAATACAAAAATACCCAAATTTCCCCCACCAATCAATTAAGTCTTATCTTATCTTATCTTAAATTTGTTTGCATGATCTCACCTGTGCTTTGTTGGTGATCAAGTTATCTTTCAGAGCTGGAAGAACAGGTGTCGCTGCGACACTGGCATTCTCTTGCACCGGTGCGGTTGGCACAGGTGAGTTGGCATTTTTCTTGAGCGTTCCTGTTGGTGCAGCTGAGACTTCACTCCTACCGTCTTGAAGATTTGACTCAGTCGTGGCTATAGAAATGTGTTTCTCACTTTTAAAGTCTCTGCATTTCACTCCAGATTCAGAAGTGAATCCATTTTGGTGTTGCTCCTGTGCAGGTGTGGACGCAGCAGCGCAGGTCTGATCAGCTTTAAATCCACTGGAGTAGTCTTGAAACTTTGAAATAAATCTCGGTGTAAACCCGGCGCTGTAATCCCCAGTCTTTACGACGCTTCCTGGTGTGAATGCTGCTGTGTATTCCTGCAGAGCAGTGTCACTGAGCAGCTGCTCGACCTGCTGTGTGAGCATGGAGTCTACGCACCCTTGTCTGTGAATGGCTTTCAACATCTGAACTAAGAGGTTGTTCCTCTCCTGACACTTCACTACCAGGCACGACAGCTTGGCCTGTTATTGGACGAAACACTTGTCAGTCAAAATCAGCTGCTAAGAGCACTGACACATGACAATAGTAACCTGACAGTCATGGAGAATAAATAAGATGTCAGTACTATTAAGTGTCACACTGTACAGCATAGAATACATCTCTCTGTCCTCACCTTTAAAGGAGCTACATCCAGATCTGTCTGGCTCTTCTTTTTCAGGAGTGCATCATACTACAAACAAAATAACATGAAACATGAAAATTATTATACAGATATCAATAAAAACATATCAGCTCATAACATGTGACTGACTGCTTTGGCTATAACCATATGATGGAGTACAAAAAAGCAAAAGAGCTGATTGGTTACCACCTTGGCTCTGATGTCGTTGTAACGTGTCCGGAGTGACATGAGAGCAGTGCTCAGATCATCCTTGCTGCCCTGTCCTCGTTTTAGAGCGATATACTCAGAGTTCAGCTCCTCAAGCGCCACCGTCTGTGGGGTTTTTACACACATCCATGCTATATGATATATCCATGCATAAGCATCAAGCATTTACAATGGTTAAAGCTTGTTAGGTTGAGTCTGATGATGAAACTAGCTTTTCAGAAAGGAGAAACTGGTTCTGGCCACTTTGCGTCACACAAATGATCATTTTACATCATCTTTGTTCAGATTCAATCAAATAGTAGAGATCAAATTTATGACAGTGCCATATACAGGTATCTAGTGTTAATTTATTTCTATGGTATATAACAAAACCAAAGATAAAAAGACATTGTGTCGTCGTTACCTTAGCTTTGAGCTGAGCTGTGAGGATGTTGTATTGCTCCTCTATCTGTGTCTTCAGTGACAGAGCATCAGTCTTCTCCCTGACCAGGCCTGTCAGTTTGCCCTTTAGCTCCTTCACCTATGGCAGACACAACTACTGTTTAGGTCAGATAAAAAAAATGTCTTTATTTGTCTCTGCACCTGGAGGAAACACTACTGAGTAACAATAAAAAAAAACACCAAGGTTTTCCAAACGAAGTCTTATACGGCTAAATAAACATGCAGACAAGTTACATACTGTGAATCATTTTCTGTGTACAGTTAAATACCTGGACGGTGAGGATCTCATTTTCCCTCCTGGTTTCTTCCATCTGACTGGCTACATCAGTCAGTCTCATCACCTTTTCAGCTGCATCTGCTGCCTTCCTCTCTGCCTCCTCTCTCCTGGCTTCTGACTGACTCAATTCACTGTACAACTTCTTTGTCTGAACAAGCACACAAACATAAACATGAACACACTGAGTTCGCTACGTTTCCAATGATGTGCCATTCCCCTGTAAACATGGTACAATGGAGAGCAAATGAAGCACATTCTTACCTGCTGAATACACTAATTAACCCTGTGCCCATGTCTGAATTTGTAAACCTGTCACATTCAAAAAGGTTTAAAAATTGTATGTATTGTTGTCATTCACTGGATGGACCAAAGTAAACCACATGTGAAGGAAGAAAAAGAAAGTTGTGAAAAACTCACTTCTTCGTGGCTCTTGTCCAGTTGCTCTCGTGACTCCTGTAGTTGTGCTCCCAAAGCTTCAATCTCCCTCATCCGGTCACTTTGCTCCTGCTTTCCATCAAAACCATTTTGTGTAAGTTCACAGTTATCCAACATTATGACACATGATGATGAACAGTAGGGATAGGTACCCAATCCCGGTATTAAACAGGCCCTAGGGCTAAATTTTTAAATACCAGAGTATCGATAAGCTCTGATGTTATTGGTTCTGCTCTCGGAACTAAAGAAATTAAAAAAAATAGATTTCCTATTTGTTCGTGCTACATAAAAGTTCTCTCTCACATTTCATCTCACCAACTCTGTTTAAGACATTCGTCTATGATGCATTTCCGCTGCTCCCAATCCAGAGGAGAGACCTCTCTTTCTCTCTGCCTCTGTTTGTAGGCAGATTTCCATCAATACAAAATCAGTCTATAATAGTGATTAGTTCAAAACAATGCTGTTGGAGTTTGCTACTCAAGAATGTTACATATGAGAAAATAAATGTTTTTTTTTTCTATTACTAAATAACAAAAAGAGACCAGATCGATCAGTAGTATAGATAAAAGTAGTAGGACCGTTAAAATCTTAATGATACCCATCCCTAAACAACAGACACTGATCTAATACACAAACACATAAATCACACCTGTACAGAGATTCCTTTGTAGTTATTAGTCTGACATCTTTGTGCAGCAAAATCCCCTGTCCCAACAAGAGTCTCTGTCTTCTTTGTCGAACCAGCACTGTTTGGATTCAACAGTTGCTGCCTCTCCTCTGTTTGCGTTTGGCTGGGGAGAGTAGATTGGAAACTGCTTCTTTCCTCTCTTAGGCCCTGAATTATAAACATTATCTGCTTTTCCTCCTGTTTCAAGCAAGTGATTGAATTTTCAACTCCCTCTTTTTCTTCTCTCAGACTGCCAACTGACTTAATCAACTTGTCACGGTCATCTTGTAAAGTGTAAGATGATTGCTCTCGGTCTCTCTGTTCTTTCAGACTCTTAAAGGAAATGGTTACTTCTTCTCGCTCCTGTTTCAAAGTGAGCACTGCCCGGCGTAACTGTTCACTCTCTGTCTGTAAACTTTGCAGGGACCGCATGATTCGATCTCTCTCCTCTTTTCCGCTTGATAGAGATTCTGTCAATGCCTCTTTTTCTCTTTCAAGACCAGATAAAGACTTTATTAGCTGCTCTTTCTCTTCTTTCAGGTCACTCATAGACCTAATAAAGTGATCTCTCTCATCTTTCAGCCCACAGACTGTCCGGGTAAGCTGCTGTCTCTCTTGTTTGAGACCAGCCAAACATTGAGAGATGCGGTCTTTCTCCTCCTTCAGTCCCCAAACTGTCCGAGTTAACTGCTGTTTCTCTTCTGTCTGTGTTTGGACTGACAGAGCTACTTCTCCTTGCTGCTGTCTGAGAGAATTTATGTTGCCTGTCAGTTCGTCTTGTTCTGTTTTGAGGCTCTGGACTGTCTTGATCAGGTGGTCCACTTGACCAGTCAGTGAACTAACATGCAAAGTGTTTTGTGGGCTGCTCTGCAGTGGATCGTGGTAATTGTAATGTTCAGATGCATGTGATGAAGCTGTAGACAAATCATCTGGTTGTTGACTTGACATCAACTGTGGTTCTTCTTTCCCTTTTAGCACACTTTCCACTAAACTGTCCACAGATGCGTCTTGGTTGATCTGCTCTCCACTCTCTTCTAATTTTTGCTGCAGCTCCATGATGGTGTTGAGATCATCCTCAGTCTTCCTGGTGAGCTCTGTGATCAAACACCCTTGCTCCTGGTTCTCCTGCTCGTGCCTGGCTCTGTCCTCCTCTAACCTGAAGGTATGCTCCCTCAGCTGTGTTCGCTCCATCTTGATGTCCTCCTCTCTGAGCTCAATGTGAGCCAGCAGCTCCTGGATCCGGTCCGCCAGCGCCCGGTTCTCCTGATTCAGGCCCTGAACAAGATCATCCTGGGCGAGGGCGAGAATGGTGTTATCTCGGGTAGGAGAGGACTGGAGATGGTCAGCTCCACCACGGGTGGATGGTGTGCCAATCTGTTTGTCAGAGAGGTTGAATTTGATTAGTGATATACTGGGTGTACAGCAAAGCTTCTTCATCTTTGAAAAACAGTTGGGAATGCTATGACATACCTTTTCTCTTGGAGACCCCTGTGCTCCTTCTGGTTCCTCCGCCTGTTTCCTGAGTTGTAATTTCAGTTGAGTATTCTCCTGACCCACCACCTCCAGCTGTTCCTGTGTGTGCTGCAGGGCGGCCTCCAGGTGGTCACGTTGTTCTCGAAGAGCCTCAAAATCTTGCCCTAACCCCAAGCTCCTATATGCTTCCCTCAGGGCATCAGATTCCTCACTGGGGCTCTCCTCCAGATTTAACAGCCCTCTGGAGCACCAGGTCCCCAGTTTAAACTCATCTATTGTCTCTGTAGTGAAGGAGGGTGACTGAAAGCTGAGGTTTTGTTTGGAGCCACTGTGAGCAAAGAGGTTCACAGGGCCTGAGTGATCCTCTGTGTTGTTATGTGCGCTCTCTGCTGTGCCCTGGTGATGGAGACGCAGAACTGCAGATGAATCTGACTGGTCTATTCTCCCATTCAAGGTTGGCTGGACCTGCACAGAGATCACAATTTAACATCATATGTGGACAAAGGTTGAGAATAGTTTTAAATACATATGAAAATAATGAAGTAAAATAAAATAAAACAGATATTCAGATTCACTTGTATAAGCATTTACAGGGGAGAGGTGGTTATGTAATGCACACAACAGACAGACACAAAAGAGCTTTCACTCTTTGGGAACATTCAGCCTTTTTATCCTGTAATTCTGTCTCATGAAATAACAAGGAAGGATTTACACTGAGCCAATAACACCAGATCAAACATTTATTGATCCTTTAGTTATTTTTACCAACCATATTTGGCCTGTCTACAGTGAGAAACTGGTAAAACTGAATCACAGAAAACAAATGACTACATTTACATTTTTTAATTTGCCAGTTTTCAAATGTGTATGGCACTAATAATCCTCTTGATTTATACAGACGCTCGACAAATGCTCCTTGTTGTGAGTATTTCACTAATAAAAACCACATGGGATCCATGAACAGAACTTCCAGTACTTTGCACCATATCAATACTACAAAGGAAATTAAAACTTCAAAGTCTCATCACTTTTCACTGGAGATGTCTGTGAGTGTCTCTGATGCTGTTTGTATGTGCTTGTATATGACAGGTTGTGTTCTGTTGTGTGTCTCATTTTTTCATCTGAACTCAGGTTTCACAAAAGAGATTTAGATCTCAGTGAGACTCTCTGATTAAATAAAAGTTTTACAATAATAATCATGTCTTACACACCTCTGAGTTTCCCACTGAGGAATGTCCCATGGCGGTGATATATGACTGAGTGTCGGAGGGCCCAGGACAAACAGCAAGGCTGCAGCTGGGCGAGCTCGTCCCAGGACTCGGGCAGGCGGACTCAGGGACCTTGGAAGGCTGACTTGGTGTTTGGTTTGCAGCTTCCCTGAGGATCTGTTGAAATCTGTGATTCTCGTCTCTCAGCTCTTCAACCTCCTCCATCAAGGAGCTTTCAGACAGCTTCAGCTGGTGCACCTCTGCCTTCATCTCCTCCACTTTGCTGCCCAGGAATTGGCTGTTCTCCTGGGCCTCTTGGAGCTGCTCCATCAGTCCTCTCCTCTCTGTCATCCCATCCTCCTCTCTCTCCAGCAGCACCCTGAGGTCCTCCTGCAGGCTCAGGATGAAGACTTGCAGCCTGGCTTCATTTGAGCTCTGTTTTGTTTCTTTATTTCTTCCTCCTTCTCTTTCTTTCTCCGTCTTTCCCTCATCCCCCTCTCGCCCTCCTTCTCTTTCCATTCCAACACTTGGCTGACATTGTTTCCTCCTCTCCTCCTTTCTCTCCTCTTCTCCTTCACCCTCTCCTCTCATAGAAGTTAGCCTCTCTTGCTCAACCCAGTGTGTTACGGTCCCAGCAGTAATTCTGACTGCACTGATTGTTGCCATTCCAGTGGCGGCACTCACAGTCATGTCAAGCAGCTGCTTTTCTAAAGCGTAGATTCGGTTCTGTAGGCTCTGCTCTCTGTCCCGGGCCAGGCTGAGCTTGTGTTGGAGTTGGGTTTTAAAGTTCTCAAAGTACTGGGACTGGCGACTCATCTCCTCCTCTTTGGCCTTCAGCTGCCTCTGACAGCGCTGCAGTCGCTCCCTCCATACCTGCTCCCCTCGCTCCTTCTCCTGAGTCTGAGTAGGAGGAAGGATGGGAAGAGAGGAAGACAAAGACAACTCTGTCATATTTAAGAGAAAGATACCACACTTACTGATGTCCTGGTGATTGTAACACTGTTATCCAAAGCTTGATTTACAATATGTTTTTATGCTAATGTCCTGCTAGAATATGTATAAGTTTGTGTGTTAGTGTTAGCACTGTAGTAGTACTGTAGTCTCTTTTGTTTTTTACTGTGCATGAGCAAACACATCAGTTTCAATAGAGTTTTCTATATACCAAACAACCACTGTGTAATTACTTAAAAGCAGATATAAAATGATAAAGTACAACTCAAAATAAGACTCAAACATGTAGGTTAATCAAAAATCTAGCATGTACCATTTGCACCTGATCACTTTGTGGTATTTTTTCCATTTCTTTTGGCACTGATAAAATCCAAATAATCAAAATGATATAAAACCATATCAAATTGCATGCTTTAGCTGTTTGTTTTATTTCTGTCAATGTCATCTTTTCAGCGTTGTTCCCCTCACATGTTAAATTATTCTGGAGTATTTTGAACAGTGAAGTTCTGTTATTTCAAATTACTTAACTTTTCAACTTAATAACTTAATGAAGTTATGTGAGCGCTATAGTCCCTTTCCATTATTTCATCCACCCATGTACACTGCATTAATGTTTTTGTACATGTCTGCAGTAGGTATCACTTGTGTGAACAGTGAAAGAGTCCTTCAGCATATTGTGAATTTGTTTTATGGTCTACACATCAATGTCTACACATGACTTGAAAAAAAACCTGAGCACTCACCATGGTCCTGACCTCCTCCCTGAGCATGTGGAGTCTTTGGTCAAGCCTCTGGGAGTGTTGCATGCTGGGGAGGGTGGAGGCAGAGGCTTGATAGGGCTGTAGCAGCACGCTCCTCTCTGACCTCACTAACTCTCTGATCCTACCAGCACAACACAACACGGGCGAGCTCACGTTACATCATCTTGTTAACTTCATTCAAATTTGCACATTGACATTAATCCAGAAGGTTTAACTACTTCCTCTGCTAATTTGACATGAAAATACACATTTGAATCATTTTGATCCTCTTACGAGAGAAAAGATGCAAGTAAAATCTCCTACAGCGAGTAATTCCAAGAGAGATGTTAGCAGCCGTGTGTTTGCATGCAAGTGTGCAATGCAGTCAGGTGCATGTGATATGTGATATCACCTTTGGCCAAAAGTGAGTATATAGTAGCAGGTGTGTGTGTGTGTGTGTGTGTGTGTGTGTGTGTTACTGGATCCCCTCTCCCCCAGTCTCTCACCTGTTCCTCAGTTAGCTGTCAGACTGGATGGTTGAACCTGCTCTCTGCTCCAGGACCTTCACTCTGTTACACAGAACCCGCAGGTCCGGATCAGTTCCAATAGAGTCTGTTGCCATGGTAACTGAACTGCTTCTGGTACCCGTCCTCTCCGATGAGGCCATGTGATCCTCAATTGGTTAGCCTTCGCTAACCAACTCGGTGAGTTTTATCTGTGGCACAAGAACTGATGGTTTCAGACTTATTCAGCACAGGAAGACAAAGGAAAACAGTGTTAAACCATGTTTACTCTACACTTCTCTGGGCTGTTTATTTTTCTTATCAACATTTTCATTATAAATACACAAACACAGACAAAGATCAATGCAGACATAGTATAAGATAGATACACACAAAGTACAGTCATTTATTATTCACAATGTCAACAGCTTGGTAGCAAGTTGTCGAGCACAGGAATCTCTCAGGTTACCCCGCCTCCTATGTGTAATCATCCTCTCCCCTCCTGCACCTCCCACCATGTTTCACGAATCCTCCCATCCCAAAAACTCACTGGATAGGTTTCATGATGGGAAACAAAATCCACAGTCCCAGTTCAAAATAAAATATATTCCAAAGTTTCTCTGAAGATAATGTGAGGTCTAAGCAGTCTAAGTGAGACAAATCAAGTGGATATCTTCCAGACTGTGTTTAAACTGTGTGTATAGCACTTTTCAAAATCAATGTTAGATGGCGCTTTACACAAACAAACAGTGAAAACAAAGATATAGGAGTAAAATATACAAGACAGAAATCACTGACCCAGAGATAAGACAAATATCTACAATGTGCAGAATATAAAACATGTTATTGATGGGCTAAACAATAAAAATTGGTTTACAGTAAGTAATTTAAAACAAAATAATGGTTTGTTTAACCCAAGCTGGCAGATAATTCTAGATCTACACAAAAATGTTGTTTCATACCAAAAAGATATCCACTTGTCTTGTCTTGTCTTGTCTTGTCTTGTCTTGTCTGCTGAATGCTGTAAACTTTGGATTTTATTTTTGCACAGAAAGGGACTGTGGATTTTGTCCCCTCACAGAGAATTAAGAAAGAAGCTCAACCTAATAAGTGAGCTAGCAAGCAAGTTTGGCTAATGCATAACCTGGTACTGGCAAGAATACATAAATCATAAACAATTCAAATAAGTATCACTAGAAAATCCTTAATGTGCAGATTTTGAGAAGTATTCTTGAATTCTAAAAACAATGAAACTAATCAGACCTTCAATTAGCTGTTGCAGTAATAAATGTGCAATGGTGTAAATTCTCAAAGTTAAATTTAATTACCTGGGTTTTGCGATCCACTACTAGCAGTATCATCCTCTCAATGCAGTGACGAGCTTCCAGTAAGTTCTGCTTCTGCACTGTAGCTCCCTTAGAAACGCCAGAGAGGTTGGAGTTTGCCAGAATCCTCGATATCCAGTTGGCACTCAGCTTGTTAACCCCCTCACTCAGCCCAGTACTTTCACTTTTCCTCTTCTCCTTCCATCTCTCCTTGTCCATTGTCCGTCTGGCCATTCCTTGAACCGAGGCTGTGGCTCTTCTACCTTAAATAAATCCTCTGATTCAGAGTTTTCTCTCAGTAAATCCATGTGTTTTCCTCTCACAGAGGAATTAGGGTTTTATGTTCTAGGTCCATGTACCACTACAGTGGATGTAATTCATAAATAAATTTCACTTTAATCTTATGTATATCTAGTTATTTATTACATTTTCAAATATGTTTGCATTCCAGATAAGGGTCTTCTGCAAAAGTGCACATTTATGAAAAAGGCCATAGGGTTTTCATGAGCTGTCTACAAATGCATAAAAAACAATTAGGTTTTGTTTCATCCTCGCTTGCCTCCACAGCACCTTAACACCTAAAAAAAAAGAAAAACATTTTTAAAATGCTTCCCCAGTATTGACCTTCCTATTAGCGCCATAACTGTGTCAAATACTGATATGATACAGTGAATAGAAGGTGCTACCTGATGTGGGTCCATGGTCACTTTCATTAAGGCCAGAGAATAAATGCTAAAGAGAAAAACAAAAAGAGGAACAAAAACTAAAGGAACACAAGGGGTTTAATAAACAGGTGAAAAAAAGAGAGAGAAGAAAAATGGTGTCAAAAACTTTATACAATAACACATGACATCAGTATATTGGATGCAAACTCCCTCACATTCTCTGATGGCTTGTCCAGTTTTAGTTCACACTTGAACACTTTGTCTACCAACCATGACAGAAAGCTTCTCAGAAAGAAACAAATAAAATGTGAATATGTACCTTTTCCTCTATTTCCTTTATTTGCCTCTTTTGCAAGTCAATCCTGTCCTCCAGCTCTCTAATTCTCTGCAATGCAAAGACATAAGAGGTTAGGTGGTCAACATGTGTTCAAATATAAAACTAAGACCATTCGGCCACAGTCATTCCTTCACGCACAAAAAGAAGCAGATGATAAACAGTTAATAAGACCACGATCCAGCTATTCCTGTAACTACTCCAAATAGTCTGCCTCCTTCCCATCATGCCCTCTGTCTCCATGGTAGCTGTGTTGGGTAAGAATGGGCTGCCATGGCAACTGAAGAGCAGCTTTAAGTGTGAACAGTAGAAGTGAGTCCATCTGTGAGACTTTCAACCTGAGCAGCTTATTCACTGACTACTCTTTATTCACAACACATTTGCATGAACAGAAAAAAGGAAAAATACAAATTCTCATGCAAATTCACTAGGACAGGACAAGTTTTTGAATTTAATGTCATCTGTTTAATTAATCTTGGCCGATGCTGAATGTTGCAGCAGATGTATAGGCAAATGTTCAAATATAAGTCCAGTTACTAAGTTTAGAAAATTCGATCAGGTCTTAGTTACAAATATACAGTGTTGGTGTCCCATTAAAACTATGATTTCTGGCCTAAATTGAAGATTATATTCCTTATTTCTATCTTTAGATTCTTTACAAGCATTTTGATTAGTTAGTTTGTATTTCATGGGTTGATTAATAATGTTAGTAAGCTCATTCAGATGAGGTTTAAGGTGTTGTGGTTGTTGATGTGGTAAATGAATAATGTACTGTACAAGCCATGGGTGTAAAACTACTGTGAGGGCTGCAGTGTGGAGGGATACTGAAGGAGTGGGGGGTATTCAGATCACAATGATATACACAAACATACACACACACACACACACACACACACACACACACACACTCGTTCTGTTCATTTTCTCACTCGTCCACTTCTACATATGCACTTACAGGTGGAATCACAGGCACCACACACAGGGATACTGCATCTTTTTCAGAGCACCAGAGGTCTGGTGTGTTCAGACGACTCAGACAGGTACCAGGGGTCAGATTTAGGGTGGGTAGGGCTCAGTAACCTGACTCAATTTGTTATAAGCCTTACCTGCTGGGCCTGCTGTAGGAGCTCCATGCGCTCCTGTAAGATCTGACTGTCATACTGCCGGCTCTGCCGGAGAATCTGACGCCGCAGCTTGTCCACGGCTAGCCTCAGCTCCTCCCTCTGCCTGTCTGTCAGCGACTCGGCCACCGCTCGGCATGCCGGCTGCTCCTGCTGCAGAGCGCTATACAGCGTGGCCTCCAGCTCCTCGATCCTCTGCACAGCCACCCACATACAGATACACAAACACACATACATACACACACCCGGATGTGCACATGCGCATGCAGAAACCCACACAGGCATGCACAAGCGCACACATGGAGGCACACGCACACAGACAGATATACATATGCACACACACGCACACACACACACACACACACACACACGCACACACACGCACACACACACACACACACACCACTGTGACCATGGCAGATATGGAGAACAATGTTCCACTTCATGTTGGGTGTTAGACTTGGCTTTCACATGGTAACTTCATTATATTAAGAACACAAACCATGTTTTTATTCTGATGTCCAACTCTTCCAGAAAAGTTACCATGTAAAAAAGCATGCTTTCACCAACACAATATAAAGTGGGACCATAAACACAAACCAACACCAAAACTGACCAATAAAATGGTTAGAGTTATATGGAGAGTGGCCTAAGTGTTAACTGTTTTCTGGGTACAGTCTATTTAAGCCAGCGGGAGGGGACAATGTTTTAAGATCATTCATGCTAACAAATCTCAGATTTGAAATTGTATTAAACCTCTTTGTCTAAAAAATTTCTTTAACTTCACCAGGTGGCCACTTGAACCAAGTTACACAGAATATTCATAGAGACATTATATCTCTAAATTTTCTGCAATTTAAGAGAGTAAATCAGTGATGGGCCTTCTATAGAGATAAAGGAGAAGGCCAATTAACAAGAGGCCAAATACCCAATACCAATTTGTTTTCTTAGATTGTTTGCAGAATTTAGACTTCAGTGGTTAAAAGATGCAGTATCCCAACACAATCTGACAGATTTTACCTTCATGGAGCATGTTGCATTCATGATGTTTAATGGGATCCCAAATGTTTATGTGTCATGCTGGAATGATAATGTTGCACCCCTGCATTCCTGAATCATTTTATCATGAACCATTATGCCTTGTACACAACCTTGGTGAATGTTGTTATTAATATAAATGGGTGCATTTTATCTATTAGAGTGGCTTTGGCCATCCTCTGTGTAAAGGGGACAGGTCATACTGCCGCAGGCTCCATACCATGTAGGCCTGGTCCAAGGCTTGCTTCCTATAGTCCAGCTCTTCCTCGAGAAATCCTTTCTGCTTACTGAACAGCTCCTGCAACAAGACGTGACAAAATATAATACAGGGCATAGTATCACATGTGAATGGTAGTAGAATCAGTTACACTTTACAGTCTGGATAGGCTTTTTGACATTAGAACAGCAGAAACAAAACATGCAGGTAAATAGTTTGTTTTGTGTATATAATGAGGGAAGGTCAAGCATATGCATCTGACACAGAGAAAACAATTGAAGATTTGTGTACTCTAACGGTAAATTAATTGATGGATGTACTCTTACGGTAAATTGATTTTTTTACCTTGTCATTTTCCAGGTCGATCATCTTCTGTGTGAGAGCAGCTTCTGTGCTATCTATTTTTTTCAACCACTGTACAGGGAGGATTGGGTCAAAATTGGATAAGGGATTAATGCTTTCATCAAAGCAAAAAAAAAAAAAACTGTACTACTTTCATCCATATTTACCTTAACAAAAATGACAAAATGTAGTGGCTTTATTGATAATAAATGAAGTGTTATAGCAATGCGTGCCCACTGTGTGTCAGTAAGTACCTTTTCACATAGAGAGATCACTGTCCCTGCCTGGATCACTGCAACTTGCTCTTCATTTCTGAGATTCTACAGAAAATATAAGGAGGTAGAGTTATCATTAATTATAACTATGGCTGAGATTTTTTTTTAAAGTATGTATTAATATATATTATACTCCAACAGTGTGTTTGAACTCACCCCATTATCCCCCAGGATGTCCAGTTTCTTCATCAGTTCAGGAATGATTACATCCTGCACAGAGGTCAAAACCAGACATGATACCAACTGTGTAAAAGAGCCTTATAGGAAGAAAATTCTGGGTTTTGTGAATAAGTTTTCACCTTGATCCCCTCCTGGTGGCAGTAGAGCTGCAGGGCACTGCTGCTGTTCTCAGGGAACGTAGACATGTGGAGATTGAGGGCAGGAGATCTGCGCTCCCTCTCCTACCGGGGGTACATATAATGTTAATACTCACATACACACACCTAGAGTAAAACATAGTCCTTTCAGCAGAACTAACAAGGTTTCGACCAGAACTACAATAATGTTAAAAGTTCATCACACTGTGCCACTGGTGGTGAGCAGTGACACACAAAATGTGAATGATGGGTACTGAATGTAAAAGAGTGGAAATGGGAGTGAATGTGGGATTTACTTACATGACACTCAAAACATGGTCAGGATCTGCCAAAATGAGGGAGGTGGAAACCCATAGATTTAAATAATAAAACCAAACCAAACCAAAAAAGGGATTCAAAACACATGCTGAAACTTATGAATGTCCAAATTCTGGCAGGAAAGCTACATAAACAGATTCAAAATCAACTGATATGATTTATTGATTGAATGATGGTGATGCAATTATTATTATTAGAAAATACAATTAGATCTCTGTGTAGGTTTCTTGACTTTTTCCGGCACATGTACATTGCCAACTTAATTGTCAACACTAAAAATACCCAAAATACACCTCACTCTTAAAATGTCCTTAATTATTAATTAGCAATTAGCCATAACTGTTCATTCAGAAAACAAAACTCAGGACATGCAAAAATGAGAGACAAAATGAACAAAGATGGGAATGGATGGTGAACTTAAATACATTTTTATTCAATTAAAAATTATATTCATCTTAACACAACATTCTTTCATTTAAAGAAATATTCCAGTTCAGTGGAGGGGGGTAAATACACAGCTGCCATGCAAAACAAGGAAACACAGATGCATACAGAGGGGGACTCAAGTGAGTTTCAGTGAACAGTCTGTCTCTCAGTCAGTCAGTCAGTCAGTCTGTCTGTCTGGTGAGTCACTGTATGTAGGTCTTGCGTCTTGAGCTGACATTGTTGTTGTCGCCTCCTGGTGACAGTTTGACGCTGGTACAGTCTCTTACTTCCAATTCCAGCACCCTGAATTCCAGTAGCTCATTCTGGTCTCGAGCATCCTGAACCTCAGCCTGTAGCCGCGACTCCGCCTGCTGCAACGCACACATCTATGGACACACACACGCACATCTTTGTAACACAAATGAAATGGTATGGAGTGTTTTCACTGATTTATAAAGTAGTTACTAAGGATATTGGATGTCCTGGAGTTGTATTTTACATATTTGAATTAGCAAGCAAGTGTGATCCCAAATTTACAATCTCTGTAGGAGCATTGAATCTACTCTACTGTAATTTCCCCTTTCTCCACAGATTGAGGACGTGCTGTGAGTAGCATTGCTTTGTTTCCCTTGTATCCACAGAATTAACACTCGCTGTGAGTATTGAACTAAAGTTAACTAAAACTTTTGATACTGCGTTAAATGTGTCAGTAGCACAGAGTATTGAAATCATTCATGCAATCATACTCTTCTTTATTAATGTTTTGCTTAAACAGTTGCTGTTTTATATATGTACACACACACACACACATATACATATATATATATATGTTTGTGTGTGTGTGTGTGTGTGTGTGTGTTCGTGTTCTTTTAAAGAAAAACAGGGGTTATAGAAAATATATAAATATATGTTTATATTTCTCATAGTAAAGCATAGTTTTTGTATCGGTACCGTAACTCAGGTGCTGCGTCACAACTAGTGTTGAGAAATTCAGCCCTGATTGACGCTAAGTACAGAGATGCAATGACATCTTGACACAGTATCTATGCTGGCAATAAAGTGATGCATTAAAACTGAGTATATGCTAATGCAATCTACCTTCTCGTGAAGTTCCTGGTTGGTCCTGAGCATGTACTGCTTCTCTTCCACCCACTTTGAATCCTGCCATAACAACCAAACACAACATCAGCAAGAAATGACACTAGCAACAACAGGAAAGGAAGGAAAGGATCCCGACAACCACGTGTAATGAACAAAACAGTCAGTAACACAATCAGCCAACTCAAAACCTACAGGTAACACATGTGACATATCTACTGTATTTACAAATGACGCATGCAAATGTAACATAGACACAAACAGACAGGAACAGAGTGGCGGTAGCATAAGTTTATTGATTAAGAGAAATAAATAGAGCCCACTCCTGAGATAACAGAGGAAAAAAGAGCTGAATTCACAGTCATCCAGAGTTCACAGTAACAGGAGGAGCAGAAGGCAATCTGAGCTGAAAAACAGCAGAGCAGCAAATCAAAATAACAGAGCTGGATCAAGCCAGAGTGGAACAGGCAACAGGCAGTAAAAATGCAGTAACACAAAGAAACAATTTGACAACAAATGAAGAAACTAAGAGTATTGATATAATGCATCATAATAGTTTTAGTGTTCCTCATGATATTCTTTATAGTATTTATAATTATCGCCTTGCTCAAAGTCATTATTTCTTTAAATATACGTAGTTTTGACAAAATAGGCAAGGCTTTTCTTCTACGCATGAAAAGGTTTGGCTTAGTTCTTAGACCAAAATGTTTCATGATGACAAATAAAATAAACTAAAATCAACGTAAACTGTGTATTTTCATATTCAGAAATATGTGAGATATTACTAGATTAAGATCTTGTATATTTATTTACTCATAGCTGACAGGAATCAAAGTGGTTAGGCCTCCTCTCTGTGGTCGACCGCACAGAAAGACCCAACAAGAAACATAACCAACAACATGAAGGACAGAGGGTGAGGCAGAGCATGCAGGCACAGAGCTGTGACACCACGCATGCAGGAAGTGACATTACAGGATTCTGCGGAAGACCTGGTCGGCATAGCGCCAGCCCAGGAGCAGAGCAGCCAGACAGACATGCAGGAGGGCCAGTGAGAGCAGGACCACAGAGCTCCTGTCCCCATCCCTTGTCTTTGTTACCTGCCCCCTCTCTGCCAAGGCTTTCTCCAGGTCAACGATCTTGGCCTGGCAGCTGCTGAGCTCTGACTGCAGCTGCTCACGTGTCTGTGGGAGGGAAGGTCAGCCATCAGGGACCAGATTGCAAATCAGACAAAAGCAGAATAGAAACTGAAAACTTTCCAAGGTACTACTGCAAAATGTGTAAACTCTAACTACTAGGGGAATGGTAGAGGAGGCAGAGAGATGAAAAGTGATGGTACAAACCCTGGCTTCCCTCTCAGCATCCAGAGAGCCCCCGGTCTGTTCTTGCAGGAGGGCGTACGCCCGCTGAAGAGCCTGGTACTCTCTGGTGAGTTGACGGAAACGAAGCTCTGACTCCTCACGGGAAACACTCTGTGGTGCCAAGAAGGACAGGGTGAAACTAACACACAAACCTTTACCTTAACTTATCTCTGATTCTGTCAATTATTTTTCAATGTCCTGCCTTATTTTTGGCAAGTTCTCTCAAAATTTATGCAGCACATCTTTCGGCTGACTGAAAAATAGAATATAGTTGAAATTATTTCATTCAATGTAGACAATTCATTTTGTTACCTCTTCCAAATCTTCCTCTGGGGTGGCAGGTGTGCGGTCAGTGAGGTCAGTGTTATAGGAGGTGAGAGAGGAAGTCTCAGAGTCAATGGACTCCTCATCAAATCCAAAATATGTCTCCACAACATGCCTCTGTAGTGAGGAGTAGAGGAGTAGAGGATTTGCACATTGTTAAATCAAAACCTTACATACATTTTTTATAGAAAGCCAGTCTGTCTGTCAAACATTCAACCAGATTGTATCGCACCTGATTTCAAATGACAGAATTCCCATTTTGAAGTCAGTTAAGTTTCTAATACACCACACGTATGACTAAGTTTCAAAAATGCTTCCATTTGTACAGTAATAGTTAATTCAATAACATTTTGTCTAATCCAGGTACTGTCACTCTCTCACTGATCTCAGTTTAAGCAAATCAGATCAAGTCTCTGCATGTCCATTACTTCTTTCTTTGTATTAACTTTTCCAAACCTCAGAGTCCTTACCATCATGTTTATAAGTCATCTCCTGGCAACCAGAGAAGTAAAGGCAAACCAGGGCACACAGGCAAATGAAGGAAGAGAAGTAGAGGATAAAGAGGATGTACTCCGTCATTGTGGTACCAGAAAAACAGTAACTATAAACAAACCCCTAGATTATGTTTATTATATATGGACTACACCAGCTGATCTATACAGCGCTTTGCAGGCCTGTCCACAAAGCACAACTGCTTTCCGTCGCACTCCTACACAAAATGGAAAAGCTGACAACAAAGCCTCTGGTTACAATCAAACTACTCCTGCAGAAAAATCAAAAGGCAAGCTTCAGATTGTTTTTGTCTCCGTGCTCATGAAATCTGCTGCTGTGTTAAATTCCCAAAAAGAGAAACAGATTGCTGGGTGCAAGTCCAAGAGCCAAGGTGCGTTGACCAAACCTGCATCCACCGCGCCAAGGTGACAAACTGCTTCCAGCAGGAGAGAGATAAGACAGTCCTCCTCATAGCAACATCACCGGGCTTAAAATGTTCCCCGAGGTATTAGCTCAAACATGCACACTCAAATGCACACAAGTATCACAGCAATTATTTTTTCTAACACACCTCACCTCACCCAATTTGTTGTTTTCATCCCTTCTCTCTTTATTCTCATACAAGGAAGAACAGATAAACAAAGATGCAAACTGCTGCTCACAAATGAAGCTTGTAGTTTTTTTCATGAATGTATTCACGGTCCTAAAATAACACAAAATATACACTAGTAGAACATTTTTTTTCCATTAGCCTGGCATGGTTCGTGCAGAAGTTGCACGTGTTCAGCGTGATGTTCCCAGCTGTGAGGGATACTGTCATTATTGTCTCCTGAGCCCAATTAAACACAAACACAAACACAAACACACACACACACACACACACACACACAATCAAGTGAAAACAGTGCTTAAGCATCAGTCAAGCACAGACAGGGTAGTTGCTTAGTTACACACCACTGGGTTAACAGAGTTTTTAAAACACTCACGGACACTTACTTTTGTCAGTTTGAGAGGTTTCCTCCTGTTCTTTTTGCTCATCACCAAACGATCACGTTCCTAAAAACAAGCACAGAGCAAAACAACAGACTTGAGATTCAGACATGCCTCAATCAGCTGCACCACCTTCACACAATTCAGTCAAGACATTAACTGTCATCAGAATATTTCATGCAGAAGTGTCAATTTTTTCAGTTTCTTCAACTTTCAGGGTGAAAGGAGAACATAAGAAATGAAAACCAAACTGTTCCAATAACTGAGATTAATTGCTAATGGTGGACAGCAAACAATAGCATCACAGGAATAAAGCATGTGGGTTGAAGCTCTAGAAAATGAGGGAATTAGCACCTTGTGACGAGTCGGGCTGTGATGGGAAGGTAAAGACAATAATGTGGGAGGGTAAAATGGGAGAAGATGAATAAATGAGAAAATCTCTGCTGAATTCGAGATTGTGTAGACATTTGTGGAAGCCAAAAACACTTTCCACCAGACACAACCACTGAGCCTCCTGAAAATATATAACTTATTTTCGTAATCCAGAGGGATCCAAAAGGCAGAGAGGAGCAGCAATTGGGGGCTTTTAAATACTTTCGTAATGTGATGCCCCGACTTCGGGCAGGGTGAAATCAAAGAAATGGATGAAATCTGTATGTAAAAGGTATAACAGGCATCAGTCCTGGTGGTTTGAGTAAAATCCTGACCTGCGTGAGCTCGTCAATGATGCCACGTTGCTCAGCAACCTGCAGCTTGAGGAACTCCACTTCCTGTTCCTCGTGGGCATGGCTAAGGTCTGTCAGGGAACTCGGCCGCTTGAGCTGCGGTTGAATGGCTTGTTGTTGTGAGGGTGGCCGAGAGGAGGAGGCTTTCTCCTTCTGAGGGAGGGACAGAGAAGGAGAGGCCGAATGTGGTTGAAGAGAATTATTTCATGCTTTTCCTCAAATGGCCACTAGAGGTCCTGTTTCTATTTTAATTAAATTCTCAGTGACACTGAAAGTACCACAACAAAACCCCTCTTTCTCAACAGATGAAAGCTAAAATAGTTGTTATTTTCTACTAGTATTTGAACTTTGAATTCATCTTTAACTACAAAGAAGAGAGAGACAACAGAGAGCAGAGGTAAACCACATGCTGGGTGCAGCTCACCATCTCAGCGTTCTCTCGGCTCAGGTTCTTGAGTTTCTCCTCCATGCGTTGCAGCGTTTGCAAGAGGTCGTCATTCTTCTTGGACAGGCGCTTGTTCTTCTCAAACATGGGCTTCATCTGGCTCTCTGCCTCTCGGACTCGCTTTAACTGGACAGAGGAAGGAAACGGGAGGGAAACATTGTAATCTTAAGTCTTCCCCTCTAGTCACACAAAGTTTGAGCAGGAGAGGAAAGATCAGGGCTGGAGTTAGAAAATGAGATGTTTTAATAAAGCTTTCATAGGCATGTACTGTATGTTTATCTGTTTTTATGTGTGTATATCTGGCCACAGTTTGCATGCCTATAATCACTGCACGTATGTACTTCTGCATGTGTGTTCCTCACTAGTTCATTCCGCTCGTCGGCCAGCAGTGCATTTCTGTCCTCCAGCTTCCTGATGACGGAGTGGAGCTCTGCAATCTTCAGCTGGAACCTCCTCGTGTCACGCTCCTCCACCTCCTGTTGAGCAGGGGGAAGAGGAGAAGAGGAGGAAGACAAAAACTGAACAAAGGGAAAACATGCAGACAGGCAGGCAGGTAATGGAGATGGATGGGAGAGGGGGTGTGATTGGATGATGGATGAGTTGGCATGTCACATTGTCACTGTGAACCTGTGCAGTATACACAGTATATCCACATGATTCTCATCAATATATGAGCTGTATGTGCATTTGTGACTGAGTGGGCAGATATACAGTACAGTGTGGAGACCTCCAATATGATAGGTAGTCTTACATGTCCATAGAAACAAATTATAGATTCACTCAAAGTCTACAGGTGTCCCTGAATTTCCTTAAAAACTAAAATTGTGGGGTAGAAGACCTGCTAGAGAAACACAAACAGAATAGTGCTACAGATAAAGTTTAATGTTTGAAAGTTTTAAAGTCCAATAAAAGTTTTAATCATGAATTAGAAAAGATTGTGCACATTTCAGAGTTCCTGTTACATTACAAGTGTATTCAGGCCTTCATGCACATGTTCAGATGCATATGTGTACATTTGGTCTTGTTTCTGAATTTACCTGGTTGTTGAGCAGGTCCGTGTTGTCTCCTAGCCCAGGCACCACCTCTCTCTTTGGGCTGCCGTGGTTGTGTCTCTCAGCCTCTCGTACCTGGCCCAGCTGCTCATCCAGGGCTTCCTTCTGGAGCTGAAGCTTCTGGGCGTAGCCTGCCTGCGCCCCCAACTCTCTCTCCAGAGCACACACCACCCGGTCCTTTGCCTTCAACTCATCCATCTACGAGAGGGACGAATAGCAACAGGGTGGTGAATGGTGGTCAGACAGTTTTACATTTAAACTTAGTAACAGCCCACATTATTATTACGAAAAATATAATAATAAAAATCATAATAAATGACACTATTTACTTCAGGTATTTCTGTGATCATGCTGGAGATACTCTATCAACATGATTATGAAATTCATCACAAATTGATCTTGAGCTATTATTTCACTTTTAACACCAATGTGTGTGTGTATCTTGTTTAATAAAGTTTGTTTTTGTTCTGTTGATTTCGGTGTGAACAATTAGGCTAAGTGTAATAAAGTTCTTACTCCTGTGACCCACAGTCTCCTCCATCAGTCTGACAAGATCTATGCTCCAATGGCCGAGAACAGAATGAGGGAGTGACAGTGTTTTAGCTTTTAACACAGTGTCCTCCAGCTCTGATTAATTTATGGAGCTTTGTTCTTGCTCTATGTCACACAGCCTCTTCTGACAAATGTTCCAACTTCTACTTCCCATCACATTTAGCTCTTTAACACTGGTATTTCCTGCACTGCCTATATCCATCCTACAGCCACGCTTTATCCATTTACTCCTGTTTCCAAATATTAAGTCTCAAACATTCCTTTGCTAACAATGATGCCTGTTATTGTAGTCCTACTGTATGTAATAGGTTAATGAGTAACAGCATGTATACAGATTTTATTTTGGCAGATAAGCACCACATGGTGAGATAGACAGTGCAGCAATTAGCCTCCGACCGCCACGATGACGAGATAAACTCTGGGCTGGGACTGAACTTCAGAAGCAGGAAAACAGATGTCGGTGTGTGAGGGACATTGGTGATATTCAAATATGGTTGGGACAGAGAAGGACTATGAAAATAACAGCTGCTGGATTTGTTAAGATAACTTATCACTGAGGAATAATATTATATGGTTTATAAGGCAGTGTAAGCTCTGTCTTTTCATAGTATATATTACAGCCTCCTATTATGTAATTTAATTGAGGTCAACTCATTGTGATGGACATAACAGGACATGTTTTTCTTTCCAATAGAGGTCTGCAGGGAAGTAATCATATATGGTCTTAAATTTTAAAGGACCTGAAAAACTATTTTCTCAATCTGTTAGTTTTGCACCAATTAGGATTTAACAACATTTTAATTTAAATGTCATGATAGTTATGGGATTGTTTGCTTATTCTGCCGAGCCACAGTCATGGTCAAACCACACACAGTCCTGATGAGGCAGATTAGCTCAGTTTTTCCATGTAAAACATTTAATAAGTAATTAAATGTTACATCATAACTACTTATTTAATGATGAATATTTGAGTTTTTAAGATATATTAGACAATCTTGGTATGTTGACACTCTAAATATGAATTTGTTAACTGGCATGGAAAGGTAAATAAATGTTAAATGTACTGAATAATTTCTAAGTTTTGATTATCTGCTGAGTAGCATCTATGAAATATTACAGTCACCATCAACAGTGTCTTTTGGCAATATTTTAATTTAGTAGCTTTTATGTCAAGACTTAGCTGGTGGCCACTTTAGATAATGTTATGCTTCCCAGCAGCATGTGGTCTCACCAGTCGGCGGATGTCTTTCTCACAGTCTCGTTTGATACGATGCACCTCATCTTGGTGCTGTTGGTAAGCTGTGCGGAGATCTGCTGCTTTTGCTTTATCAGCCTGCAGAGCATTTGCCAGCGCCTCCTCAGCCTGTTTCCTGGCTGTCTTCTGTTCCTGGATCTAAAAGACCACACAGACATACACAGACACACAGACACACAGACACACAGACACAGACACAGACACAGACACAGACACACACAATAATATTGATACACACAAAAACAACAAAGAGAGAGATACTCTGGTTTTTATAAACACGTGTCCCATCCCATTAAACAGCTGTAATGATAGATGCCCTGTTTGTTTGGAAGGCTAATGTGAAACAATAGCTTGGCAACAGGCTTTTCCATCCTGCTTCCTGTTTTTCAGCAGTGAATTTACAAAGGTTTACCCAGTCCCACATCAACACTCAACAATGACACACACATAAAGTATGTACATATGCACATGTACATTCACATAATGTCCTCACAATGACAACTTTCCACAAAAACATTGTTTGTTTATCTGAGAACAACATACAGTGCCCTCAGAAAATATTCAATCCACGACACTTGTTTGACAGTTTTGTGCGGTCAAAGCCCTAATATGAAAGAAACACCACGACAGGCATTTAAACTGACAGTTGATGCCAATGTTGAGTGTTTACTGGCATTGCTGTATTGACAATAAGCAGAGCGTTCTGAGGTACATTAGGCTGAGCTCTACTTTGTGAAAGGAAGAACAAACTAGATATGGTGTGAAAGCAGCATTAGGACTATACTCAGTGTATTAGGTGATATCACGGGTCCTACTTCCATATTTTTCCACAATGTATTTTGGAAGCATAATCAATACTGCATTACTGTCGCTTATATGCATGCTACCATTTACCTCCTGCTGTAGCTTTAGCCTCTCCCCATCAAAAGCCCTCCTGGCCTCTTCCCGAGCCTCTCCAAGAAGAGCATTTTTGAGCTTATCAGCAGCTCCATCTCTCAGTGCGTTTACAAGCCCCTGGAGCCTCTGCACCTCTGTATCCCGGATCTTGATGGCCCGGGCCAGCTCGGACTCATGCTGCCGCGCCAAGGTCTCACGGGCAGCCGCTATCTCACGTAGCTTTTCTTCGTGGAGTTTGGCACGCAGGTCAGTGAGTGCCACAGCATGTTTATGTTGTTCGAGCTCCCGAGCCTGCCGCTGCTCCTGGAGCCGCTCACGGAGCTTACATACCTGGTGGAGACACGGTAAGAAGGAATACTCCCGTCAACCAGTCATCGTGATTTACAGTATATCATCAGTCCCCAGTGTGTTCATCCATTTGCCCAGATTGTGTGCAGTAGGGCTGCCCGATAAACCTAATAGTTGACCAAGTTTTGATTGGTCAGGGTGTGACAGCAAAAAAAAACATCAAACTCCACAGGCAGTGGTGACACTCAGTCAGTCACAGGATGATATTGTTTACATGGCTGGTCCCTGCAGTTATTAGATAGTGATTTAATATGTTGGGCAGGAAATCCAAAGCATGGGATCATTTTGAGAGGAAAAAAAGAAAAAAGAGCCTAATATCATTCCTCAACCTCTAACAGGGCTTATCATTCAAACATGTAAGCAGCCTAATGCTAGCCACTTAGCATTAGCCTGGCTAGCCTAGATAAATATTATCCAAAATAAAATGGATGCATAATAAGCTCTTATTATAAGTATGGTTACTCTTATTATGAGTAACCATATATTACTATAAGTATTATAAGTATAGTATAAGTAGTGCAGTTTCTTGTAAGTGTACTTGTATTGAATATTAGCTGCAGCTAAAAAGCATTTTCTACTTTATGACTGTGAGCCTGTGTTAATAAGTGATCACTTCTAAATTATTCTTCAACAATGTCCACTTTCTCCTTCCTCTGCTTCTTCTAAAGGGGACTATGTATCTACTGCCACTGCCATCATTTTTCTGCACTTCTTCTTCCTCCCCCTCACCTTGCCCCGCTCCTGCTGCAGCTCAATCTGGGTGTCCATGAGTTTGCTCCTCAGCTCCTCGTTGGTGGTCTGCACTGAGTCAACCATCACCTCCGATTTCTCCGGCTTCCTTCCCTTTTTCAGGGGTGGGGCCGCAGGGGGTGTGGATGATGACATAGCACTCTAGCCGCCCAGTCAGGACGGACATAAGAGTGCCAGGTGTGGCAAAATGGAGGAGAGACTCAGTTGCTGCTCCTCCTCCTTGTGAGACCCTGCATCACCATCATGTGGTTGTCAAGTCTACATCGTTGCTGGAGGATGCTGAGAGTTTCTGTTTGACCGAGACAGACAGACAAACAGACAGAAAAGGTGGAAAAAGGGTGAGTCAGTGTTAAAAGAACTGGGTTAACGAAACTATTCTGCACAATACACTGGACCCAAGCCACATGACACACTCCAGGCTGGGGAAAACAGACTATTTTTGGGACTAACATTTACACTCTCCTCTGGCACCCTCTTCTCTCCAACATATACACGTGGGTCATTTATCATCATCCTATTCCAGTCCCCGGGCTGTACTTAGAAGCTACACGGAGCATGAAAATGTGTCTGGCCACCATGGTTATGGTCCCTAGCCTCCAACATCTCACTGGACCCTTCTTTCCTTCAGTAGATGAATAAATTCATCCTTTACTGTGGTGAGTCTTGACATTCCTCTGGTCAGAGATTCCATGATGTGTTCTTGGCCTGCAAACTAAAGAATAAAGGGCAGGCCTAGCATTACTGTACAACTGAACCACACAAACCAAGGCAAATACAAAAGGATTTAAATCAATGATTAATGTAACCTCTCTGCCTTTTTTTGAAGGCCGGCTACAGTTGTGTATTTTTTAGCTTATTTTATTCTAGATGTGTTGCTGAGATGACACACATTCGCTCAACTGAAAGTGGACTCTAATCTCTTTCCTGGAATGAATTGTAACCCAGTAACCTTCCACTCTTTCTGCTCACTGTTAAATAAATAATGCAACAATGAGGGAGCTGAGGCATTAAGATTGTAGGTGCCGCCATCTTTTTCTACACACACATTACCAACCATTCATACAACATAAACAGATGGCAATAACAGTTACCAAGGCAACCCCTGCTCTCAAAAAAACTCTATTCGTCTCATAGGAAAGGATGATGGGGAGGAGAAGTCTCACAGTGGATTTGAAACACACACATAGACAGGGTGCGCGCACACACACACACACTATTGCATCGTATAGAGGCTGCACATTTGCAAAACGCACGTACAGGCACACATGATGTTGTTATCTGATCCAATCTCTGAGCTGAGGTTGACTGAGAGACAGAAATGCACTGATGCTGGGGGGCAGGAAAGCTTTCTTCCACATGGATTTTTACACAGCACACACATTTGGGAGCCAATGGAGGAGGAAACAAATGAAAGAGATGGGATTAAGCCTATAAAAGAGAGGCAAGGAAGAAGGAAAGAGCTTGAGCACAGACAAAAATATGCAGACCTCTACCAGAAAAAAAACAACCTCCAACCATCTCCTCTTGCATTCTCCCACCTCTCTACATCCCTCCACCCCCACTGACTGACATGGTGATGTTGCCGAGGAGAGGCAATCCGTGATCTCACTCTCATTCACAGAGGCAGAAAGAGAGAGGGGGAGAGAGGGATCATTCACACACAGAGAGCTCTGACACAAGCACACATTCTCTGAGTCTTAAACAGAACAACTAGGGACAGATACAGCGGACATCTATTCACACAGGCACTGAAGCTCTCCACACGTATTCACATTAGTAACAGACATGTATTCATTTACAAGAAGTCAATAAACTTGATGTGCAATCATGTCTATTGGAATTTGAAAAAAAACACCCTGCCACCGTTTTCACCATGTTATGCATGTCTGTGCCAGTATCCGAGACCAGGTGTAGCAACATGAAATGGCTGAAAGGCATGACGGTCGGTTTCAACAGTTTTTCTTCATATGGGGAGGAGGTGTGTATGTTCATTTTACCAGCATCTGGAAGCAACATAGAGACCTCTTAAGTGGTTTGTTGCATATCAATGTTTCTTGTTCACATATTTACCCTCATGTATTTTAGGTCAGAGCTAGTTCATTTATAAATTTTGCTTGCATCACTACAGACCCCTTGGTCAAAAATATAGGCTGTAGTTTATGTTTCATGTGCAATAAGTCGAGATTTCTCCTGAGATCAACATGCAGCAACCTCACACAGTTGCCACAAAGCCTCCTGGAAACATATGTTCCTAAGCTGGAAGCCAGGAGCCAACCCTGAAAGTTTATAGTTCATGGAAAACCAGGAAACTGGAACATTTTATAGGGGTACCAAGAAGCTAACAAGCACTTTTAATGTTCACCGAAGTAAACAAAAGCCAGCACAGGTCATAGACCTTAAATTACCTCGTCCAGCCCAAATATAAACAGTAAGTCTACCTTATATTCTACTGGAAAGCCTCAAAGTGCAAGTAAAACATTTCAACAAACAATACTGACGGTCCAGTATAAATCATCCCTGCCAGCACCCATATATCATTGACACGGCCCCACGTTCATAAAAATCACTATGACTCATCAAATCAATCACAAGTCATATTTCACAAAAAATTATATAAGTGGAATAATACAGGAACAAAAATCATGTACCTTCAAGGCCCATTTAAATGCAGTTAATGTTGCGCTGAGACAATAAGCTTAAACAAACAATGGAGCTAAATCACTTGAGGGTGACTGTAAGAAAGAAGTAGTTAAGAAACTCTGCAGCAGCCGAGGAGTTTCACAATTAAGGTAATTGCTGCTTGAGAAATGGACTCTTTGGGTCACGCAAAAAAAAGGTGGCAACAAAATGTGTCCATCAGCACCAAGACAGTATACGAATCTAAGATGAAATGAGGGTCCAAACCACTACGTACCTGGCTGCCACTGGCTGATGTTCTAACTTTGATTCTTTCAGAACAGATTGGACAAAGTGTGACAGATATATGGGTAGTTTCATAACCGCCTCAGGAAATCCGTCTTCAGTGTGTGAAATGATGGGTCTGTATAGGGTTACAACATTACAGCGGTTGGTGGGTGTTTCTGGGTTTTGCCTTTTAGTTGAAGGATTGAAATGTGGAATGTGAAAATGTTTAGTAGCAATAGTACTTGAGTCCCTTAAGTAACCTACTTCAACAGCTGGATATGGTTTGAAGCCCTTCCAAAAAAAAACATGTCTGCCTGCCAGTCGGCAATAAAACCTATTACCCATTACCTATTACTGTCTCTGGGACTTATGGTGGCAGTGTTCCTGAAGCCTTTTAGTCATTTGTTTTTCTGCGAGTTTGCAGCATACCTTAGTAACACAGCCATACAATCGAATATAGATTAGATTTAGACTAAATCAAACCACACCTTTTTCCACTTTAATTCATCATATGTTTCTATGTTGTTGTGTTCAAGGGGCTTTCTAAAACATAAGGAAATAGTAAAAAAAAAATTCCCATCATACTTTGTGAGAGATTTTTCTTCTGTTCAACAAACAGTCCAAAATGATATTCAATTTACTGCAATATACTGTAAAACAGGGTAAGTAGAAAATCCTCACATGAAATTCAGCAACCATCACATTTGGCATCTCTGCTTGAAAATTAACTTAAACAATGAATCAATTATTAAAAGAGTTGGAGACTAATTTCTAGTTGATCACCTAATTGATTAATCAAGCAATCGCTTCAGTTCTTGTTGAATCTTCTAACAGAATTGCCACAACCTCACATTTGCAATTTGTGTTAATTAAATCATCCATTTAAAACAAGTCAAGTGTGGTCGAATAAGTATTGGCATTAGTGCAATAAATCTCAACTTCTGTAACACTAAGAGATGTCCAGTTGTTAAATGACAGTAGTGCCAAGGGATGTCCCCGTTGTGTTAAACATAGACATTGACTTCACAAAAAATTCATGCAAAGTACAAATGTCAGTAAGTGACTACAAAATAAACTAGAAGGGCACTCAGAGAGCGTAGACCTCCGACAAGGCCAATGTCAAAAAACATAAACCAAACTTCAGAGAGAAAAAAAAATCTAATTCATAATAAATTATCTGGATCTGCCCTCCATTAATGGGTTCTTCCTTGGCGCATGCCCCATCACTCCACCAAATTTGGTGCAAATCTGTTCTGTACTTTTTGTGTAATCCTGCTGATAAATTAATTGGCAGAGGTGAAAACTTATTGATGGAGATCATTCAGAAAAAACTTTTTTTATAAAATGTACCATTTATATTACATTTGCTTGAGTAATTTCTCACTGCTTTTTTGTGTCTACATGCCTGTGATATAAAAATATATACTATTATACTTTAAAGGCTAACTCTTTATCTGAGTGACAAAAGGTTATAAATGAAGAACAAAATGTTGGGTAGCCAGACGTCTTTGCAATGGTCACATTCTTATAACACACTTACAGATGGACCTCCTCAAGGCTACACAGACCCCACACACACACACACACACACACACACACACTCACACTCACAGAGTGTCAAACATTAACTAGACATCAGTGAGATATACAGGCCCATTAAATACATAAAAGAGCTGCAAATGGGAGCTCAAACACTAGACTCCTCACTACTCAGTCTATCTTAAATATCAGCAATGAGGGTGTGGACAAACACGGATCCACTGCTGTTTATACTTCACATTTGTTCCAATGCTTCATAGTATGACATATGGACAGACATGAAACACACCTTCTCATTGTAGGCATATCAGCACCAGCAGAGTGTAGACTGTCAGAGCAGGTCTGTCCACAGTCCACACAAACAGACACACACACTCAGGAGTCTAGAGATACACTTAAGACACTGTAAAGATCCCATTGAGAGGCTGAGTAACCCAGCCAAGTGCAACACTAGTGGAGCATATGACCTAAAAAGTACTATGCCAGCAGAATGACTACAAGTTACTGACCCCAATGACTAGTCAACCCAAACAGATAAACAAAAAGTCTCCCTCTCGCTCTGTGTCTCTGTTACGCACACCACTACTCAGTTATGCTATTACTACTTTTATTGCTTACGCTACAGATATTTAACTATTAATGTGTCGGTTTGGCCTTTTTCTTGTAGAAGCATTGTGTGTTTTTGGCCCGTGTGTGTATGTATGCTTTTGCATGCATGGGTGCATCTGTGTGTGTGCGTGTGTGTGTGTGTGTTAACAGTGATGGCTGCCTCTCCCCCCACAGGAAGGCATGATAGTGCAGTCAGTAATGTGATTAACCTCGCCTCTCTCTCTCTCTCTCTGACTAGCACACAGCACACCGGCCAGTACTGGCTGGTTGCTATTTATCCTCTGGCTAACACATAAACATTAATACACAGTGCAGACATTTACTCATCTCTGTCCCTCACTCACATTAAGAATGTCGGATGAACTACTCTGGTATGTCTCCACGAAAGGGTTAATTAGGAAGGTAGCACAGCAAAGAGAGAAATACACTTGTGGTTATAGTCCACAGGGATTATCCTGATAGCAGCCTGTCACTCAAAATGTTACACTGAGGAAGGCAGGGGTATGGATGGGGAGATGGGATTATGAATGAAGAATAAATCGGATAAATTAATTAAGTAAGAGGAGAGTGGAGAAAGGCAGGGGGTGAGGGGAGAAACAGGGGGAAACTGTGACTGAAACCAGTGAATTGCAGAATTCATCTGCTCAAAATCTTACCTAACATAGAGAAGACTGAAGGGTTGAGGACTGGGTGAAAATTTAATGTAAAATAATCATAACTAGACAAGTGACCCTACCTTTTTTGAAACACAAATGATAGTTTTGCTCCAGTACCTGCAGCACAGCTTTCCAACACATATAGGGAGCACAGCATGAATTATAGTTATGCAGCATAGCCAGAGCAGGCTGATCAAACAGAAGTGAGTGTGTAACACATGTTGGCTGTCCACTGGGGCAGATTTACGCGCCTCCAGAGCCGCCTGCTACAGCAGCAGAAATGTTATGACAGACAAGCATCCCTGCCGGCAAAACACAGCGGATGGGCAGGGTGGATGCATGGCACAGGGCTGCTTTTGGTAAAGCGATATGCTGGAGATGTTGGGATGGCTTAATGCAATGTGTTCAGCTCTATAATGAGCTGTCAAATGGGAGATTAAAGGGTCGAGTGCAGTTGGAGTGATCGCTGCTAACAGCCTGCCTGTCCGGCTTGCCAACCACACCCCACGGCGACATGCGTGGGGCTGCTGCAGCATCCTCCTCCTCCAGCCACAGAGGTCGGATGTCCTTGCACCCAAGCTGCACGGTCTAATGTGTCGGTGTTTCTGTGTGAAGCACTGTATTGTAGCATTGCTGGTGTGGCGTGCCCACAGACTAATGTGGTGGTCCATATATCACCGGTGGCCTCCCTGATACCGGGTAAAGGTTGAATCCTCGGGGACGGTTAAGATAAGGAGGAGGAGGACAGTAAAACAGTTTCGTTAACCAGTAGTGTCCGGTAACGTTATCACCACGCTTCATACTTCCTCTTTGGCCTGATGTAACACGGGCTCACCGTGCAGCCAAACCACGGCATTCACATCCATGTCCGGGTCGATATGAGGCTTGGCAGCTGCTACAGGGAGCATGCAAACACAAACCCTAAACCCAGACACGATGAAGCCGGGTCGGTGGCTGAAACACGGATGTCGGTTGTGTGTCACAACGACAAAGCAGCCTGTCTACAAACGAGTCGTCAGAAGTTGTCTGTCGTTGCAGACCGAACAAACTTACCTGAAATGGAGGTCCGGTGGTCACAAGTGGCCTGATGTTAAAACGTCGCTGTCCAATTCGCTTCACATCCAGGAAGGGAGGCTGGGCTTCGGTGTGGAGAGCTACTTCTAACTCACCTCAACCGCTCACAAGATGCAGAGCTCAGCTGACTGCAAACGGCGACCATGTACAACTTTATCCCCCCTGTTAACACTACAGCTGAAGTTGTATTTCCACTGATAATAGCGTACTATCCTCTAGCTACAGACTGCACTTCGCCCTGGGCTTCTTCCCCTCCTCTCGCGCCGCACGTTGACATTTTCCTCCACGCCCACGCATGCACACACACACACACACACACACACACACACACACTCACTCACACTCACTCACACACACACTGGGCTGCACGCGCAACGTCATCCGTTCCTATACATTTCATCCACATGAGTAAAAAAAATAGTTAAATAAATAAAGCTGTTTCGATGCCCGTGTCGACGTGAACGTGAAAAAAAGCCGGGCGGGCGTCGCCGGTAGCGTGATAGAAGCGCGACACCTGACTGCGTGTTCAAGAATGACACCGCGCGCGGTAAATGCGTGGACACGCCGGCGTTGCGGGGGAACGTGCGGCGTCAAGGCGTACGGTGGCACAGATACTGTAGTATATACCATACCAACACAAAAAAGACGGGACTTTCTTCAAATATTATTCTATAAAATTTGCTTTTCATCAATCAACAAAAGAGGGAAATAAGCCTGGAAATCAAAACATTTCTGTTTGTGAATAAAACAAGAAAAAATTAAATAAAATAAGATAAAATTAAATTAATAAATTGAGAAAATTCACTAAACCTATATTCTTGAGACTGATATCTTTTATAAAGCAGTGAAAAAAACCGTCTTCTCACGTCTTTGCCTTTTATCTGCGAGGTTTTTTATATTATAAAGGGGTTTAATATTAGCTATTTCAGCAAAGTAAGTTGTCCTGTTTCATTTGTCCTTAGGTTGGCATTATACTAGAGAAAGAGAGAGGGCTATTAGTTGCCTTAATGTTATTAAGGCAACCAATAACTCTTGATGAATAGTCTTTCATTTCATTCATTTATTTTAGGCTATAATTATATTTTATTTGATAAATAACATTAAACTATATGATGAAGAGGATGATGATGATGATGACTGAGATTTCGTACAAAAACCAATGCTGTGCCTTTTACCAGGCATCATTGTAATAAACAAGTAAAGGTTATTAAAGCTTAACCAACATCATTATCATTACCATCATCATCGTCATGACACAAACTCAAAAACATCCCTACAGATCACCCTCTGTCTTTATCTTCATCTGTGACAGTGATGCACTGTAACTGAAAAACCTCCAATTACAGGTACAGCCTCTAAATTCAGAATATTTATCTAGGACAAAATGACTCGTCAAATCATAAAAGTAGGTGAAATAATCTGACAATATGAAAGTGGTGTGAGACCAGTGTGACCCAGATTCTGGAGGATGCATTACTTACGCACAGCTGCCTGGCTCTGCTTCCCCTCACTGTGCCTGCCTGTCTGCCATTCACAAGCCACACCATACTCGTCATCACAGCATATGCAGCCTATTGCTGCAGGGCAGCGTAGGCCATAGGAAGTGGGAGAAGAGGAGCACATAGTCAGGGATGAGTTTCAATTATCTATGTCATGTTCTCTCCTGCAGCGGTCGTTCACTCGTCCAGAACTGGTGTCCCAGGGGTGATACTTATATGCATGGGACATTTTTGAGCGAGATAAAGCAGACAAGCAAAGTGGGTGAGTTTGGAGTATTAAGCTGCCCTCCATTCAGGCTCCTGCTGAGGCCAGCACACAGACACCCAGATGGAGTGATAAAGTGAAAAAACATTGTGGTTGCAGGCAGAGAGCAGTGAGGAGAGGGCGGGATGTGTGTCCTGTTTTATTTTGCTAAAGAATTGACTCAGAGAGCAAATGTGTGTCATGGAACAGTAATGAGTGTTTCTATTAATTGTTTTGCCTGAGGTATCACTGTTTCACTGTTTTAGGCAGCATTGTATTTTGTGAATCTGTGTTTGCACCATGCTCCCTCTGAAAGAAAAACTGGAGAACGTTCTCAGAAAGTGAATAAAGGAAAGTTTTTCCATATAAATAGCCATGTGACAGGGCTTCCTGATATCTCCTCTTTAGATAAAGGAAAACCCCAAGGTGTTATTACATTAATACTGGTGATGATTAAAGTGTTTAAGTGAGGGTAGGTGAAAAGCATCCTGAGCCTGTGATATGTGTCAAAGAAAAGGTGTACTGACTATGTGTCATGGGAGAAGTTATACAAGCATCTTAGTTAGCTGATTTCTTCCTGGGAAAAACCAAACTACTTCACTCATTAGCAATGATAACGGTAGATCTAGTCAGTCAGCCTTTTTCCATTTCTTTTACCCAGTTGAGGAACACAGTAATGTGACGAGTCACTGTTTTTATTAATTTAACATAATCATCTTAGGTTTTCAGCATATCAATGAGAGCTGTCCATAATAAGCTTAACATATTCATGACTGCTTGCAGATTGAGCTTATTATAGCTTTTAAAGATGGCCTTTGGTATTCAGAAGGGGCCAGGGAATCAAATGAGGAGCTAACCTGCCATCTGTAGAAGATTTAGTTGAAACAAACTCATACACATAAAGGGACACTGAATCAAACATTAGGCACCTTTCAGGCAATTTCTGGAGCCAGCCACCAAACTGACCCATTTTCCACAATGTAAACCCACATCCCCAGTCTGGAGTGCTTGTGGTGACGTAACATTTTCATATGAAGGTAATTAGGCTTCCCGGGCATGACTCACCACTGTTAGTCACTAAAAGATCTGAGCCTGATGTTCCTGGTCCATCCCCAAAACCATTCATTCATAACATGAACATAACAAGACAAAAATCTCATGTGTAACAGTAAATAGGGTCTTTGAAGCTGCTTTGCATGTGTAAAAGCTTTTCAAACACAGTAACATAAATCTGCCTCTTTTTCTGACTATTCGAGTGAGATATGAGGCTTTTAATGTTAATTTGGAGAGTCCAGTAGGCCTACTTCACTCTACAAATGGACTATTTCTGCCTTCACTCAGAATCATAATAGAAGCTGTTTAATGACTCAATTAGAAAGGTTAGGAGAGTTATAGGGTTGTCTTAGCATTAGTTCCATTGGCTCAAGATGTAAATAAACAATGCGTTGCACAGAACTTTGTTTTTTAATATTACAGTCTTTGTTGATTTATTTTATCTTATTGAGACAAAACACAAAAAACCTCAAAACTAACATAATCTCGAATCTAAAAGGTTGTAACTAAAGGCTTGGCTGTTTACAGCTATTCCTACTCTCCTTGTTGTATCACTTAATTTTTCTTCTTCTCTGCCTTCTTTTCCACTCAGGCCTCAAAATAGCAGCAGATCAATACAAAGAGGGCTGGCAGCTGAAGGAGGGACATAACCCACAGGAAGGAGCCGAGTTTTTTCCCCACTTGGAAAATGTGTAGGATGTGCCAATGATTTAAGCACAACTGGACTTCATAATAACATTTATATTATAAAGTACTCATGTTTTAAGATGATCAGTCAGTGGCACCAATTTCATGAGACTTGGATTAATTTGTTGTCTGAGAAATTAGGCTAACTAGATTGTATGACAGCATGTCCTCTGTTCTTATATTAGTATCATAACATAAACAAGCACGTACAATATTTTTTATAGCAGATGTAATTATAAACTATCATAGGTCTTGAAAACTGAGCGAAGTATTAGCTGGTTACAGCCGATCCAGAATTACAGCCCATTTCCCTGCAGACAGAAACTTCAAAGGTCAGAACAGCTACTGGGCTGCATTTGTGATGGAAATACTCATCTTCACTGCAGTCAATGTCCGTTCTCACATAACCCTTCTGGTTGCTATGGTTGCTGACCATAATCTCCTCTCCTCCTCTTCGAGTGTCTCTTCCTGTGAGAGTCACTGGCAATGCCAGGGGAGCCCATGGGTGGGGCCTGTGCTGTATATACAGAGACCTGTTACCATAGACACAGACAGGACATGAAGAGGGGGGCTGAGTGAATGTGGGACTAATGGCCTCCATTCTGTTGTGTTATATGGCAGCTTTTAATCACTGCAACTGAGGGAGAGGGCTTGCCAGATATGAAATTAGGAAAGATGATGGTGAGTCTCCATCACTTGGATTCTTGAGTCACTACTTTCAGGACAGGGGATACCGACAGAGACAACAAACAGACTGAGGTAAAAAAAAAAGACCAGCTTATTTCAATTTTCAATCAGCTAAGTAGTGACCACATGGTAAAAAGCTTTGAGTGATGACTGTGACCGTCTCAGACAGGGGCACAGTAGCCCAAACAAATCTGCAAGGGGTTTAGCATAATCAAAAGATTTGGACTCATAACAAGCTCATTATTACAAATATCTATCGTGAGCTGCCTTGCTCAAATTAGATGAGAATTGCGTCAGTGAGTGTGTGTGTGTGGCTAAGTCCACTTAAAAGACAGATTGCCTAATATAGATTGAAGGTGTGCATGTGAAAGACTAAAACCAGTACAAGGGTCCTGCTTATCCTCTCAACTGGATTTCATTAATCTACTAATCGGGAGGCATTTACATAACTGCTTTAATGCAGCAGCAGTTAAGCAATTACTGCCCCCATTTCCTTCTTTTCCCACAATGTGGTATCTACTCTCATTCCCAGAATTGAACTTTAATCTCACTCTTTCTTTTGAGTCCTTCTCTTTTCTGTTGTCTGCTCCATTTCCTTTTTTGCCTAGGTCCCGCTCTTCTGAACTTTAATGTTTTCCTGCTGGCAGGTTGCTCTGTATGAGAGCAAAAAGACACACCTCTGAACAAAGTTACAAACTTAGAAACATAACCTTAGTAACTTGTTTGCTCTTAATCAACATGTTATTTTCACAGAATGAAACACGTAGTAAATACTACACTCAAATCACAGATTTGGAGGCAGGCTATTAAAGTTTTACCTGTTAGTTTTGCAGAAGAAATAACTCAAGCTACCTTTGCCTGTACTCTCTGAAATGTGTAGTTTGGATCATGTGATGAAACTTAGTTGTTGGACAAACACTGAATCCAAAAGTGAATCAGATTATATAGTTGTTATTTATAAGCACCTTATGCTTTTCTTAAATACTTTAATGACTTTTGTCACCGCTGTGCTAATTCTTGTATATTCCCGCCAATGTAACTTTAAAATATCATGTACTGCAGTGGTAAGCAAATAGCAGTCTGTGAACCAAACACACCCCCCTCGACCCCCACCCACCCACCCAACAAAAGCTGAAATTTTCCCTCTTATAGTTTCCATCACACCTTTTATCAAACTGACTCCACACTCATAAGGTTCCACCTACTGGTGTGGCAATCACCATACACCATCTGCTATTCCTGGGATTTTGGGGGCACAGACCTGTCAATTCAAGGGTCAAAAAGAATAATCTTAATAATCTCATCTATATAATTGAGCTTGTTCTTATTGATCATTGTCCAATAGCTTGCATTAGAAGCACCAGAATGATAAAACTATGTTCACATATGGCAATAAGACAGAATTTCAAACATTGTGATGAGCAGTAAGTCTTTTGTAAGTCTTTTAAGTCAGAAGTTGATAAACATGCACCTTTTAAAAAAGTTAAAATTGGTCAAATCCTTGGTTCTCAGCAGAAATTTCATCCCTTCTCAAAGAGCAAAATAAAGCAGTTACTCTTGCCAGACATGTTGGCGTCTGGCAAGAGTCACCGGTCTGCTTTTTTTTTAGGCAGCTTTGGAACAAATGCACATCTGCAATAGGAAAAGCTAAATCTGACTATTATTTGCTTTTAATCCCAAAATCAGATCTAGCAAAATACTTGAAGGCGGTGAATTCTGTAAACCACAAGTCTTCTGTTTCATTTCCTCCTCTCACCACAGCTAAGCAAAATTTTTTGCTGCAGCTCTCTGTTGAACATGACAGTAAACTGAATATTTTTGGGTTTCAGACTGTTTATATTCAACCATAAATGGAAGGTCAAGTTTATTGAGTACCAATAACCTATCGATTACAAATTTAATCAAGTGGCACAACTCAAAGCATACATTTCTGTATGTATGTATGTTGTTGTATGTTTCTGTAAAGCAACACTTTTTATAAATGTGATTTATTCTTAAAATACTCAAAGAATAAAATGTACTGCCATTTAGTCCAAATTTCATGGGACAAAAATACTGTATGATTCTTTATAACATTTATCATAAAAAAATAGTAACAAAATAAAAATGGACTGCACTATCATAGCTTATACATCCTATGCAAATGCAAAAGTAAAATGAAGAGATTATTACTTATAAAAAAACAAGCAAAGAATATTTTGTATCTGTTTTTAATGTAATTTCAAAGACTGTACAAACTGAAGGAAAATAATAATCTTTTTAAAGTTCATCACATTTGTAAATAAAAACATGTCATGTAGGCTACTGCCATCTCCTGGTAGAAAACAAACATCCTGTTGTTGCAAACAGAAAAAAGAAAATCGAATGAAATCGATGAAATCGAATAATGATTAATATAAAGTGAGAATGTATTTAAAGAGGTCTCAAGCTCAACTGTAGAAACTCATTTTTGAATTTAGCCCATTTATACTGGTGTTGATAAACAGAAATTAGTGTCCCTGATCTTAAGGTTTCAGCCACTTACCTTTAACATGAAATCTTTCGATGGTTGATTGTTCATGACTGAGATAAATTGTTTGCGCTTTCGGCCGCAGCAGCCAATCAAATCGCGTTAAGGAAAGCGAGTTCTCTGTTTTGTCCAATCAAAACAAGCATGATATGAAGTAGGCGTGAACGTCGAGTGGAGCAGCTGGCAGACTTTCCTGTACATTGTATGTGTTTGGAGTTTGACCGACTGCAAAACAGCGGACAGGAGGAAGATTTTACGAAAGCGAAAGGGAAGAATGACGTGGGACACCGAGTAAAAAAGAAACTGATATATTTCTCGAAGTATTTTCACTTGGAGGATTTAGAAATAAACCGGTACGTACGTGGTAAAGGTGAGCGGACAACTTTAGCATTAGCAACAAGACCACTGGGTTATCTAAGCTGCCTGCCACATCTGCCACTGTCTTTTTGTATCTCGGTATTTACACTGCAGTGTAGCTGTGAATGAATAGTGGCTAAATTGTGATCACTATTAGGATTATCTCTGTCAACCCCACCAGTTAAATCAGTGTCATTAGAGCCTCCTCGTACGGGTCAAAGGGGGGTTCCCTAAACTGCAACAGGACTCATCACGTTCCCACTCAGGGCACTCAGCGTCGCAGATGACACCGTCTCAATATAGCTGCCCGGGAATCCCTTAGAAATAATGTCTAAAATAGACTGCAGACCACAGGACGGGTCTGCTATCACAGAGGGCAAAAAGTTTTGCACAGCTGAAACAAACTTAACTTAAACTTGTATATATATTAAACAGGGATGTTAAGTCCTGAGTAAAAGGGAATTGGACTGTTTAGTCAGCACATGTTAGTACTCAGCTGTGTGTCATGGGGGCAAAAAAAAATGTGCAGACTGATATAGAGTTCCAGTCTACTTCTTTATTAGCCATCAGTTGTTGTAGTGTTGTTAGAATGAAAGTCTGCTGGCGCTTGGGTCTTGGTGGCATATGGTTGAGAGCCACAGGTGTCTGCTGGCACCATGTTAAAGGGGAAGCAGATAAACAGTACTGTGCAAAAGATTTAGGCGCTTATGATGTTTTATTTTGACTGATTCTCTGTCATTTCTCTGATTGTGAGTTTTCTTTTTCACTGATTTGTTGTCTGATGCGGTTTTCAGCCATGGAACCATCACTGACTGGCAACTCATCCACCCCAAAACCAAGCCCATTATCTCCCACCACCCTCAGGGCGGGCCCCTCCTCATCCAGCTCATCCACTACCAAAACCACACCAACCTCAGACCGGCCTAAACCTAAACTCAGCATGCCAACACCTCCAGCCACACCCTCATCCTCTCCCTCCACTGCCTCCCCTCGGACTTCTCCAGGTCTTTCTTCCCGCTCTTCCTCCCTGTCCACGCTACCTGCCTCACCTCTCCGCCAGCCCACCAGGAGCCTCTCTCACGTAGGCAGATCTCAGCTCAATGCAGCCGCTACAGGGAATCCCCTAACTGGATCCTTAGCTGCTGCTACAGCTTCTCAGCCACCTCCCACACCTGAGCCAGGTGAGAATCAAACTGACCTTTGTTCTTTTACACTTTAAATCCTAAAAACAATCTTTACTACACTGTTTCACCTCCCTCTTCTTCAACAATCAGTGCAGCCAACACCCCCATTTTATTGCGTGTACTATAGTGTCTCCATAACAACTGTAGACATTTACCACAACATGTAAAGCAGCCTCTCCCATTCTGCTGACTGGAGAAGAAAAGCCTGTCTCACCCCTATCTTTTGATAGAGCTTCAACTCTGTTTATTTTCCACTAATCAAATCCAGAATTTAAAGTTCACATAGTATGAGATCTTTTAGTTCTGCTGAGGATATCATGTTTTAGTTTGCTGCGTGACTCTGCAGTGACATCTTGTTAATATGGAGTGTTACTGGAAAGTGTGAAATCTAACACCTCAGTCATTTCATTTGGACCATTTTTTTTCCCATTAGATCTAATCCCGCCCCCTGAAAAACACACACACCGTACCATGTGCCTAGCTGTTTATAATTGAAAAGACAATCATAATGTAGCTAGTGAAAGTAAAAATGGGAGACAGATTGCATCGCTGTGTGAGCGTGAGTTGCATCGACGAAGCTAGCATCTGCTGTTGACTGTGCTAAGCAAAAAGTTATTTTAGGGTTCAGGTGGTGGGTTACATGTATGAGCAGCGTAGCAGGAGCACAGACGGACATCTGACGGAAGCTGCTGGATCTCATCACATTTCCTTTTGCTTCCTGTAACAGACAGACACAGACACAGCACCACCTCCCTCACCAGTATCACTTACATTGTGTGGGCGTTTTGAAACTTGGAGAGTGTTTCCACATTTGTTGCTGCCCACCATCTTTTCCCTGGTGTATATAGTTAGAGAGATTTATCATTTGCTTTAAGAACAACAACTTTTCCATCTGGCCACTCTATCTCTAGTGAGGCCCTGGGAGTTGAGAGTAGCAGAAGTCATCAGCTGAAAAAAGATGATAATTAAAGTGGCAGGGTTCAGTGGGACTGTCTTATCAGGACAGGAGCTGTTTCTGGAAGGATTTGACTCATGCACATGCTCTGGGATCACTCGCGTCACTGACCTGTTTCCATATGCCTCTTAATGTTTATATGGACCATGTGTGCAGAGTATTGAAGAAACATGAAAAGAACATGATGAAAACCTAATTCAACATTAATTTAAGCTGTTAGCAAGAAAAATAAAGTAACAGAAGTATTTCCTAGCAGAAAAATAGAAAGAATTTTAGTCTTGTTAGTTGTTTAATTTTAGCTGGAAATGACTTGGACAACAGTTTTAGGCCGTGTAGAGTGTATTCTAGCACTCACTGATGACAGAGAGGTCACAAAGACAAAGAAGAAAAATGTCTGTGTGTGTGTCTGTGTGTGGGGGTGGGTGTGGGCATGCTCGTCAAGGAGAAGAGAGAAGTTAAGTTATTCCCCAGACTACACTAGTTGCTTTAAAAACTAATGGTTTCGCACTATTCTCCTATTTACTGTAGAAATACTCACGTACAACAGTATATATACAATTATTTACAGTAATCATATTTAACGATTTAACGGCCACAAATTTATCACACGGTTGATTGTGTTTAACACTGTTTTATCAAGTGTCACTAATACAATGTTTTAAAGACCCATGAAATCGACTACAGTGTTAGTGAATGGCTTCCTGTGTCCTTCAGAGGAGCCAGAGGAGGAGGTCACTTTTGAAGATCTGGAGGTGAGAGCGAAGTCAGGAGATGCTAAAGCACAGACCAAGGTCAGTGTCAATGAACTCACTGTAAATGCTGTTGACTTTAATGGCCATATGGTGGGCACAGAACAGATCGGCCAAGTAATGATAAATGTTATTTGAGAGTGACATTTTGATGGGAAGGACAGGTCACTAAGTCAAAGTGATGCTTGCCTTGCAAGTCTGAAAGTGTGTGTGTGTGTGTCTGTGTGTCCAGATGGGGCGTTACTTCCTGGCATTAGCAGAAGAAAGGGATGAGGAGCTGAACAACTGCACAGCGGTCACTTGGCTGGTCCAGGCTGCTAAACAAGGCCGCAAGGATGCCGTCAAACTGCTGCAGCAGTGCTTGGCCTCGAGGAAAGGTACCAAAATGTCTGTTAACTGTTAACACCCTCAATCCATAGCCATTAGCAAGGCAACATAAAAATCGTTGGTTTGATATTATTAAAGTTGCCTGGGAATAGTTTGCCTTTTAACATTATGCACATTTGCCTTCTTTTGTTTATCAGGCATCACTTTGGAGAACTTTGAGGAGGTGAAGAAGTTGTGTACAGAGACTCGTTTCGAGAGAGGAGTTAGGAAAGCGGCTCTGCTTATGTACTGGAAGTTGAATCCAGAGAGGAAGAAGTCGCTGGCTGTTTCGGAGATGCTAGAGAACGTTGAGCACGTCCACGCAGAGCCAGGTAGCAGGGGAAATATACTTTATTTTCGACACACCGACATCATACAGCTTATTAAGTTATATAAACTGAACAGATAATACAAATTAATAAAAAGAATTACAGACAAAAAAACAGTAAGCTGCATATTGAGGGGAATTTTTTAACATCTCATTCAATCATTTCTTCATCTACAGGGAAACCAGTCTCCCCTGGGCCACTAAACAGCTCTGCCAAGAAACAGAGGAGAGTCCTGGAGACAATGGTCACCAGTGAGGGTATGTCTGATCTCCTATTTAACATACACAAGTCATCACAGCTGTGATTGTTTATATGCATTTTGTAATTAACGTCTAAGGTGTCCCAAAGGGAATAAAAACATTATTTTTAAACATTCAACAAGATGAAATCATAGTTACAACAAGAAAAAAAGTGGTTTGTGAGTTAACATACAACACGTGTCTTCTGTGTAGCCAGTTCCCTTGTCGGTCTTGACGATTTCGTCGAGATGACTAAGAAGTACGCTCAGGGTATTGCACCGTCACCAGTTATGGCTGCTGCAGGAGGCGATGATGAAGACGACATTGATGGCGTAGTAGTGAAGAATCCAGATGAGTTGCCGCTGCACCAAAAGGTGGGAAGCTCTCTGTCTCTGTAAGGATGTAGCTGTGCATGCCGTCCCTGTGAAGATTTACCTCGCATTTCACACTTTGATTAAGTTTAATGTGTTTGCTGAACCACAGATATTGTGCCCATTATTAATCTGCTGTATTATCCACTTCTAATGTTACCTTTTGTTTTTTGTCTGGTGTAAAGCCACTGCATCCCTTAAATTATAATCATAACCAATGTGTCCACAGTTGATTCAAAACAAAAATAAGCAAAAACAATCAAAATAGAACCTGAGATTCTGCTGAACTGAACAGAACAGCTGATAACTGGAAAAGAAAATAATTATATTCTTCACATTTTGCATTTTTGTTTGATATTGAGTAGCTGCTGATCATTTTTCTCTAGCTGCTGAAGTTCCCTCTGTACGCTCTGCTGGAGATCAAGGAGCACCTCATCGACTGGGCATCGCGGGCTGGCATGCAGTGGCTCAGCGCCCTGATCCCCACCCACCACGTCAACGCACTCATCTTCTTCTTTATCATCTCCAACCTCACCATCGAGTTCTTCATCTTCCTCATCCCCCTGCTGGTTTTCTACCTCTCATTCTTCTCCATGGTCATCTGCACGCTGCGGGTATTTCAGGTTAGTGACAACTGCTATCAATCCTGTAGATTTTGGATCAAGCTCAGTTAAAAAATGACATTAAATTTTGAATGAATACACATTTCTTTCTACAGAATTCAAAAGCATGGGAAAACTTTCGGGCTCTGACAGACCTGCTGGCTCACTTTGAACCTGGTCTTGATATGGAGCAGGCTGAGACCAACTTTGGATGGACACACTTGGAGCCTTATCTGTATGTTCATCCCTGTTTACCTTCATCCATATGTAAACGTGTTCATTCCTTTGCTCAGTTTACCACTTTTAGTTGTTTACTTGGTTTCGTTAACGGTTTAGTTTTGTTCACGTTTCACTGGTTTTGTCATGCAGAAACAATCATGTATTTAAAAAAAAATCATTTTAATGTTACAGTAATTAAGAGTAAAAGTAACTTTTTTGTTTTAACTTCTGGAACCTAAACATTAATAAAACAAATTGTAAGAACATATAAAGAGTTGAGAAAGAAAAGTTATAGTTAAAATAAAATGTCAAATTCAAGAAAGTGAATCGAATCAAGATGACAAATACACATATGCAAAATGCTTTTACAGCAGATTAAGTACATCCTGTGTCTTTGTGTCGCCAGGTACTTCCTGCTCTCGGTGGTCTTTGTGGTTTTCTCCTTCCCTGTTGCTGATAAATCCTGGATCCCTTGCTCAGAGTTTGCTGCCATCGCTCTCTTCTTCACCATCACCGCCTTCCTCAGCCTTCATGCCTCTGCTCAGCTCTTTGCTCGTAAAGCCCTCCTCACAGAGGTCCTCTCTGGCGCCTGCTCCCTCACTTACCTCCTGCCAGACTCCTTCCAGTTCCTCAAGGTCTTCGGGGCGACGTTCATCACTGTGCCTGTAGGGGACGTTGTGGCGTTAAACCTGGGGATGCCGTGTCTACTATATGGACACCTTTTCTATCTCCTCTTCCGTATGGCCCAGCTGAGAGGCTTCAAGGGCACCTACCTGTGCCTGGTGCCCTACCTGGTCTGCTTTACCTGGTGTGAGCTCTGCTTGGTGTTCCTCAATAATGCCAGTGCAATAGGACTCATCCGCACCTGTGTGGGCTACTTCCTCTTCCTGTTCGCCCTTCCTATACTCTCACTGGGCCTTGCCGCAATGCTCATCATCCAGTTACTGCAGTGGTTCCTCGCCCTGGAGGTGACCAAGATGGTTGTCACACTGACCGTTTGCTTCGTGCCAGTTGTGTTGAGGCTTTGGACTCGCTTCAGCCTCAACCCCGTTGCCGTTTTTCGGTCTTTGTCACGGAGCAGCATCGTCAAGCTCATCCTGGTGTGGCTCAGTGCGGTGGTGCTCTTCTGCTGGATGTACGTGTACAGGTCTGAAGGCATGAAGGTGTATAACTCCACCCTGACGTGGCCTGAGTACAGCAACCTCTGTGGTCCTCTGTCCTGGAAAGAGTCCAACATGGCCCAAACTCAGATTCTATGCTCTCATCTCGAAGGACATCGTGTCACCTGGACCGGACGCTTCAAATACGTCCGAGTGACCGACATTGAGAATGGGCCACAGTCAATAGTTAACCTGCTGCCTGTGTTTGTGGGGAACTGGATGCGGTGCCTGTATGGTGAGCCGTATCCTTTGTGTGAGGAGGTTAGAAACGCCACCGCTGTGCCCCAGCCTCTGCCTGCCCCGGCTCCCCCTCCCGAAGACCCCCTCTGTAAACTCAAAAGACTGGCCAAGCACGAATGCCACGTCAAACGCTTTGATCGATACAAATTCGAAGTCACAATGGGCATGCCGCTGGAGAGGAAGACCAAGAACGGGACGATCATAGAGGATGAAGATGCAACTAAAGACATAGTTCTGCGTGCTAGTAATGAGTTCAAGTCTATGCTCCTACACTTAAACACAGGAAGCCTGGTGGAGTTTAGCACCATACTGGAGGGGCGTTTAGGCTCCAAATGGCCCGTGTTTGAACTGAAAGCCATCCACTGTATGTCATGCGGTGGTGCTAGAGTGCCGGGCCGTAGGCAATACAAGATCGAACATGACTGGAGGCGCACAGCTCAGAATGCCCTGCAGTTTGGTTTTGACTTCTTCTTTAACCCCTTCCTGACCGCTCAGCTAGAACAACACTCAGACACAGAGACTGAAACGGAGACTGTGACACAGGAGGAGGGATAGAGGGAAAGAGATCTGGCAGACACATCCCTGGGAGAAATGTAGAACTGATGCTAAGAAGTGTGATAAAAATGCGTGTTATGATAATACTATCCTCAGCGGAAGAACATTAATGATTGTATGTCTCTGTTCTTAACAGAATCTAAAATTTTGTTGGAGAGTTTCTTACTGTAGTGGAGTGGACAGACACTTAAATATTTATGGAATCTGTACTGAGTGAGTTTGTGTTTGCATTCTTCTAGGGTTTGAGCCAAAATGTGTGAGAGTACATAATATAATGAGTATGAAATTTACAAAGGGGGAGAAACACAAACTAATGAGCTTTTTAATAAGTAAAAAAAACCATGATCAAACTGCCTCAGCTGGAGTCACTAAACATTTCATCCCATCTAAGCTGCACTTGTGGTCACCACAAGAGTCTGTTAATTAAGTCATTTTGGCTTAGTTGGTTTGCCATACAAAAAGTGTGTCCGCTGCACCCAATCTCATGTATGTTAGTCAATATTGTGACACATGATGTGGCCAAAATCATCAGTATTGACATTTTACACTTTCCTTGTTATACTGTGCTCTCATTTCCTTTTTGTGTCTACAAATGATAGAAGACATTTTTCTTTTGGTCATGCTTGTGATAAGCTTTCCCTTTCATGTCAAACCATAATCATCTAAAGTTATACACTACTGTACATGTCTAGTATGTAATTTCAAAGTAGTTTTCAAGTGCCTTATAAGACATATTGTCAGTTAAATAGTAACTTTGGAGAGAACAGACTAAATCATGTCTTTAATCCTTTACCTTTCAAAAAGTTCACCTGCCTCTGTGCTTGTATTTATTACAGAGCTGTTATTCATGTGTACCTCAGCTGTTCTCTCTGTTCTTGTGTGTCTTGCTGTTTCTCCTCTTCTTTCTCTTTCCTTGTTTTGTCTCCATCTCTGCTGTGCAGAGATTTAATATATTGAACATTTGCAGCCCCTGAGTGATGATGTGTTTTTAAAATAGGATGTCACTACTGTTTTCTGTACTGTGACCCATAAATATGATGAAAACATTTGCTTGTTGCTGTTTTTGTTTAACATTAATTGCATTATATATCCATTTTAAACGCAAACTTTTGGTTTGAAGTTTCAGTGCAATAGGAGGAAAAACACAGGTGTAAATAACAAAATGAATGGTGGTTGAATTCCTTTTAGCTGTCTCAGTTTCTGGGTCCGGGCTTTGTGCATGCTGACTCACTGTCATGACTTACTGGGACACTTGAATAGAACAGAGCCACCGTTCATGTAAAAAATGGGTATAAATTAGTTTAAATTCAGAAAGATAAAGGAACAAGAGATGTATTTAAAAAGCAAAACAACATGAAAGTACAAGAATAACAGACTTTTGACATGGGAGGAAGATTGGTCGTTTTTTTTTTTTGTGTGAAGAAAGTTGAAGTTGAACCTGAATTTCTCATTTGTGCAACACAAAAAAAAGAACATTTATACACATATATACACATTATTTATATCGATAAAATTCAAAATGGCTTCTTTTATTACTAGATTTTCCAGTAACATTAACAGTAAATTAAACTACAAATGGTGAATGTGTAATTTTTTCATCTTCCAAACGGGGGCATGGCAGGAAAAGTTTTAAAGCATTGCAGGAGTGAATCCTGGAATCATTTATCTCCAGGTGTAATAAGTGTGTCATGACACTAGGTGGTGACTTAGACTATATGACCTCACCTATATCACAGACTGTAATGATGACCCCTTAAAGGCCCATATAAAATGAAGCTATAAAGCCTGCACATTAACATAATGGCTGTTTTACCAGCTCTGATTAAATTGCAATAAAAATCACAGCTGTACGCTCATTGGATGCAATTTTGTTGAAATCTTTATTCAAAAAAAAAAAAACATATTAACATTATTTATAACTGTCCATTTGACAATTTTGTCAACAACATACATTAACATACAAATATGTGAATCGACATTAGTTTGGTCAGGACGTGGAGTTAAACTGACAGATGTTTCCAAAAAAGGATAAATAAAAGAATAAACTGTTCTCTAAAAATAAAAGCTTCTGCACATCAGCAAAGTAATCCGTGAGGAAGGCTGAAGAGATTAAAGTACCATCTCTCTGCTGTAGCTGTGGAGGCAATCATCAATACAGATGATGGAGTCCGCAGTCCGTTTATGGATGTTAAAAAAACAAAACCTCATATGTGTCAAAAACAGAGTTGATATATACAGACACCATTTAGGCCCTTTGATTTTTTTTTCTTTTTCTTTAAGAGTACAACATTAATCAAACATTCCCCATTCTTCTTGGTTCTCAGTTTCAGTCGAGTCGAAACTGATTCTTTGACGGCTTCATTCAAAATGTACATGTAAGTGTATGAACCGAACACTGGTAAACATGCTTCAGTGTCCGAAGACACAAACAAAGGTAGGAGAGCTCGGCCATCTATGGTTACTCGTGCTGCACTGGGCGCCGGGGCCCCTGAAGCCTTTGTACAGCTGGGTCTAAATGGTTAAGAAGGCAGCCAAGTCAGTCAGTCAGTCAATTTATAAACACCTAGGCTAAATCTGTTTGACATGCAGCATCATTTTGCTTGATTGTTGAAATTATTTTGTTTATTTTTAAAAATCTTTTTCTGCTTGATTTGAACTGTATTTAACGGCAAAGTAGCACATGACGCAGTTCCAGACCAGAAGCAGAATCCACAATCAGAGAAGTTGGATGACTGAAACACACTGTGTGGAGCAGATATGAGTGTGTGTCCTCATATTAGACCATGGTGTAATAATCTATTAACTTCTGCTTCTATCTGCAGGACTGTAAATATTTTACCTCATTGGACACAGTCCAATTGAGCTCAGAGGCGTCTGGGTGCACTTGGGTTAAGGGGAGGGGTCCCGAGTTCATCCTTGCACATCACACATATCATTTCAAATTGTCATTGTCATCATAATTACCATCATTAACATCATCTAACAAGTTACAAAAACAGAAGTGGGGTAGCTGATCTGAAATCAAACAAACAGCCAGTTACATAAATGCCCCATTTTTCATCAGTGCCGCTGGTAGACAACCACGAAGGGTTTTGTTACACAAAACAGTGGGCAAGGGATAAGAATAGGCTTTGCTTGAGCACACAAATACAGAGAGGAGAGGAGGAGGAGGAGGTGGAGAAAGCAAAAAAGAGCCTGAAGAAAAAAAAAAAAAAAAGGACAAACGTGTAAACATCTCTCCTGTCTGGGGGGGCGGGGGTAATCCCCATCAGAAGCGGAGCTGTAGCAATCACCACACCATCAAGCACAATCCAGAGGTTAACAATCAAGAAATCCACAGATTGGACAATTTTGCAATCCATAATCCATTGCGTAATCCAGCCTGTTCCCTCTCTAGCCCTTTCTAGGTCCTTTCAGTGGCTGGGGAGGAGGTGGAGGAGTGTCAGAGAAGACATACGTGTGTATGCTTTCTGCTTATGTGTGTGTGGATTAGGCATATTCCTGTGTGTGTATGTCTGTTAATGTGTACATTCTGGCATAGTTGTGTGTTCAGGTGTAAACTCATTCGTATACGCCACTGACATCCGTTCACTAATGCATCTCAGAGTTGAGTTTGTCCTGGAAGATGTACAAGTTGTTGGTGGCAGCGATGGCGATGATGTTCTCAGTCGGGTGCCAGGCCGTATGGAGGATCTTCTTGGTGAAGTCCAGGCTGTCCACGCTGATGTCGTCCTTCCGGCGCTTTCCTCCGGCGGCGCAGACCCTCCGGGGCTTCAGGACAGCTCGGGGTTTACTGCTCTCTCTTGATGCCTCCAGGGTCACGTCGCGTTTGGTGTTCCGGTCGAACATGCGGAAAAAGTTGTTGTACGCTCCCGTCATGATCACACTGGACATAGGAGGAGGAGAAGGATCCAGTTAAAACACTCAAACATTCTCCTTCTCTTTTGTCCTACAAAACTAAGGAGGACTGTCATTGGCCAGATTTCCTAACCTAACCTTACACATCCACCATTCTATAGATAACTTTATAGGATCAATTCATCTACATCAGAAACAGGAACAGTTTATTCAATAGTAAAGAGTAACTAACAACTCAACTACTCTATTTATGTACAATTTTACAGTACTTGTACTTCACCTGACTATATTTATTTTATGCTTATGCTATATTAGATACAGGTATTTTCATCCAAATATAAAATTATTATCCAAATTTTTGTCCAAGACATGTGATAACCTACACAACAGTATTGTGAGGTAGCTCAATGTAGCTTCAACACAACTAAATATAAATGCTTACATTGTTTACACAAGTTATATAATAATTTAACACTCAAACTGAGATGACCCTTATAGATAAACAAGTAATAAATTCATAACATTGAAAATTTAGTTTTGAAAAACTAAAACAATTTGTTTTTTCCAAAATTAGTGTCTAGTTTTGACTCTAGATAATCAACAAAAAAAAACGCTGTACATGAGGCAACCTCGTGATACAGATGTGTATCCTATAACTGAATCGTCCCTAATTTGATTCTGGACAGAAACAAAAAAAAACAAAACAGTGAACAATTTTAAAATAAAGTATTTTCTGGAAAAAAAATAGATCCTTAGAGAACTGTGAGGTCTGCGGATTATCCTGAGCTACGAAGGCACAGCTACTGGAAAGAGCTGCTGCTGTTGAATTTTTAAAATGTAATACTTCAGTGCTTTAAGAGAAATTCTGTTGATGTCTATTTGTACTGGACCAATCATTGTATTGTATTTGGGTAATGGATACTCCTCTTTGAAATTTCTAAAAGACCTCAGCACATAAAACAGAAGCTATTAGCATGGCAAGATACCACCATGTGAATGTAGAAAAATGTGTTTTTTGGAAATTGGGTGAAGCCATTTAAAAGCTTAAAAACACCCCCCAGAAAATACAAGCAACAGTCTTCCTTTCCTCACCTCAGACATGTTGAAAATACAAAAAACAGACAAAGATGTCTGGACACTTCAGGTACCTGTCTGAGCCGTTCCATGCACACTCAAACTTGTCAAAGATGCAGTCGTTTTCATAAAGGGAACACAACTTGCTCCGGAGGTAATCATGAACCTGGAGGAATAAACACACACACATGCACACACAGGTATGATTACACATGAGTCCAGCACACGGCTGCTACACTCCCAGGTACTGACTCTCAATGTAAACTATAAATAGAAGAGTGAGCAGAAGACGAAGATACACACACATACAAATCCCAGCACAGACAAAACACATTAAATGTGGGCAAGTTGTAACACAAACCTCCCTGAAGGCAACACTAATAAGACACAACACCAGCCCTCAGCAATACGAGGGCCAGGAGTACATTTTAATCTAAACTCCTTTTCCATATCAGTAAATCCATTATGATCCAGCTCTCTATTACCAAACCCACCAAGGGCATGATAACAGAGACACACATGTGAACACTCACACACACACATATTCACTGACTAATAACTCTTTTCCCTAGTGATTTCATTCGACCTGCGTGTGTCAGCACTGTGCCGGCTCGGTGGTGCAAAGGTTTGAAATCTACACCTTCCTCCAACCACTGTGCTCTGCATTAAACCCCCTGTTTTCACATTCTGCATAAAGTCAGCAGTCAACAGTCGCCTCGCAATCAATAAACGGTCAAGCTGAGGTCGGCTCATGGTTGTACATCAAACCTGGTGACATTTTTGTTTTCCCCTGTGGATCTTTCTGCATAAGGTGAAATGATACAGTGACAGCTGGAGTTGAATATACAGTCTTTTTTTTTTTTTTTTTCCAGCCCGCATCATCTCTGATTTAGAGTACAGTGCCTCATCAATCATGGATTTGTGCATATTTCTCATGCCCCAGGAGAAATATCAGTGTAAACCTTCCAAAATAAGGAGTTCAGCTCTGAAATTATTTTTCTCCCCTATGTTTCTCTCAGTTCACTCCATTCATCCACATATCTCTACTATGTCATCTCTCTCATCCTCTAATTTACAAACTCTCCCCTCATTCCTCTCTCCTCCTCTCATCATACCATCCTCACACCACCTCAACAAACTCTCACCCCTCTCCACCCTCCCTCCCCCCTCTTCCTCCCTCTCCATGCTGCATTGCAGATCTAGGTGTGGGGCGCTGTGTAAGGTATCCCTCCTTCCCGCTTCACTTTATGAGTGGAGGCTCGGCAGCCTATAAATAACTCCAGTGCGTCTTAGCCTCCCACTCCTGGCTGCCTCATAGGCCCTCACACGTCAAACAGACACACGCACACACGCACACACGCACGCACGCACGCACGCACGCACGCACGCACACACACACACTCACCCACACGCCCGCGGCAGGAATATTAAACACACGCTGAAAAAAGGGAGTTGATAAATACTTCTGCTGCACATAAATGCATAAACACAGGCCGGTGTGGCTGATTGTAAACACTTAACAAGTGACATTATCTGGAGACAATTAGAATGTGGATGTGTGAAAGTTGCATACAAAAATAGAGAAAAATCTTTTTTATCAGCTTAGTACTTAGTGTTGTATGTGTACATTTTTCACAGGATGTTAGGCCCACTTAATGTCCACCACTCATACATGGTATAATGATATTTTACTGTTTGTGTTTGTCTCACATGTATTAATCTTCTAAACACACACAGATGCACTACAGATTATAGCCCAAAGTTAAAAACTCAGTGAGGGTTTCTGGTGATTCTGCACTGATGGGAAGAAGTGCATTATCTGGCACGTAATCAATCCAATTATCCTTAAAAGGTTTAGGAAAAATCTAATCATCTGTAAGTACAGTGATTCCAAGAGGCAGCCTTGTTCCTGTGATTCATCTCTGTCTACAATTATGCACATTTTCCAGGATGACAATGCCGTCTTTCAGGGACACAGTTAGTCACCTAGCAGTTTGGACAACACAACTGTGATTTCAGTCGCTAACACTTGCGTCAAGGCAGTGACCTTCTAATACATACAGCTACACAGCAAAGAAAAAAACAGTATTAAGTGTTTAATTAAGGTGTTTGGCCAAGGGCCACTAGAACAGCTTCAGTGCTCCTTGATATAGATTGTAAAAGTCTCTGGAACTCTAATGGAAGGACGAAACAATATTCTTCCAAAAGATATTGGAAGAACTTGGTGTTTTGATGATGGTGGTGGAGAGTGCTTAACAACATCAGTCGAAAAATTCTCATAGGTGTTAAACTGGGTTGAGATATAGTGACTGCAAGCGACATAGCGTACAGTACTTCACATAGTTCAGTGACACCTCATGTTGTGTATAGAAGCATCTGCAGCTGCATTGTTTCTTTTAATTTTTTTCAGTTTGTCTTTCGGTGTGTGGATATCAGCAGGCATAGAAGTATCAGGTTATACAGTTGATATGACTGCATGTTTTAGTCAACAACCAATGTATGAGCCGGTAATGATGGGACAATAATAACACAGCCAATGAGCTAGTACAAACACGACTACAGTATTCTGCCTGAACACCGCGCTCTACGATGCTTTGTGCTGTGCCAAGATTAGTAAAGAGTATTTGGAATATGAGGACACGAGCGGAAATTCCATCTTACACTATACATCTCAAATTCCGGTTGTGATCTTCAGTAATCCCTGCTCCCTGGGAGATGAGTGAATTGAAAAGAAAATATGTTAATGCTTCCTAAACCACTGATCAGTTAACTTTTCCCTGAGTAAATTTGCTCCTTGCCAGACAAAATCTCATCAAAGTAGCTGAGCCTGAGAGAAAACATTCAGTGTGTTTCCTGTATTTTAACACAGCCTCATGTTTTTTAGGCACACACCTGGTACGTCTCTAGGGGCTTGCTCTCCATGTTGAGGTCCCAGACTTTGGCAGTCAGGTAGTCCCTGGTGAGCAGGTAGCGGCCACTGTGGCTAAACTTGACGTCTGACACAGAGGAGATGATCTCGGAGAAGAAGGAGCGGGCGCTAGGGTCCTCGGGCTCCTCAAACACTGGCGAAGGGTGGGAGATTAATAAATGGGGTGGGAGAGAGTACGACAGGAGCGTTAGTGGTGTTAAGCCAGACACCAGGCAGAAACACAGATGAGTATGTGTGTCACAAGATGATGTTTTGTGTGTTTTTATCTTATCTGCAGAGATAAAGAAATGTCTCAGATGAGTCTTCATGTTGACTGTAGTCTGTGATGCAGACAAACTGTCCAAATGACTTCTGTATGTTTATGGACAAATGTTGCTCTCTGAATATTTCTGTACATAAACATCTGCATATTTCAAATAATTAAATAATTTCTTTAAATAACAAGAAAAAGAGAGACACATAGTAAACGCAGACATTTCTCATTATAGTCAATCTGCAATCTGCACTGTTCCCTGCACTGGTGATTCATACTGGTCAAAGCTGTAAAACACATGGGAAACTGGCCATTTCAACGAGGAAGTAAACAGGGACAAAATATATGAAAAAGTGAAAAGAAAGTTGGGAAACCATAAATCTGAAGTATAAGAAAAAAATGGACAGCAGATTTATAGAGAAACTAATGGATCTGCAGTAAAAAGAAATATTATTACACAGTGAAAAAAAGATATATTGCGCTCTTAATATGTGTGTAAATCAAACTTCTTACACGTTTGATTTTAGATCATTCACTTCACAGTGAATGAACACACCTGAGCTTTTGAAGGTTTAGATTCTACAAATTACAAATTGAACTACAACTTGAATATACAGTTTTTAGTGTCAAGAGTGCACCTCACTACAAAACCACACATAAATAGAGCAAACTAATAATAATCCACTGTGATAAATTTGGTATCTTAAGAAACTCTAGAAATTGATTTTAATGTTTATGTTTTATGTTAGTTATGAAGTTGGTCAATAACAAGACTAAGAGTCTACAACCATGCTAGTGGAACTGTGAGGTTGTACCTTGGCACAGTGGCTTTTTGCTTAATGCTGACATCAACATGGTATATGCTATCAATATGCTCAACAAGATAATGCTAACATTCTGGTGTAAGGCAGGTATAATGTTTACCATGTTCACTATTAGCATGCTAACATTTGCTAACATCAGCACTAAACACAAAGTAATGTGGAAATGCTATTGACACAAAATGAAAAGTCTGGGGATCCTTAGTCATGAGGGGGGCAAAAAATGTGTGTTGCAAGCTGAAAACCACAAATGTGAACCTAAGGGTGATACTAGGGCAAAAGTCAGTTGAATTCATCCTCTGGGGATTACAAATGTTTGTAGTCAATCCATAGCTGTTGAGATATTTCAGTTTGGATGAAAGTGATGATCCAGCTGATAGATTGTTATTGGTTGGCAAGAACTAAAGCCATGGACTGTATATTTTGGAAACTATGGCGGCTTGAAAGCCTAGACAATAATCTTAAAACTCTCCTAGGTAAAGGCTATAGTTAAAAAATACCTGTCATGTGTATGTTTCCGTTCCAGCTCAGCAGATTTACTCACATTTGGAGTGTTTGTCGCACAGCGCTGATTCTCTCATGTCACAGAGGCGCAGGGTGCCTTTGCTGCTGCTATAGACAAACAAGTTACAGTGGTGTGGGTGAAACTCAGCCGCGGTGATCACCTCTGTCAGATCCTCCATGTTGGCTGGCTTGATGTCCACAATGTCTGAGAGAAAGCATCATTCAGGGAAACAACAAAGAGAATCAGCTTCCCAGGGCCTGCAGTTTATTTTTGCCTGAACTGTTTTCACCTGCTGATATCTACCATAGTGTATGTACATATTCATTCATGTTCTTAACAATTTTATTCACTGACTGAGTCACTGAGAAACTAATCAGACTGTGTTTTAATTCATGTGGAAACCCACACGGGCCATAATCTACATACAAAATAAAAACATAAATGTACATACATTACCAACAAAACGTAAATAATTTACAGCAGAAATAAGCAAACCACTATAAATATGTCTTGAGGGGATTGTTGGGAGAAAAGTAATTCCATATTCAAATAAATTGTAATATTATAAATCCTGTCTGGGTCGGGGATGTGACTGTACTGTGTCCTATTGAGCTGGATTAGAACTCAGAAAGAGGCTGAAATATTTATGCAGCCTTTGAATTATTCATTAAGCTACACTTTCACTCCTCAAGAATAATATTCCCCTCCCCCAACAGTGTGTCTTTGTGTATTTTAAACAGCAAAGTGTGATTTGCAATGTGGGAGTTTGTTATGTGTGTGGTTATGTGTGTGTGTGTGTGTGTGTGTGTGTGTGTGTGTGTGTGTGTGTGTGTGTGTGTGTGTGTGTGTGCGTGTGTGTGTGTGCGTGTGTGTGTGCTGGCAGTGGGGTGGGGGATTATTGAGCATGTATAAGCATCTATGTGGTAATGTATGCATTAATTGTCTGTGTCCTTGTGCTTTAATAAATCTATTCCTGCTTTTATAGGTGTACATGTGGTTGTTGTTCTTCATCTCTTCTACTCACTATGTACACACACTATAACCCATAAAGGATACTGAAGCTGCGGTCAGTGATGTCCAGATGCCAGAGGTTGATCCTCAGGTCATCAGCTGACATGTAGGTCTCATAGTCGGAGTTGACGGAGATGGAGTTGACGTGGTATGTGTGGGCGTTTGCAAACACTCGCCGTGGGCTCACCTCCACCATCAGGTCCATTGGCTTCAACACGGGTACCTGGAAAGAAACAAAGAGACAGAGACAGCAGTTTAACATCCTTCTTAACTGATTAGGAGAAGAAAATGGTGCAAGCTGCTGTGAGTAGATTATATTTAAATCATTTTATTGTATCATGAATGAATATTTAATGCTTTACTTCCTTTGACATCAATAATACATTATTGCTAGAATCCAAATATGCTCACTTGATAGCAAGATGAAGAGCCAATCCAGTGAATGATTTAAAGACCATTGGATGCATTTTCACATCTGGACATTTGCTTAAACATACTAATTATTTACCGATGCATGATTTACATCTTTATACACAGTTTAAATATGTCCTTATTTGGACACAGCACAGAGGAACACCACCAACGTACACATACATGTTCTCAGACCTCTACAGAAAAGGACATACTGTACAAGCATTTACACACATAGACATATTGTGAGTACTGATCCTAAGAATTCACCGCAAATAGAGACACTGATGCTTAGACTAATTTAGATGCAATGCAGATGTGTTTCTGTTCTCTACAGCTGGAAATAGAGGATTTCTCCTCCCCACACACTCACACAGACACACATGTACCTTTGTGCCAGTGACCCATTTTTGCACATGCAAACACATCTGCACCCACTGACCCAGTTATGTTTCATCCATGAATGTTTTAGTGTGTGCATCCACACAGATAGATAGATAGATAGATAGATAGATAGATAGATAGATAGATAGATAGATAGATAGATAGATAGATAGATAGACAGACAGACAGACAGACAGACAGACAGACAGACAGACAGACAGACAGACAGACAGACAGACAGACAGATAGATAGATAGATAGATAGATAGATAGATAGATAGATAGATAGATAGATAGATAGATAGATACCTGTAGGGAGGTGACAGTGGAGATGTCCTTGATGCGACCCTCCTCATCCTTCAGGTTGTATCCCTCAGGACGTTTGTCTCTTTCACTCACCTTCCACAACTTAATGGTCTTATCTGGGAAACAGACAAGGCCATTAAATGATCAGATAAGAAAATAGATCATTTGGAAGTGTGACAAATGAATAAAAAAATGCTTGTGGATATGCTTTGAGGTTAGGAAGTTATCTGGCGATGTGATTAAAATATCAGAGTAGACTAAATATAGAATCTAAAAGCTAAAAGCCTACAGCCTTACAAAAAGTTTTTTTTTGTAAGATTTTTTTTTTCTTAAAGATTTCTGCATAGAGACAGAGTCAATTCAGGCACTTGACTGTGACGGCCCTCTGGCATGGTGGGATTGGGTCTCGGTTTTGTTTGGTTTAGTTGCACTTCCCCTTTATTTTCTTCCATACAACAATACCCTTTCATACATCCACTCATTAACACTATTAATGTACTGACCATTTCAATCAGTCAGTTCATGTATTCTGTTTCCATTCATATGAATAAAATGTATTATTTGGGCTACAACTGTGTGCATTTCCCTCCTTTTGTCATGGTTTCAGAACCGGGTCGTGACATGACTATAACAGAAATGACATCACATACAAGCTAATCCACCACACTCTAAACCATGTGTTCTGAAAGACAGCTTGGACTCTTAAACTCTGAATGAGCTAAGAGTGAGGCTTTGTTTTATCAACACTGACAGACACAAAAATTCTCTGTATTATATCGAAAAAATGACAACAAGCATCTCAGCAGCAACATTACCCAACTGCTGAGGCAGGCCTTACAATTTTCATACCCTCAATCATAAATAATAAAGTACTTAAATAAATCAATAACAGGGCTCTCAGGGAAAATCTATAGATCGTCCAATATAGCCATAAACATAGAATGTAAACTGATGAATGGACCTCTATGCCACAGCAGACAAACTCAGATCTTAATGCACAACAGAAATGTGATCCAACACGAGCAACTGTTCTCTCTTAAGGCAAGAGAAAATCTCCTTTCTGACCTAAGAAAAACTTTTAAAAAATGATCATTCAAACTGCTTCAAGTAAAGTATTTTCCACAAAATGTCAGCGAAGCAAATCACTACATCCACATCTTCCTAATTTCTCTAAGATGTGTGTGTGTGTGGGAGGTCTCTTACCATTGGTGGAGAGCAGGAAGTGTGCGGCGTTCTGCTGAGGCAGCCATCGGATCTTATTGATCTTCTCCTCGATCTCCAGACTCTTAAGGTAGTCGAACTCGGGCTCATGGCTCTGAAAGGTGCTGTAGACGTTGTACTCACCCTGGGAGAATGGCTCAGTCTTGCTCTGCGGAAACAAAAGGAGGAAATGGAAGAAAAAATATGTGAAAATGTGTGGAGAAAAATGTGCACTTACATGTGCAATCACAGTGCAATGTAACACCCCGGGCCCAATTCAGTCACCTTCACCTTGAGAAGGCAAAGAAATAGCATGGTACGGACTCTGCACAGCTATAATGATACACTCTCTGACACAGCAGGAGCATCAACTATTTATCAATCAATCTAAAGTGTAGCTGGAGGGGAGCAGTGTACATTCATTGCTGCTCTTACAGCTGAAATGAGAAATGGTGTATATTTGTGTGTGTGAGTCTAAGTGTGTGAGAGTTGGTGTGTCTACCTCTGGTTCCCTCTGAAAAATGACCACTCGGCCCCCCTTGTCCCCTGTGGCCAGGAGCTCTCCTGTGTGGTTGAACTCAACAGTGGAGATGATATCAGCTGGGGAGAAAGAGACATAGAGACAAAGATGGAGGAAGAGAGAGAGCGAGTAGCCATTAGCTAATTGACCACACATCATCATTCCTCTATATAATCTGTTTATCTGACTCTAAATTATTAAACCAAGGAAAGAGTCATTGCATTAACATGTAAGTGGATTAGAATATGCAAATTAATGTGCAGAATAAAACAATAATTGATCACTAACACTAATACTCTGCAAATGTGTGTAAACTATTAGAGGTAATTCAGATTACACAGTATATATAATCACCATCAAAACATACAGAAAATGAAAGACAGTCACAGTCACACACACGCATGCACACACACACACACACACACACACACACACACACACACACACACACACACACACACACACACACACAGCTGTTTCAAGTTAGGCACAGGTGTTATCTGTGTGCCACTATGGCACAATGAGGCACAGGATTACAATATACGTACACAAACACACAAAAAAACACACACAAACACAAATTGTTTGTGTGTGTGTTTGTGTGCGTATAGTGAGAATTATAGCTGCAGTGTCTGAAAGTGTAAACACACCTCAGAGTGCATTTGAATTAGTGATTATTATTTTGCGTACATTCATTCGCATATTTGCGACAATGTCCCCATCAATAGCTCTGTGTCCTAATACACCAACACAGTCTGACTCAGTGTCAACTCTGTAATGTGAAGAGTAAGCACATTATTAACCACTTTGGATTTACTGACTCAATGCTTTCACTGATCCTTCCTGCATCGCACAATACACAGAATAGCACTCAGTTGTGCCGTCTAATGAAGGGTATGCGAATGTGACATCTGAAGCTTGAATCTGGTTTAACGTTGCATGTAATCTCCTCCCTGCCCTTCTGTCTGCTTATCCTCCTTTCACTTCTGCTTTGTGCTGCAGATTGAAGTTTATTTGGAGACAGCGCTGTTTTAGAGGCAGAAAAAATCTCTCACACAGTATCTAAAGGTTCACTGTAAAAGAGGAGGCAAGAGAGGATGTAGCTGACCTGGAATGAAGCCATCGTAAGTTATCTCAAGTCATCTTATTTCATCCAGTTCAAAATCAGCCATAATAGGTCATTCATTTGGTGCTGTGATCATTAATGGAGCAACATCATGCACCATCATGTAGATATTTTGTTTAGGCTCATCTTTTGACCTCATTTCTACATTTAGGCTTTTTAACTTTTATTTGTTTGAAAAACGTCCAGTTTGGTTACTGATGGAAGTGAAATGAATGTCCAGCTCAGTTGTCAATCTGTTGTTGCAGTTTTCACACTATTAAATCCAGGCCGTGTTTTAAGGACAGACAGTGGTTGGTGATGCTGATCACCATGGCGATGACTTCGGTGCTGATTGGATAGTCTTCAAATGCAACACAAAAGATTCTTAATCTTTCTCTATCAAATTTGATCCATGTACATGTCTTCACATGATACAGGAAAAACTGGTTCAGTTTTCACTTGTTCAGTTGCTCATGTATGGGGCAGTAAGTGAGATGTTGAATTTGCATGTTTGCATGTTCACTATTTCTAAAATATTTTAAAAGAATAGTTATTGATGTATTGAAGTATTGTGGAAAGATATGAGGCTGGGTGTTTCCCCTATTTCCTGTCTTAATGCTACGCTAAGCTGCCTGACTGTTCACTCGAGGTTTACATTTAGCTTACAGACATGGGAGTTCCATTGGTCTCTTATCTATGTATTTCCCAAAATGTCAAACTATTCCTTTAAAGAGTCTTTCCATCACTGCTAAAATCTGCTAGGATCGTCTGACTCCACACATCATGGTTTAACAATCATACTGGGTTAGCAAAACATCCAGTTCCTCTTCATATGCCAGAGTAGAGACTGCTCTGTTGCAACATTTTCTAACAAAACATCAGTTTCACATGATATGTCTTTGTACGTGCTGCAGTGAAAGTATCTAAAAACACTACTAATAAATAAAATGCTTGCATGTTACTTGTTCAGCTGGATTGTTAGCCTAAAATAGATGATGACCTAGCATAAAGAAAATCAAAGTGTACCAAATTTGCTGCATAAAATAGTATCTGGTGGAAAATAAAAAGAGGGCAAAGTCATTCTTTGGCTGAAAACTGTTCATTGCTGTCCATAAAGCCTATAAACCAATATCACCTAAAGACACAAAACCTACCACTATTTTCGTATGCCAAAGAAGCACAACCCACAGGCAAATGAGCAAGCTACATTTTGACTGTCCTAGTGTTATAGCCTCCACATCAGTGCTGCTTCACAAAGATTTTTTTTGGATGGCAAAATCTCAGGTCTCCTACTGCACAAGCAAATGATTAAATAATCGCTTCCAAAATGTCATAGATTAGATTTAAAAATAAGAGTAATTTCAGGTGCTGTATCTCACCAAGCCTTCAACAAAGGGGTTCAGTGAGCTTAGTTTTGAAAGAAAAGAACATGGTCCTCAATAAGCATTGACTGCAATAAAAACAGAGTGTGGAAGGCTTATTTATTGAGAGTCAATGTGATCCAAAGCTGTAGCCTTGCCTATTTCATGGTGGCCTTGAGAGAGAGATTTTATGATGAGGGGAGGCAGGGACTGCTCCTCAATCTCTATACCAACACAGCCTTATTCACCCTGTTCCTCACACACTTCATGTATTACTGGTTTCTCTTTTTCTATCATCTTTCCATTAGTTATTGCATTGTTTCTTGATCTCTCAGTCGCTGCAGTATCTTCTTTATTCTTCAGTTTCAGTTTCTTTCCTCTGTTTCATGCTTTCTCTTGCTCTCTGTGTCCCTCTCCCCCAACACATTCTTTTGTCATCTCTCATCTCTTGTTCTCTCTTTTGCCCCATTTCACTCTCTCATTTTCTTCTTGGTTGTCTTTCCACATTCAGCTCCCTCTCTTTCTCTCATCCCTCCCCCACAGCACTCTGCTGCCTGGCTGTATGTTACTGAGTATGTAGTGGTGGTGATGCTGGTGGTGCAAGAATGGGAAGCATGGAGAGGGAGGTGGAGGGAAGAGGCGCTGGGGCGGAGGCAGTGGAGGGGTCCTCCGGTGAGCAGAGGTTGCCATAGTAACAAGCTGAGCCAACCAGTAGCAGCGGTACTCGTAACGGTTAGCCGTATATGGCAGTCTGGTAAAGGAGGAAGTGGCATTCATCAATCCAGTCCTCGCAGGAAGAAGGAGTGCGGTTAAATAATTGTGGTGCTGCACTTTTGTCCAACAACAAACACTGCTAAATTAATATCCCAGGATGTGCGACACACACTATGAGCCAAATTGAGGATATGCTGATAATAATGCATGAACACATATGATGGCACTCATAAAAACACACAGACCCCTATGCATGCAGTCAAATTCACAAACACGTGTGCACACACCAGGGACTTTTGAATTCACGTAATCATGCACTGCAAATGTGTGTGCTTGACACTATGTGTGAGTGAGTGTGTGCACACGTACAGACAACTGTGTCTCCAGTCACACAGAGAAATAGCTAAGCTAAGCAAAACCACAGAAGCGGTACACAATATAGCTAAATAAAATATGGAGCACACACTCTTCACTCTCATCCTCTGTCTGTTTCTTGGCCTCCCTCCTCTTTATCATTCTGTGTCTCTCTCTTTCTCTCTCTCACACACACACACACAGCTCACACCCATCTGTCTCTCTCAGTCTCCTTATTAGAAGAGCACTACAAAAAAAATAAACCGCTAATAATACAAACAACCACTGCAGATGCTAGCATCATCAACAGTGCTGTGGCTCTCCTCCACGAGGCACCTCTGGCCATTGTACTGATGTAATCTGTGTGTGTGTGACTGTGTGACTGTCTGTTAGGGTGTCAAGCTGTAAGTCAGTGTCTTATAGTGCGGATGTGTGTTTGCCTCAGTATAGCAAACTAGCTATGTCTGTCTCCCACGGACAGTCCATTAGCATCAGCAGGCCTGTCTGACTCATAACCACACTGCAGGAGCTGGGGGAACACTCTGTGACTGCAAGTGCATGTGCCTACACATACAGTACATGTCAACCCAAAACAACAACACACAAACATGAATGAACCCAATGACACAGAGACGCATCAAAAAACATGCACAAGTGATAAACACCAAACTCACAAACACTCAAATTCGCTGTGAGGTGTTTACGAGGACAGCAGCTCCTTAATGATCAAAGAATTTTATAGGCAGAGATGAAACGATAACTTGATCACCACAAAATAAATCAACAACAGTTTTGGTAATTCATTAATTTTTTAAGTGATTACTAAATTAAAATGTCAAACTGTTAGTGGATCCAGCTTTTCTCAGGTTTATACCATTTATCATATTATAAATCAAATATCTTTGAAAATATGGAGATGTTGGTTAAACAAAAAAAGCCTTTTTAAAATGTCACCTTGGGCTCTTAAACATTGTGACGGGGTATTTTTAACTACTACTGACAGGTAGAACTGAGTTTATTAGTCAATTCATTGATTAGATGACCAACAGAAAATTAACTATTTTGATTAACTATAAATAATTTCATTCACTTTTCAAACAAAAATACTATGATAAAAATAATGGTAGTTTCAAACATAGTCTATATTATACAAATTAAGACTCATCTGTGGCTGCAAATTGGGGTGGCAGAGAAGAGGAGAGGAGGTTTACGGGCTAGATGAGGGTAGTGGCATAGCTGAAGGGGAGGGAGATTTAGTTTTTGTTAAGGCTACTATAGGGACAGACAGGGGAGCAGACGTCCTACAGTCCCAATTATAGATATCTTGGGTCTGGGTAAACATGGACCATTAAAGCTGAGCCAAAAACACACACTCCTTAAAAGCGAGGACAAACGACCACTCAGCAGGAGATTTGAGTGAATGTGTGTCTGGGAGTGTGTGTGTGCAGCTCAAGCACCCCGCATTTCCTGTGTACGTGAGCACAAGTGTGTGTACTCAATTACCCTGTAGAGAAATAAACGGGTTGGAGAGAGAGAAGAGAAGAGGGAGAGGGGAGAGACTGCCGGAGGGAGACGTTAAATTGATCCCTGTCCTGCCGTTTTGGAGTTATCTGGAAAAAACTGGTGCACGTGTTTGTGTTAGAGGTGCACATGTGTGAAGAGAAGTGATTTAAGCCCAGCACAGCAGGGAGTCTGCCATTTCTCCAAACACACATTGCCACAATGGGTAAGAGCTGGTGTGAGCCTAATGGTTATAGACACAAACAATTAGAAACACAAACCAAGCCGGCTTCAGCATGTGTGAAATACCCCTGTAATCCTTCTTTACCTAACTGCAAAATCATCTTCTGACTGCCAGAATACTCAGAGCTGCAATGAGTGATTCATTTTTGATAAAAATCTATTTCTTTTTCCAACAGATTTGTGAGACTGTAACATTAAAAAAGATTAGGAGCTTAGCTGGTTCACACCCAATCTAAACTCAGATTATGTGTCGATGTCTCATAAATACTGAAATGTAATCCTATATTCAGAAAACTCTTGCCCTTTTTTATGCTGTCCTTCTTATCTCTGTCTGCATGTGTTTATAGTCGAAACGATGAGTCAATTGGTCAATCAAAGAAAATTAATCTGCAATGCTTGTGATAATCAATTAATATTGAAGTATTTTCTTGGGCAAAACTGCAGAAAATTCACTGGTTCCACCGTCTCATGTGCTGGTTTCTCTAGTCTTTTACAAAACCAAACAAAATACCCTTCGATTTAGGACTGTTTATCAGACAAAACAAGGAATTTGCAGCCTCTGGGAGACTATGACAGGCATTTTCCCCTATTATCAGACATTTTATAGACCACATGATTAATTAATAAATTGAGGAAATAATGGATGCCTGCAATAATGGATGCATACAAAGCCCACACGGTACAGCGTTTAGAGAGAGAGAGTTTAGAAAGTGTGTCTGTGCATGTTCATATGCATGTGAATGTCTATGTGTGTCTTGCTTCGTATTAAATAGAAATAGATGCAAGATAGCTACACTTTAAAAGAAATGGGGTGTTGTCCTGTCAAACTATTTAGAGAGATCAATCTCACACACACACACACACACACACACACTGAAGCAGGAAGACTGAGACAAAAATAAAGTGGCAGGTACAAAAATAGAGACACACAAAAAGGATGAGGCAGACAGACAGAGACAAAGAGATGTTTAAGATATTTACAACATTCAGACCCAAGTAAGAATTCACCTGATTCAAATTACTCACACACACACACACACACACACAAACACACAAACACACACACATCCACTTAATCACATCCATACTCCGCCGAACACACATATACACACTCCCACATACAACCACCCACACACAGGTGCACACATGTGAACTCTCATATCTCACACTAGGGTCATGTGGCGCAACTGTGCGAAATAGATATGACCTTCTGGATAGAACAGGATAGAGCACACACCTTCAGTGTAAGAGGCAAACGGCTCAGGCTCCAGAGAAAGGGTAGTGATGTCGGAGCACAGGACCTGGATGGGGCTCAACATCCTGGGGGAGGACTCCAGGGTGGAGAGGGGTGGACAGGATGGGCGGAGCTCTTCAGGCTATAGCCAGGAGCAGCCCTGCAAGAGGAGCAAGGATGGAGGGAAGGGAAGGGAAGGGAGGGAGGAGAGCAACAGGGAGGCAGACGGTGAGGAAGTAAGCAGGACCGGGCAGGGCAGAGTTGGGGTTAGGGTTAAGGGTAGGGACTGAGTTACTACATCACCACAATCGGCCATGAGTACTCACCAATGAAAATCTACAGGTGGTGTATTCATGATCATACTGTATCTATTATGTAACATGAAATATTCACATGTTGGGCCTGGTGAGAAGGCTAGCAAGACACGGAGGATAAACACATTTAAACAACTATTGGGATGGTCTTAGTATGTTGTTAGGCTTCTTTTATGAAAATCCACTTTGCAGGTGATCATAACTGTGCTCACTGCACACCACAGGGAGAAGAAAGCCAGAAGCTGGATGGCTTTCTCACATTTACTCAGAGGTGACAATTATATAATGGTATGTATGAGGGCTGTGACCAACAATTACCGCCATTATTCATTATTCTGTCATTTTTTAAATTCATCTTTAATCATGTGAAACATATTGAAAACGGCCCCTTACAGGATACTAAACAGTACAAAGATAAGGTTAAGGTATTCAATTAAAAATAACATGAAAGAAAAAGAAATGAAAGTAAATGTTCAAGTCTGATATGCTGTGAAAAATTATATTTTCATGTTTTGAGTTTACCTATACGATTGACCTATATGTCTCTGTAGTATTGTATTCAGATGTATATTTATGTCAGGAACTTGTGATTCCAATTTTGCTCCTCACTAGACTGAGAATGTATAAAACCGTTTCAAAGCCAACTGGATTCTGTCAAAAACACACCACTCTAAAAACTAGGTTGTTACTTTTTGGTCCTTGAAATGAGACATTTTACCTATTTCCCTCAACAGCATTAACAGGCAGACAATCCTCTATATGGTACACAATAATAATGGGTTGATGTGTATACATTACTTATGACATGTTATAATTCATAAATAACTTACAAAAACCTCAAAAATGGAAACAGTTTGAATTTTTTGTTATTTACTCATTCATTCTGGAACCCAATGCTACTCCAGCGGGAGGTGAGGTTGTAGCAAAGGCAGATATTGAGAAAGTCAAAGGGAGGGAGAGGAGGGGAGTAAGACATGGAGGGAAGAAGGGAGGGGAGGGTGAGGTAGAGGGAGGTTAAGCATCCCTCCCCTGTAGGAGTTAAAGGCCAGGGGAATCCCCACGGGAAGAGCTACAGACACACTGTTATGTATGCGCACACACACATACACTCACACACTAAACACTTTCAGACACACACCCATACATATACATACACATACACGGACCTAAGCCAACAAAGAGACACACACTATGCACTCGGAGACACAGACATGAATATGAATGCAACACAGGCAAAAAAATAAAGAACGATGGAGACACACACGAGATAACAAAATACACCAAGCATAAAATTACATGCACCACCTCTGTCTCCACCACCCTCTGTATTTCTCTTTAACACGCACATAAATAGGCACATTGTGTTTGAGCAGCCTTTAGAGCACTGTTGGATAATAGTTTGGCAGATGTGCCACTTCAGCACCGGGCAATGCTGGGAGTTGCATTAGAGGACTGAAGGGGGAAAGAGCAGGAGGGAGGGAGGGAGGGGAAGGCAATGGGGGATGGAAATGGGGAGGAGGACGGGGGATGGGGTGAATGTGGAGGAAAGGTGGAGGGGGTTGGAGTGGATGTAGAACAAGAGGCAGGTAATGAATCATTTTGTTTATTTGTGACAGAAAATGACCTTTGTTCGTGATTAGGGGAATTCTTGCGATATTTTAAAGCACAATTTGGACTTATTTTTCTGCAACTATCTCTTTTCAGGTTGTTCATGTGTTGCGCAGCCCTTTCAGACCAATAGAGTTGAGCTCAGTGTCCACCTTGGTGTGAGCTAATCAGCAATTCACCCTGAATAATGTCTGTGTCTGCCTGAGATGTGTGGAATAATTAATACTGCCATTATTGGTGGGTGGAGACGACCTGTCAATCATATTGGCCAAGCATGAATAGCAGCATGTTTATCATCACGAATTGTTGCTATGGCAATAATGGATGATTGGTGATGGATGTTAAGTCTGATTTTCTGCCACTCACTCATCAAAATTTTTCTCTGAAATAGACAAAGACAAACATTGCTCATGGAAACACTGTATGTATGACACACACATTCACATACATACACTCGCAGACATAGAGACAAACAAAGAAACACACAGAAATAGAAAACAGTCTTCAATCTTCTCAGCAATACAGTGTGTTGAATGCACACACAAGTATTTACACAATCAACAGGCAGCAGCACTACAGGTCTCCCCTGACTACAGTATGTGCTTCTGTGTGAGTGAAATTATATTACAGAACAGACACAGGAAACATAATTCCCTTTCTACAGTGATACAAGGATCACAAATGAGCTCGCAACACATTCATGACCCCTAAATGATAATCCGCTGTTCTGGTCTAAGAGGCGGGGTGAACAGTGAGCTGAGTGTAAGGAACAGATTGGTGACAGACAGACAGGCAGGGAGGCAGACAGGGAAGCTAGTGTGCAGGTGAGATTAGTGGTGTAATTGAGATTAGCAGAAGGAGGGGTTATCCAGGGTTATAATCCATCTGTTTTATGAAACAAACCCAAGGAATGTTTTAATATTCCCCTACCAAAGATCTGATATGCTATAATTTGACACCTGCACCTGTTATATTCAAGAAGAGAGAGCAACAGAGAGTGCTTGTATGTGACTCTATGATGATGTGAGAGATGACATGCAGTGCAATGAGTACGAAAGAAAGTGGTGGAAATTACGACTTGGTTTTCTGGAAATTTCTGCTGTTACAGAAAAAAAATGTTCTCCCACTCTGTCTGTGACATACAGACACAAACAGAGACACAGAGACACACAGACACACACTTGGACACAGGCCAGATCAATTCTTCCCTGCAGTGTAACAAAATAGCTGTGTTGCACAAGGTAAAAAAGTGGTTATAAAAGCACAAACAAAATCAAAGGTAAAGCATTCATATAATTGAGAAAATAGTATGAACGGATGGGGGAGAGGAGGAGAGGGAAACGTGCCAAAGATGTTTTAATTTGCACAGAGGAGTGTTTTGCTCCCTACTTCATGTTGCTCTGTCAACAACTCTGTCTGAACACTGATCAACACAGAGCTTATAGAAGCTTAGGAAGCCGTCCAGAGCTTGTTTTGTCTAACAGACAAGCATGCACACACACACACACACAGACACACACACACACAAACACACTCTCCAAAAGTCCGATACACAAATGCACACTCACATGGGGGCACTCTCAAACACACGCGTCACATATAGACACACACATTTTCCTCTGTCATCTTCTTACCTTCAGTCACATAGTTGTGGTCGGGGAGGAAGCCGCGGTGGTTGAGCGTTGGGGTGGCGTCAGTGTCTTCGCCCATCAGCGGGGCTGGGGGGAGCGCCCGTCTCGGTGGGGCAGCGTGGTGGTGGCAGATCGGTGGTGGAGGGGGTTGTGGGGATGCTGGCAGGCACAGGGCCCATACTGCTGCCCACCGACGCCTCCTCAGCACAGGGGCACAGAGCCAGGCATCCTATCCTTAAATGAGGATGAGGGGCAGGTAGGAAGGGGGTGGGCCTGTCCAGGTGGAGGGATGGGTGCGTGTAGGAGTCCACACAACTGCTTCTGAGAGCCAGATGCAACCCTGCAGGAGGAGGATCATTTGAAAACAGTTTAAAAACTACCAGGGGTGAGCTTGATTTGTGCTTCACAAGACCACACATTACTCATGCGGCAAGAAAAATCAAGTGCACCTTGTGTCCACCTTGCAGCTGCTGAGTCCAGGTGTGGCCAGACCAATTATACTCTCTCACCAACGCACACAACATACACTGCCCTGTGATCTCAGAAATGGGTAAAGTCCCTACTTGTTAATGGATTCTCCATGAGAAGAAGAGGAGATGAGGAGGAGGAGAGTGGGGGGAGGGGAGAGAGGGATGAGCAGAGCCTCTGGTCGGTGTATCTGCAGTGCTGCTGCTTCTGCAGTGAACTCGCACGCATGGACACACAGATACAGTGACACAAACACACACTCACCTACACACTCGGCAGCTTGTTGGTCAGGTACTCCTCAATGGATTCCCCATGAATAACGTCTCTCTCCTCCTCGGCGGATAACTGTCTCTCTGGTTTCTTGGTTGATCCAGTACGAGGAGGAAAATCCTACTGGCCCTCCGTTCTGCTGCAGTCTGCGCTCTGGCGTATGTATGAAAGGCAGAGTGAGAGGTAGAGAGAGGGGGAGGGAGAGTGAGAGAGGGGATCTGTCCTGCTGCGCTGGTACGTGTGTGTGATGCATCAGAGCAAGCCCCGCCCATTCCGTGGTGCAGCCAATCATCACAGAGCTGATATCTGCCTGACCACTGACTGCAGGTGATTAAATATGATAAAGAAACAGAGAGGGATAGAGGAGTGGGTGACAGAGCGGAAGTGGCTGAGTGTCTTATAAGGTTGTGATTAATGGGAGAGAGAGCAGAGAGAGCAGGAGAGAGGAATGGGACTGTTTCACACACACACACACACACACACACACACACACACACACACACACACACTCACACACACAGACTTTCATACACAGTCTGCATAAAAGGTAAAGCTGGCTAGTAATTCAGTTACTCTTTATCAACTTAGAGCAGTATCATCCCCCTCATAACTGTGTGTTAAATATGAAGCTACCACCAGCAGTCAGTAAGCTTTGCTTAGCATAAAGATTAAAAATCAGGGGAAACAGCTAGCTTCCCAGTCTCAACATAAGATATCTGTCTTCTGGCTCCAGCTTCATATTTAACAGAAAGACATGAGAGGTATTGATCCTCTCATCTAACTCTCTCTCTTAGTTTTTTTAACATAGATTTAATGTTAAAAAAATATCTATTACAATTTTACAATGGCCAAGCTGACGTCAAAATTGCTTGTTTTGTCTGAACCAAAACTTCACCATTTACTTTCATAGATGACTAAGGAGTTGGAATCTGTAAAATTTGCTTGTGACTTAAATTATTTTCAAAGTTGCAAATTACTTTACTGTTAATCAACCAATCGATAATCATTTCTCCACTCATGATAATAGGCTATTCATGCTCAAAATAAGATTGGGTAACATTAGTATTAACACTTAAGGTAATGATCCATTTACCCCTGTTTTGCATATCAGTCTGACTGGTTAATATGTGATATTTCATTATGTTGCCATATTGTGATACATATCAATAACAGAAAATTCCCTTATTATAATATTGAGACAAATATTTCAAGTACCCCTCTTGCCCAGCCCTACTAGAAGAGACCAGGAATGACCACTGACTGAGACAGAAACACTTCAATTCACCCACCAACACACACACAGAGGCTTCAGTCAGCATGGCAGCAGAGAGAGTGAGGGGCTGCCAGTGACAGTTGGTGCCATCACTGGTGCTGGCTGTCTGCCACCAGGCTTTAACCCACACCCCCCACACCCCCACAGCAGGGAACAAGAAGAGCTGTTTATCTGACTTATTCCAAGACTGCCAGCTTCGCCCTCCCCCACCCACTACTTACCAATGATGGGCAATGCTCCACACACCACTGCCATATCTGCCCTTCTAACTGCCCCCCGCCAGCCTAACATCCACCACAAAGCTCCCCTAAGCCCACCCACTGTTTCCCATATATAGCTCCTGTTCTACCTATCTCCACATGTTCACCTCAACCATATGCCACCAAAATCCCCCTCCAGTTAAATCTCTAAACCCATTAGGTTTGGTGTTTAGCTCTTGCTGAAGGTCCCATCAGTGTAAGATCTGACCCAAAGTATAAAGCCATTCAAAGCACAGAGGGAGAGGTGAGAAATACCACAAATGTTTTTACTGTTAAGTTTGTTAGTCAACAAGTAAAAAAAAAAAAACTAATTATCAATCTCTATTGTAATGAATTGTTTAAGTAATTTATCAAGCATAAATGCCAAATTATATCTGGATTCACCCTCTCAAACATGACCATTTGCTTGTTTTTCAGTGTTATATTATGTTCATTTGAATATCTTTTACAGCTGCTCTGACAAAAACAAGCAATTTGAAGACCTCATACTGGGCTCTCAGAACTTGTGATGACATTTCTACTATAAAATATGACTAAATTCATGATTCAAGTTAAATGAATAAGAAATAATTATCTACATCCAGTATCATAATCTAGCACAAAAGAAGGAGCCATAATTACACAACATAGAATAATAAAATGCCTCACAAAACAGGTCTGGTCCTACATTCCTTAGAGTATTTCCATCTCTTGGTAGTTTAGGAAAAATGGGAATGAAAAAATGAAACGGTTCCCTTAATGGAAAACACGACTGATTAGCATTTAGCCAGCCCTGTTAGAAATATTCAAACCACAGAGAGCAATTCAGTGGAAGTCTGTAAAACATAAACGAACACAAATAACTACGAGCTAAATAAACACCTGCTTTAACCAGTTTTTGGCCACTATGGTGCAGAAAAACAACGAAAAATGCTCTAAAATAAAAAGTCGCGAGATACTTTAGCCGTTTAGCATTGCTGTGGCTAACGTGTTAGCAAACCATTCTGGTCGAATTATGGATATGGCTGTAAATCCAATGTCCACTGACCTTTTCTCTCTGGCTGACGAATGCATGAGAAAAAAATATATACTTCTAGCTTCTAAGGTGTTCAACTTTCTTCTCTAGCTCATAGTTAGTCTGTCTAGTCTGTCTGCATCTCATACTCACAGCTTGTCTGCTGAAAACAGCTGCCTGGGGTTGATGACACACTAAACCAAACGGTAAATGTTTGGACCGAAAAATAATGATAACGAGCAAAATCTGGTTAAAAAGCTCCATAGAGCAAAACTGGGTGGTGGTGGTGGTGTTGGTGGTGGTGGTGGTGGGGTTGTTCACGAATAAAAGTCAATGCAGGCCTACCCTTTTGTATTTGGGTATGACGAAACTCAATCTCTACACCTGGGCAAAGAAGAGAGATAATTTGCATCCCTGGTCACCACGTTTTTGTGGTTTGGGTTGTTTCATCCACATTTGGGTGAAACAACCCTTTAGGAACTCTTAAATTTTTATTTTTTTTTATTTTTTTTTATTATTAAAAATGAAAATGCTCCCATACCTGTTTGCACACCAGAGAAAAACAAATACATTAGGTGATCAACAGTTTACTAGAGATTACAAGAGATTACGCTCAGTTTAAAAATCCATTTGACGTGTATTTCTATGATCTAAACATCCAATCTTTATGCTAGAAAGATTAAAATTTTAGTCAAACAAGACAGTTACAGACCACAGAAAGACAAGCACACATAAACATTCACATTATCAGCCAGACCCCCTCAGTAACTCTCCTCACTGTCACACTGTAAAATCCTCATCACCATAATAATCACCATAATACGATAATCACCATCATCACCCCTGCATGTGCCAGGTTTGTTCAGGTACAGTAAATTCAGTTAATTCTGTCCTTGTTAACCTGCAATGTCTGACCCTGGGCCTGTGTGAAAGCAGCCTCAAATCTATCTCCCGTAGCGACCGTGCCATTCAGCCATGAAGGCTTGGTCTTGGACCAGTCCTGTTACCTTGGTGACAGTGGAGCGTGACGACCCTCCATTCCCAACTTCTCATGCACTCATTCGCCCTGGAGTGAATCTGTGAGCTGTATTGTGTCCTAGCATCATCTCCCTCAGCAGAGATGGCTGGGACACTGGTCGAGAATCTTCATTTGGTCTTCCAGAACATCTCGGCATACAAGGAAATCCTGTCCTATTGAGGAATGCATGCAGAGCTGTCCTGATTGCTGGGATCTGGGTTTTCTGAGATGGATAACTTGATGGAGAGTAAGTGATAAACAACAAAAAAACAGCCAAAATGAAATAGATGGTTTCCAGCTGACGTGTTGAATCATGGGTGACTCATTAAATTGAAATTTAGAAAAAAATAATTTACATTTGTCAATAGTGATAAACAAAACCAAGTCATCCCAAGCAGGTATAAAAAAGCCATAAGTCGGCCCACATTTATCTTGTCTCAGGTGGGCTTTGAGACCCCAACACTATTCAGGCCTACAGCCAGTCAACATGATAATGATCCGAACCATTCATCAAGAGCACTGATGTGTCCAATCAGAAACTGCAATGCTTGTGAGTGTCTGTCTCTGTTGACCTGGTGCTGCTCTCCCCTTCCACCCCCACTCCACTGTGCAGACACAGGGTTGCTTAGCAACCAAAGAGCAGCCTATGGAGAACACACACTCATTCGTGCAGATACTCACTCACTCGCTCTCTCTCTCTCTCTCTCACACACACACACACACACACACACACACACACACACACACACACACACACACACACACACACACACACACACACACACACACAGGAAACCCAGGAACTCTGAAAAGGGAAGATAATGTACTCCCACTCCACCCCCAATCATGCTTGGTGACCCCCAGAATGTGAAGAGAAACAGTCCGTCCCACTGCCTGGTGGAGATTCAAGATCCAGTGACAGTGGCCCAGTGACTGCTCACAATCACACACACACATGAAAACATGCACACATAAAAGCCCAGTGCCTGAGTAGAAAGCTGTCGTGCACTCAACTGTTGGAATCACATACTCACAGTGCATCCAAAATAATAGTGAAACAATCCCATCAGTGTCTTAGATTAAAAAAAAAACCTTGTTATAACATCATATCTACATCCAGAACCTCACTTAATATTTTGCGATTGTGACTGAATACAAATGGATTTAAGACCAGCAGCCATGAAATCAGCAATTTCTACAGACAAAGAGCTTTAAGAGATGAAAGTTAAAACCTTTGCAGCGTTTCCCCAGTCTAACACTATTAGCACATTAAGTGAGTGCTTAAATACAGTCAGCAGACGATGGATCAACTCACTGCCTTGAGCAAGAGACAGCACTGTAATCCCCTAAAGGGGGGTTTCACTACAGTAATGGCAACCCGCATGAAAGTGCAGCCCCTGGGGAGTGGTGGGACTGGGTAGATTATGAGCAGCCTTGGGGCAATGCTAAACCGCTTGCAGCCCCAACACACACACACACACACACACACACACACACACACACACACACACACACACACACACACACAGACACACACACACACACACACACACACACAGAGAGGCTAGTAAGCGTGCACATGTAAAAATAACCATAACGTACATGAAAACACGCACATATGCATTCTTGAAAATGGAAAAGATAAAGACAGAGATGGTCGCACATAAAAATAAACACACACACAACACCCAGAGGTATAATTTGACTGATTCCTCAGTGGCGGTTAATACATTCTTTTTACGTCTGTATGACATGTTTGGGGAGGAGGGTGTAGTAACTTGGTGTCAGGGGGATAATTTTACTCCTCGAGGATTACTGGATGGTGATGGAATGAGTCTTTGGGCCGAAGGCAAGGAGGTTGCAGGAGGTTGAGAGCGTTTTTTTTTTAGCAAATCAAAGCAGCAGCCCTGGGGGCAAGAGAAATAAACTGACATACGGTGACATAAAAGGTAAAGAGCATGTTATAGCCTGATCCCTGCTGGAAAATAGAATGATAACACTATCACCTGGTGATAAACACTGATGTGGACATGGTTACCTGACAGTGATATGGTTATTATTACATTTTGACTGTAAAAACAGGGAAGTTGAATTTATACCAAATCAAATCATTAGAGGAATGGACCGTGGAGCCATTAGACTTCAGTCAAATGATTTCATCTGGTTTTACCCAGCACTGCAGAACAAAACACTAGAATACTGTTTTGAGAAGGTGGACTGAAATTATCTACATACATCTTAACTTTATGTAATGCCTTTCTCACATCAATTCAAATCACCAGTAGTGTGTAGTCCTTCCAGACTGGTCAACTGTTCATTTGTTGCCTCCCCCCCTGGGGCAAAGCTGCTTAAAGCAGAAAGGAGATTACACATAACCAACTAAACAAACAGAAAACACTGCAAAGCCTATATGTGACCCTTGCCTATGAAAAAGACACAGAGACATGTCTATTTTGAGACCCAAATCTGCATATAGATTTGGGTTTCTATCTGACTCGATGCTTTCATCCGCACATAAACACAGCATTTACACAGTACATTCACCTAAAAAGTCTGTAAGAGCCAGCAGCTTTACTCAGTGGGGATTCAATCCTGTCAAATTAACAGTAGTTCAGTCACACACACAAGCACACACTTGCCCTGATTTGACTCAAATCCATAAATATAAAACTCTGTAAACGAGACATATACTCATTCCTGTTAATGTTAAGTTTTCTCTCCGTCCTGCTTCAGAGCCAGTGTAGGATCGGCCTTTGGTTGTGCGCTCTTAAAACTGTTTAATTTTTACAACTGTGAGCGTAAAACCCAAAGGGAGAGACAAACACAGGTGACCTTTGAGGGAGGGGAGGTCACTGAAGGCGGTCACTGAATGTAATCTTTAAGTGAGCAAACCAAGGACTCAGCAGCCTGGGGAATACATACACACAGCTTGACCAGGCTCGCTCAGCATTTGAGACTGTGTGTGAAAAGAGAGAGTGAGTGAAAGACAGGGATGTCATGAACCTCAACAAGTCCCATACATTCAAGGCATTTTTATGTAGGCCAATATGTATGTAGGTGATCAGGGACGAAATTCAGTCATTTTTTCAGTAAACTTTGTAACTCTAAAGTTCAGCTGAAGCGAATGTCATCAATGTTGGTGGAAACCTTGTATCTCCATATTTCATCCTTTTCTTTTTTCATAAATCAATGCTATTGGTCACCCTTTACACCAGTCTGTGGGTTTTACAAATTTTATTTAAGCAACAAAAGGTAATAAAAAGAACTTGTGGCTCAATCACGCAGCGTTCAAATATTTTAAAAACACAGGGTTTTTTCTCCATTTTCTGAAAAGTAACGGTTTTGGACACACAAGGTTTATACCTGACGTGACGATATGAGGCTCGAGCAGTCTGAGTTAATCAAATTGATGGGTATTTTCAAATGGTACAGTATTTTGAGTACAAAATTGTAACAAACTTGTTGGTCTATAGTGCTGAGAGCTGCAGTGCACTGTAACTGTGATAGATACCCAATTTACCTGACTAAGACAGACTGCTTAAGCCACATATAGGCTTCAGCTGAACTTAATTTCTTTTTTTTCTTCTTCTTTTTACACAGAATGAGAATACTGGATTTTGCACCTCATCACTTACAATGAAATCACATGAAGAAGGAATGTTGTGGAGGCTGATGCGGAAAGGTGGAACAAGCGCAGGGACTGATGACTCAACATACGTGACAGCATGTGAATATTGTTTTATGACAGACTTGCAAAGATTTGAAACCGGTGATTGATGAAACTGCCCGTGCTTTTACACACTTGCATACAAACCAAAATGCAGGAGAGAAATTAGGTTTTGTGCAGGTAAACACTTTAACCCAAGTGCTCATATATTTACATTTAGATTTTGCCTTATAGGCACATGCTTACATACCAACTTCATTAGAGATGGTATGATCACACAAGTGCACACGTAAGAGAAAAAATCTAATGAAAATATAGGGCACACAGTAAACATGCTGAGAGAATGACTTCGATAATAATCTATTTGCAATGCTGTCCAAAACCATTTCTATAAATCATTTGTATATTCACATTGCCCCCTGGTGTCTGGAAAACAATGGTGCAACAATATTAGATTGTACTGTACAATGCATTAATGTTTCAGGCTAAGGAAAACAAATAGTTTGAACAGGAGTATATTATTTAATTTTAATTAGCAAAAACAGGATGGAAAATAAAAGCACAGTTCTTCTTTAACACCACAGCTATGTACTTGCTGCAATAATGTTTCTATTTTAAAGCACAGTGTAAACAAAAGTTTGAGGAGATGGGCAGTAGATAAGCACAATTTTGAAGGAAGAGACGTGCTATCCTACCTCTGGCATGCCACATGTCTAAATCTAACATCAAGACTTTCTTTATAGGCTTTATGAAAAATCATTTTGTAGTTCTTTCACCTCAAGTACTCAAGTAATGAAATGGTACTCAGATTTGTTCAGTGACTTTCCACTGTTAAGGAAGAACACCATGCGATAGGGTCATCCTGGAGAAAATATTTTGCTTTTTACAACAGCCAGTATTTCTTATTTGTTGATCATTATATCCAGTCACTTACAATACAGTTAAATACAAATCCCTCCCTTTTAGTGTGAGCCATAACACTAACATTGCATCATAATGGAAAAAAAATTAAGACACACGCAAATAAAATTCACTTTGATCTGGTACTTCATTAATAAAAATAAAATAAAATTTGTTGGGGGTTAATTTTATGGTTGCCGCACATCAAATCTGAACAAAAATCTTAAATACTTTCACATTGTTTTAAGTGTTCAGTAATAAGTTTTTGTCGGACAACCCTGAACCAAGTTCCTAGAGTTTATTTTGCAAACAAAATTAAAGTGCAGAACCATCATTTTTTAAATCTTTCAATCAAATGGGATTAGGGCCTATGTCAGGCTCCTGCTGATCTTCAATGTAGTAGGGATCTCCTTGGTGGACTCTGTGATTGTGCACCCTCAGGTTCCCCCTGTGGGCAAATCTCTTCCCACATTCTGTGCATGCAAAGGGCCTCTTCCCCATGTGAACATCCCGTTGGTGGGCTCTCAAGTTCCCACTGCGGGCAAAACGTTTACCACACTGAGCGCAGCCAAAAGGTCGCTCGCCTGTATGTGTGCGTGTGTGCACAGTAAGCTCAGAGGGAGTGAGGAAGCTCTTGTCACAAAACTGACAGGGATGCAGTCTGACTCCTGTGTGGCGCAATAGGTGTCTACGCTGGTGTGAGGGGTAGGTAAAACACTTGGCACAGTATGGGCAGGTGTAAGGTCGTCCATTCCCTCCACCAGGAGCTGGAGGGTGGCCAAGGGTGTTTGAGTGCCGTAGTGTGAGTGAATGTGAATTGGACTGTGGTCGCAGAGGGTCTCTGTTGCCAAATGATGTGAGCCGTCGTGTATGATTGATGGGGCCTCTCCCACCCCTGTCGTCTCTGGGTCTCCACGGTGATTCACCAGAGGGAGCTTGGGGTTGATCCTGCCGAGCTCCCCTCTGTCCAACGCCCTGGCCATGCACTGAGTTCTGATTGGAGTTCTGGTTCTCAGGCTCCTGGTCCAGGAAAGGGAAAGAACTATCATCATCCTCATTGCTGGTCTCATCAGAGCCAAAACCAGGTCGGAAGCAGGGTCCATCTGTGCCAGTGCTGCTGCTAGCTGGACCAGAGCAGCTGGTGCCATCTGCCTGCAGATTCTCCAGACCAGACACCCCACCTCGGGTGGCATCCAATGCTGGTAACCACTCCCCAGGTTGAGCTAGGTTTGGGTCAGGTCTTGGGGAGCAACGTCCACTCTGAGAGATGGAAAGAAAAGGGGTGGAAGCTTGATCCTGGAGGGGTCTGTGGTCTGCACTGCGACTGTCCTGATCCCAATGACACACTGCAGACAAATTAAGGGCAAATGGAAAATTGACAAGTCTTTCATCTCACCTACGATAATAAATACCTTTTACACTCAAAAGAATTTTGAGGTAATCTTGCTCTAGTACAGATATGGCTAAAGAGCAGGAAAATACTTTAGAGGACTTCTTACATTTGGTCTTGGCTTGTGTGGCAGACAGGGTATCTATCTGCCTCTGGTCCCCAGCAGCAAGGCTTCCCTCTGCAGCTTGGACTGCAACAGACCCAAGGGTAGGTCGTGATCCAGCACGCTGTGAAGAGTAAGTAAAGCAAGTCTGTAAGATGCAGAAAACCAACAGCAGGGTGTGGTCCAAATGTCACATTGCACTGGCTGGCTAACTATTTCAGTTTCCAACTATTAAATCATGGACAGGGTCTGACCTCATGCTTTACTGAAGCTCCATCCTGGCCTGTGACCTCCTCTTTCAGCCCGCTGAGGCTCTGACTGAGTCCTTCCACTGGGTCTTGGTGAGAAGACACATCCTTTCCCTCATTCAGTCCTGTGTAAGGAAAGTGTTGCTGGTCAGTGTATCAATAAAGTCTCTGGTGCTAGTTCAGTAGTGAATTAATGAATTAACTTTATTTATATAGCACCTTTCATGCACACAATGCAGTTCAAAGTCCTTTACAAGTCAGCCAGAAAAAAAAAAAAAAAAAAAAGATAAATCAAGACAGACAGCTGTTAGTTATAAGCCATCTTAAAAAGATATGTTTTGAATTGTCATTTAAAACTGCCTGCTCACTCAGCGAGACTGATATTTAACAGCACAGTGTTTCATATTTTTGGGGCATAGTGGCTATAAGTAACATCCCCACATGTCTTTGAGGCGACCCTGGTAATAGTTAAAAATGCAGCTGTGGAGGATCTTCTTAGGTTTTGTGGAGGATCATAGAACGATACAAAGTCTGTGATATAACGGGGCGTGGCCATTTAGTGCTTTAAAAACTAAGTGAAGAACTTTAAAATGAATTCTAGAGAAGATACAGGGAGCCAGTGTAGGTTGAGGAGAACAGGAGTAATCGGTTCTCTCAATTTAGTTTTTGATAAAACCCTGGCAGCAGCAGCCTGGATACTCTGTAGTTAAGCAATAGCTGTTTTTGCTGTAGTCGAGACGACTGGAAAGAACAGGCGTGAACGAGATTTTCAGCATCTTGATGACTCAGTAGAGATCTTACATTTACAATGTTGTGCAAATGATAAAAGGCCAAAGAATTAAAATGGGCTGTAAAATTGAGATCAGAATCTTATAACAACAACATTTCTTACATGTGGTTGTGTCTGAAAGACAAAAACAAGAAGATTTTTTGGGCCAACTAGGAGGATCTCAGCCTTATCTTCATTTAGCTGAAGGATGTTTTTGCTCATCTACTCATTTATAGCTGACAAACTGGACTCACTGACATATACAGCTGTGTGTTGTCAGTATGGCTGTGAAAATTCATGCCATGCTGATGAATTATGGCAGCATAACACATTAGGAACAGCAAAGGTCCTTGGTCACTGCCTTGGGCCACACCAGTCAATATTTATTGTTTCAGATATGTGTTCCCCAATTCTGACATGACATTTTCCTCCAGTAATGTATGGTTTAAACCAGCTTAGAACTGTACCAGACAGACCAGCCCATTTCTCAAGATGATTATATAAAAGATCACGGTCAATAGTGTTGTAGGTGGCGCTATGGTCAAGCAGAATGAGGACAGATATGTTTCCAAAATTTAATCTAATCATTCAAAATGTTGACAAGAGCTGTCTGTGCTATGGTTTGCACAAGGCCAGATTGAGAATTTTCAAGAATACCCTTCCCAGAAAAAGTGATTAACTATTTGAACTGTTTCCTTTTCTAAACCTTGCTCAGGAAAGGTAGATGTGAGCTATTGGGAGAGAATAGGTTCAAATTAGGTTTAAAATGATTTGGGAAATTGCCAGATTCTTGAGAGGAAATTATAATGGAGAGTATCTTTAACCTCCTAAGACCCGAACTCTTGCATGGCGTGCATTTTTAATTTTTCTCTTTGCTATTTAGGCTGATTGGGACCTGAGAAAAATGATGTCCAGATATGAGGACATTAGTTTTAAATTTCGATTACTGAGTGGCAGTATAATATCCTCATATGTGGTCACCAGGCCCTTGTTGAGAAAAAGTTAGTATTGTGGTCTAGAGAACCCAAAATGTGAGGTCCACATATGTGGACGCCAGGTCCTAGGAGGTTAAAGACAGTATATGACAAGTGCTTCTGAAAGGGGAAAGGTAGGTAGAGTAGCTCATCCTCAAAGCATAGTGGAAGTACTCTCAAACTCTGACAAAAAAGGTTTATCTCAATGCAGAATGGGGTTGAGAAATGGATATGGATGGGTTTGAGATACATCTGAGGTTGCAAGATTGTCCTAGACTACAAGCATGATACGTGCACTTTTAAAGTTTTCTACTCTTCTGACCTACAACCACAATGACCATGGTGTGTTGCTCGTGAATTTAACTCCTGAGTTGAATAAGGTGTAATACCTGATCCTGTTAGGGTCTGCTGCCTCAAGCTGCCCTCTCTGTCTCCTGATGGCATCTCCCCTTCCTCGCTCCCTCCGCTCTTGGCCTTCTGCCTCCTCTCGACCTTCTCCAGCTTGCCTCGGAGGATGGAGATCTCGTCTGTTTTCTGCACCAGCTCCGCCTGCTGTTCACACAGGCTACTCTCAAAGATCTTGGCTATTTCGCACACAGCGGCTGCCAGCAATGAGTCCATGACAGTGGCCAGTTGAGCATGGAAAGCACTCCTCACGGACTCCATTGCCCTTTGTTTCAGTGCTGATGTTTTGATGTCAACGATTGATTCACACCGCTGTTTTCTTCTGGGTCTGGCCTCCAGTGGCAGCTGAGGGACAATGTGACTAACACTGTATACTCCTATGCCCTGGCATCTATGAGCTGCCATTAGATGTTGCCATGATAAGTAGCTACGCTATTTCTAATCGCCATCTATCGCAGCAATTCGCTTTAACGACCCAATCTCCTTGTAGTTAAATATCCCCTGATAGTCTACCTTTGCGGCGTTTTCAGCGATATTAACAAAGCTTTAGAGTCAATACAATCTACTTTATTTTGTAAGCTAACGCTACTGCTGTACACAGTGAAGACCAGCAATGTGGTGTAATACAGAAAGCCAGTTTGCATAGTATAAAATATAAACAGTCAACTTTTGGCTAGATATGAAAAACCAGTTGTAAACAAGTAATGCGGTCAGTGTTTTAATGTATGCTAGCTAACATTACCTCAGGCTAACGTGTAAACAAGGGAGCCAACGAAGCGTAGCCAGTTCTAGCCAGTTCAAGCTAGTATTCAAGGTAACCGTGTCAATGCAACGGAAAACAGCCACAGGCGCGGGTCGACAATTACTCTTGACAGTCGGTTTCTAAATGTCTTCATTGGTTAACATTAAATCCATGAAAACAGTCACAATAAAAGATGTGTTAACTCGTCGTCCAGCTAGCAGGTTGATGTCTGTAATGTGATCATGTTACAAGTCTCGCGATAAGACGGCGGAAGGATTCAAACACCGCAAATAAAAAACAAACAAAACATCCAAAATAAATGTGTAATGTTATATAGATAAATTAAGCTTAAAGTTTTCAATAACGAGGTGGTACTACACCGTCACTTAATGTAAAATGCATACAGCTGAAAAGAAAAAAAATCACTCATCATAACTCAAAAAGTAGGCAAGCCAAAGTGTAAAATATGGATTTTTTATTGGGGTAATGTTGATAATTTCTCAGTCTAGCAACACTATTATAAACCCCTTTTATTAGAGAAAAATAGAACAAAGGTTTTTTCATACAACTACTGCTGCTACTACTACTAGTAGTTACTACAACTACTGGATCGATGAAAAACCAATACAAATCATACAAAATAAAACCACCTTTGTTTAGAATTGTTACAAAAGTAAATTATGTATATCACGTCTACCCTCTTTTGTTCCAACTTGGTTCAGAATTCAAGCATCAGATGAAATAACAAGCTAACTTTGAGTTTGCAATATTTTTCAGACATCTGTCAAACAGGAGAGATTTTACAGGATAACAATTACATTTGGTCAAAGCAATACAATAAACATTGCAAAGCTGCTCCCAAAAGTCTGAGTCCATAACCAATCACATCACCAGACACTCAAGGTGATCTGAGAGATTGCTGGAATGATGCAGTTTCTCAAATTCTGCTGAAACAGTAGAGTAATACATACAGACAGCTGAACATTTACTCTTAATTTGATGAAACACTGTATACTGCAAGGTGACAGATTTTTAACAGTTAGAAATTAAGTTATACAGCTTTTACAGAGGTGGCTATTCTTTAGTATGTACTAGACCATTGTGGCCAATAAAGTAGTCAAAGAGGTCTGATTTAAGGCAATATTGGTTTTACATGACGTTTGCATCAATGTGATGAAATACCTTGCTTTGTCAGTGTACACTGAATTAGCCATTTTCATTACACTGCTTTTTCCATAAATGCTTTCTTAATCGAATTCATTATCACGTGTGTCCATATCACAATATAAAATTATATTTTGTGTGATAGGTTTTATCCATCCCCCACCTCAATATAAACAGTTTTTCACATTATTAGTGAATTTTCTGTGACGTTTTTAAAACAAGTAACAAATGATGATGGTAGAGCAGGATTACTTGGTGGACTGGAGCCCTGCGGACATGGACAGAGACACTGAAGTTTTACCTCTGGGCTCTTACTTTATACTGAAATGACACAATAAGTGTGAAATTAAATTACAAAAGTCAGTATCAAAAGACCTATAGCATTCATTTTGTGGTTGTCCTATTCCATACTGCTACATGTATTTGGACAAATACTTTCAATAAAGTATGCTTCTTTTTTTTTCAATTTGCCATCATAATTCTATTTTGCTGACTTGCCATTTCTTGACACCAGTGATGGCAAAAGATTTACAGTACTGTTTTAATAACTGACAGAGATGGGGAATACCATTATTATATAATTTAAGATTACATCTCAAAATAATAAATCCAATCATCAATCAGAGCATAAATTACAACATCCAGTGTTTCAATGTCCACAGAGATTCGATGCCAACTGTACATGGGTTTAGTTGTGGTAACACTGCATGAGGTTCCTGAGGCGTCCTTTAGTCATAAAGCCTTTTCCACAAACCTTACAGGCATTTGGCCGGTCCTTTACACAATCAGACACATGCTTATTATATCTTACTTTTGATGCAAATTTCTTCTGACATTTCTCACACTGCGGCACAGGATAACGGGACCTTTTTTTTTGCGTATTTATAGTTGCTGACCAGTGCAAAACTTTGCAGGACACTTCTAACATTTGATGGGCCTCTCTCCTGTGTGAATGCGAAAGTGTTCAATCAAGGCGCGTTTGGTTTTCATGAACTTTTGACACAATGAGATGATGACACCATTAGAGTTTGCCATCTCTAGCTCAGCCTTACGCCTGGACCGCATTCTTCCTTAACATTGTTGATGTCGATTGCGTTACTTGTGTCTTTGCTGGGAGAAATCAAATCCTCTTGATTATCTTCAGTGTCCTCTAAAGGTTTGGTCCATGCAAAGTGTCCATTTGGCTCACCTTTTGGTTCTGGTGCATTCTCAGTATGTGATTTTTGAGTGACTGATTAATGCGGAATTTCTTTGGGCACATGCTGCAAGAAAACGGTTTTTCACCAGTATGAACACGCATGTGCTCCTTGAGCCTGAAGAGTGCTTGAAATTTCTTTTTGCAGTATACACAGGAATGCCTTTTGGTGGATCCATTGTTCTGGATCGATGATACATGGTGGTTGCCAGAAGAAGGTGAGCTTTCCTTTATAATGCACACCTGTATTTTGCTTGGTAGAGTTGGTTTTTCTTCACCATGGGACTCAGGCTTTGGGGGGTTAGTGCGCAGTGCTTCTTTTGCTAACAATTTCTTGAGTTTTTCGCAAGATGATTTATGACACCTGAGAACACTCGGAAAGGGGAACTCTTTTTTGCAACCTCTGCACCTCTTGTGTGATCGTACGTGCACATTTCGGCCAAACACAGTATCAAATACCTTCTTGCAAAATTTGCAGGTATACTTCTTCTCACCGTTATTTTCTACTGTCTCCTGTTCTGTAGGCTTAGACTCAGCCACTGTGATTTTACGTTCCTCTCCTCTTCTCTTCAAAGTATTTTCTTGCTCATTACCTGTTAAATTTCTCCCTCTTCTTCTAAGACATATACTGCCTGTTTGGATAGAATATTCTTGTTTGATGTCTTGGAGCAATTTTTTCATGTCACTTCTCACTGGTTTACGTCGACTTCCCTGGTTATGCATTGGTAAGATTTTGTCCCGAGTGTGTTTGCGCCCTTTGTTTAATGAGGAACCTGTGACAGAAAAACATTGCAAAATATATCAAACTGTGATACAATGAAAAGTACGGGTGATATGAATATAACAAAGTGATTTAATAAGATGACAGCAATGTGACATTTAAAAAAAATATTGAGCCAAATTTAAACCTATAATGTTGTGACTTCTAGAAACAAGAAAGAAATACATATTCTCACCTACCCTCCTAGTATCTAGCCATACTGATATTTTGGTTTTGTTTAGTCCATGTTTTTAAATATCCATCTCTAGGTTTTCTGTCACCACACAAATACAGTGGGAAGAAATAGAATTTGTAATGCTCACAGTACTGAAAGATGGCATTTAATAAATTTAACGGCAACACATCTTTTCAGAATCAGTGACAGCGCTGATAAACTTTAAACAAGTCCACATGATGGCAACCATGTGCATCCTGCATTCCTTCTGAGCATTGGTTGTAAACATCTTCACAAATAAGCTCTGGTCTTCCACAAGAAGTTATTAAGCTCATGAATGATGGTGGCTCTAAGGCCAGTTACAGATAGTCAGCAGATGACAACAATAATGATGGTATGTTTAAGTGAAGTGAAACTAATAGTTTGTTACCACTGTTGTTTTACCTTCCATAATCTCAACATTAAGAATACAGTCCCCTCAAGTGTCGTCAGTATTTAGCTATGTTTATAATGTGCAAAACCAAACAAACAAGAAGTTCTCAAGGAAGATATTGTGGTTTCAACCAGGCGATGCTCAGCCCAGATCTGAACCCTTGTACATAAAAAACCCTTTTAATCCTCCAGGTACACGGAATGTACACAAGCAAGTCACACATTGATAAAAAGCAAATACTGTATATTACAACCTACACTCCCAATAATCCACAGATCACCTGAACAGATTTCACTAGAACATATTTCTTGTAAAGAAATAGAAAAAAAAAACAAAAAAAAAACTCTCTACTATGTGTTCTGTGGATCATCCAGAGTAATGGGGACACTTTGTGAAAAGAGGTGATGCTGCTGCATTTTTTAAATATAATTTCTTTACTGATGAGTACAGACTACAGATTACATTCTTCTTCTCTCAATGAAGAGGAGTATCAGAAGTAGCAGTAATCCCACAAATGAATCCAAAACTATCGGCATGGATGGACGGCATGGATAGACGGCCACTAATGGTACTTTTGAATCATTCTGTGTAATTTTGATGAACCAACCCTTTGAATTATGAATTGCAGGACATTCAACTTTAAATTTACAAAAGGAGCCTTAAAAATCATAAAATAATTGTGTGAAAACAAAAGTCAAAAATAGTGAATGTAAACATTGACACGATAATGCAATTACAATCTTCATTCTGACAATAAAATGAAAATATGAAAATAATGAATGAAAGAATTAGTTAAGAACAAAACTCACCTCTCCTGGATCTCCTGAGACCCTTTCTTTGCTGGTGGGAGTCAATGTCACAGTCCGCCACCTAAAACATAAACATTATTGGTTATATCTCCTATGATTAACATTGCTGAGCAAGAACAAAAACAGGTACATGCAGAGCTGTGTCTGCAAAAGCAGCCAATAATGAGATGAATTATCTGGATGTATTGAGACCATTTTGCCTAAATGTAGGGAAGTGAATATATTCGCTCTTCATAACACAGTACAGCTAAAGAAAATAAAAAATATATCCAGCCTGTCATTAAAAAGGTGTCAGGCAAGCCAGTGCAGAGCAAATTAGTTTTTCAGCCTTTCCTGTAAACCTTTATACCATTGTCTCAGTGCACCACTTTTTGTTGAAATGTTTGTCATGGGGTATTGAATAAAAGCTTTATTTTTGACAGAACAAGAGCCTATCTTGTCAGCTTTGTGCCATCGGCTGAGGCGACATCTCCTGAGAACCATTAATGTTTCCAGTGCACCAATCAAGGATGAGTATTTGATCCATTCATGAAAATGGATCAGATTTGCAGCTGCCTATCCCACCAATCACCCTGTCTTCAGCATACCACTGCTCGCCTTTCATTCTGAACCTCTTGTATTCCACTGCATTATTACTGTGCCATCAACTACCTACAACAATCAACAACATGACAGGATGTGCTGACAAAGCTTTAAGCCTACCTTTTCAATCCACATAAATTATCAGGTTGTCATCAGCAGTTTTTTTTCTGCTTGTTTATGAGGTTAAATTATAATGCCACCACATCCAGATTTTCCCCTTCAGTTACACACCTCCTGCTTGATGATTGGAATGCGCCACAGTGGAATCAACAATGGGCGCAGTCTTACACTAGGACAAACACCATCATCTTGCTTGATCATGGTCTCACAACCCAGGGGAGCACACCAGTCATCAGGCACTAGCCAAATCAAGACACAAAGACATAAACATGATCAAGCTGAATATGTAAGTCATATAATATTGTGATTCATTTACTCAGTGTTTAAATAAATGTTCACACTCACACTTTGCTACCCTCAAACGAACATGCAACTTATATTGGTTACTGTACTTTGAGCAATATTTGGTGCCATGGAAATTCGCTTGAACCTTCAGGTTCAGTATAACATAATTGAAATTGAATTAAAACTCACCTAAAACTACTTGTCATACCTTGATTTGGCACAGGTCATCGGCAATTACGTTACATTGTTTTCTAAATTTGTTTGTTTTGATGTCTTTTGGCATTTGTTAGTGTCAAAACATTTTTTTGAATCCATATTGACTCAACATTGCAAAACAAAAAAAAACATGAAAACACACTGCTGAATACTAAAATGATCTCGAACACACTGTCAAGTCAGGCAATAAACAGAACATTTCTCTCTATACTAGTAGCTCTCAAAAAAAGCAGTATATTTTTGTCATGTTATTACCCTCATTTTAAAACTATACCTTCAAAATCAATCTCAGGAATATCAGAAGTTTGTCCAGAGGGGTTCAGAACAACTTCAGGATCTTTTTGCACTTCATTTGTCTGAGTTTTGTTCAGCTCCACTCCTCTGTCACCTCCACGCTCAAGTTCTCTCAGCTTGATTTCTGCTGTCTGCAACTTTGTTTTAAGCTGAGCAACCTCTTCTCCTTTCTGCAACAGCTCCATTTGATGGTCATGGAGGCTGCTCTCAAAGATCCTCATTATGTCAACCAGAGCTTTCCTCAGGACATAATCCATGGCTGTGGTCAGGTGGGCCCTGAACCCTCTTGTCAGATAGTCGGTCATATTTGAAGATGGCTGGCAGCAGCTTAAAGATGTCCTTGATCAGAAAGTCTTGTGTGATGCTGTACTGGTCCTTTCGCTTATCACTTAACCACTAAACAGAGAGATAAAAGATCAGGTTAAGATCAGGTACAAAACAGCACACTATTGTGTGTAGTAGTAGTGTATTTATGCTGAAACACGGCTCTGAACCCTGGTCACCTGGGTAAGAGATACTAGCTCTTCTGATTAATCCACATAACTGCCTCCTAGCCTGCAAGTATGCAGTATCTGGGTAGAGTTGGTACCGTTTCAAGTATACGACTGTGGAGTATGTTTATCTTAAGGCGAAATCCAGTAAGTAGGCAATTCATCAGCCACAACACATACAGTAACTTACATTGAGAGAGTTTCGATTTAAGCATTGCAGTCCTAGCGTGAGGTTAAGCCGTCAGGAATTCACTATTAGATATGACGTTAAAGCGTGTATACAATTAAATATACCGGTGATGGTTAAGAATAAAACCCAGATGATTAAGCCTGCACCATATTTTTCTTCATCACTCATTTTCCTAAACCATATTACCGTGAGCTAACGTTAGCTATGTTTTGACTGACTAGCTTTGGACGAAAAAATCAGTTACTGTGACACTCACACGAGGCGCTGTAATGATAAAAACTTAAAAAGTTGCAAGCTAAACACTGAGATGATGTTACACATAGCAGGTAACTGATAACGTTACTGACCGTTAGACACAAGCTGCTGTACTTTGTCTGCAATGGCTAACGGTCCGAAACTTTGTCTTGAATCCAGAAACCTGTTACATTAACAGCGAACCGACCCATCCTCGCCAGACACCTAAATATTAAATTGGTTGCTTTTGTTTCCTGTTATTTACCCAGCGTATCACAACCACACAATTGGTCACCCATCCGCCATTTTTACTCGAGCTGCCCAGGAGGAAGGGGAAGGCTACGTCATTACAAACGTAATTCGTTGACCCGTGATAATTCACACTGTACCAAAGATATTCTATACATAAGATAACGCATTACACCAGAATCAGTAGAGAAATCTAGAGAAATTTGTATAGAGGACCTTTGATTACACCAATGATCCTCTATACTCTCTACTGTCTACACGCAGGGTCAATGGTATAATGGGATACAATTCCTGTCTCCTAAGTGGGCGTAGTCGTGATTGCTTCTTCAAGTCAAAACATAACAACACAATACAACACTAGATACAGTATGAATTTGCGCTTGATTTTTGCCGCTCGTTTTTATCTGCTTTAGAAAAATGTGTCCAATATTTATTTCGGTAACTGTGGGGGCGAAATGTGTGATCACTTCTCCCGTTGGAATGAATTGATTCGGACCTGTTACTGGTTGCTAAATGGGCGGGGAGGTGGCGAAACCCAAGTGACAGTTACGAGAACAATTGAAAGTGAACAGTCTCCGTCCTTTCTCAACCGTCTCTGACTCTACTATAAACTACAATTTGCCCCACATAATCGTTCAATAACAGAAAATAAAAACTGGTTGTCTTAATAGGTGGAATAGGCATAAATGTAGTCAATTGAATAGCCTTTTTTTTCCCCCTCGCGCATGCGCTGTCTATTTGTTTGTTACCCAGCTGGGTTACCATAGCGACCAATCTGGTACGAAACAAGATGATACACAGCAAAAACCCAAATTTTAGCTAACCTGTGCGTTCAGAAGTGTCTAGGAGGCCAGTTGTACGTCTGTCAGGGTCTTATGTGTTTCAACTGGAGGCTAAATATAAGAGTGTAATTCAGTGTTTGTGCCTTTCAAAATTACAGTTTAGAACTTCAGAGGAACACTTGAAAGCAACAATGTATTCCTCCCTAGAAAGCGTTACTACTCTTTGATGTTGTCAATGAATGGACACGGGGCTCGATTTTATGTCACAGTGGAAGACTAAATTTATCAAGGTAAAGGATTACAATCTGTTTGCAGAACTGATGTGTCCAATAATTTGTTGTTCATCAGCTAGAATTGAACTGATTTACATAATATATCAAAAATGATCTGTGATTTACTGATGAGAAGTTAGTGATTCACTCTATCACCTTACAAACATGGCATTGCTACAAGCTCCTCCACACTTTGATAGTTCCTACATCCTAAAACAAACAAAAGTAGGTGTGAGGTCAGTGTTGTGTAACTGGAGGCAAGAGCAGAAAACAAAAATCATAGCCCTGACACAAACCTTACTCAGTTAGGAAAAAGGGCCAGAGCTGCAGTAGACATGGCACTCTGTGCTTGGGTAGACAGGACACTAGTGTCTAACATCATGCCTTTGTGACTAAATAAATATAATTTGGGGCATCCCATCTATGTCCAAATGTTGAATACTTAGAAAACAGTTCTGCGTGAATCTTCCAATGTACATTTTGTATATCACAGAACCTGATAAACTGAGCTGCAATGATAGACACTGCATTTGTTCCCCCTTCAGTCCTAAAAGTAAATATCCTGAGGGTTGATATCCTGACTATTTATTCTTTATTTAAGCTGAGAAGGTCCAACACATCTTATTTCTGTCTTTCTTCATCTTCAGCTATAAATGTGTATTTAGCACACAAGTGTGGTGTACATTACCCTCATTGTCTAGTACAAACTACAATGAAATTGTTTTTAATCAGAATATTATCATATTGGTTATTATTCCATCCCTTAGTATATAAACACAGCCTACACCAGCTGTTAAAACAAGCTGTCCAATATAAGGATGCTTACTGAAATGTATAACACAAAGAACATATGAGTGTAAAATATCCCTCTTATCAAAAGGTATGCGTGGTTATGTATACTTTTAGTGTGTCTGCGCAGTTGACTGAAATAATAATTCTACCCACAGGTAGCAAGATATCAGCAATGCAAAAAAAATGTGAGTATTAAAATCAACATGTCCCACTATCTGGTGAATACCAGACAAACAGTAGCTTCACAATTTCAGCACACTCACCCAGCTCATTGTGGTCAAGCAAAGGTTGAAAGGCATTCAGGTGGGACACACAGATTGTTTCAAGCAGGTTATACAGTAAATAATTGACAGACATCATGAATCTTTCCTTCAGCTGAGTGGTTAAATGCAAGACCCACTACACTGTCATTTTCTCTTTGCTTCCTATTTAAAAAAAAAAAAAAAAGTTGTTCACAAGGTTCAGATGCTCTGACAGTTGGCAAGCCATGACATGCAAAACTTATCCATCAGGCTAAGTTGGCCTTTTTTCATGGAAGACATTCTGACATGTCATATTAGGAAAAGCACAGGTCTAGATAATGAAACGAATGATGGCTCAGGGTTCTAGCATTGTGCATGCTGACTCACTGTCATGACTTACAGGGACACTTGAACAGAAGAAAGCCATTGTTAATATTATTACTTACACCTGCGCTTGCCCACAATGTAAAGGATCTGTTGTCTTTCAAAGGATGTTTTCCAGGGTTGAATCTAACAGCAAAAACCAGGCTTGTAAAATGTGGTGTGTCTTTGTGAGGCTAAAGAATCAAGTAGAGGAGAGATTAATTCATGGTCTACAGGGTTTGCTTTATTGCATATAAGGATCAGTGCAAAGCTTAAGGGTCCTGGTAAGAGCTTTTAAGACAGTCGTACAGTATATTGGCCAGTGGATTACCAGGTGTCTGCTTTTTCATTCCGTCACTGTTAACTATGCTCATACATGTAGGAAAATACTGGAATGATCTTCTATTTCAGTGTGTTGACCTCCATTTCAGCCAAAGGTGGTGTTGTTCCAGGCCACGTTGGCTGCATCCATGTCTACAAAGTTAATATAAATCCTTAAATAGATAACAAAGAGAAATAGGTTAATGACACTGTACATTAACTGAGAGCAAGGTATGCAAGATACAGGAGTGTCTGAATTTTTGTGTTTCTGTCATGATGCTACATTTACTCAACAAACTGTGAGCGGTGAACGTGCTGGTTTGATGCGTGTATTTGGTTACCTGTCAGCAGAGATGCCCAGGTGTTTGTTGAGGAGTCCACACAGGAGTTTAGAGTATTGCTTGTTGTGAGCGCCGCTGATTTTGCCAATACTGTGGAGGGAGCAGATTGCGCAGGGATCTCCCTTTCCTCCAAACATCATCATTTGCTCAGGGTTGATATGCACAGCTATGTACTAATATACAAAAGGACAAAACTGATGTCAGTCCACACTGGATGGATCAATCGTGAATGGTGTCAGTTTTTGAGGATCTTAGCCTTTTTGAAGCTGATTGTGACATTTTAGTTTCAGCATTCAAATGGCAGGCCCATTTAAACATAGACTACGGTGAAGGTTGTAATGATAATGTAATGTTAATGTTTAAAATCATGAAGTCATGAATTCAATTCCCCCATTGCAACTGCACCCTCAACAATTTTTTGACATGTATCCAAAAAAATACCTGTGACTTATTATATCAATATTGTTTTTCTTATTAAATTCACTAATTTGACTGCTTAACTTGCGGTATAATTTATATAATTATACTGCGATATATCATTTATATTTCTGGTGGAAGACTACGTTATGCCCTTAATATATATACATTTAATTTAAAATATTTATTAACAATATCATTCAAAGTATATATATATATATATATATATATATATATATATAATATATATATATATATATATATATCTTCAAACATGCTTGGATGCCCTTAAAAAACAAAGTATCAGTTTGTATGACATGTTAGAAGATTTGCATTTAACCTGTGGGTTTAGAGAACGGATCAATCATCGACCCAACTCTACAAATAATAGTCAAGACCGTGTTTGCGTAATTGCAAAAGACACCCGCCTCATTCATTTCCGTAGAGAGCCATATAATTTCTACTTCTCTCTGCGGTTAAATGGAAATCAGGCTTCAGGTGCTGGTCGTGTCGCACTCAGCAGAGTTAAATCTATGACGATGCTCCCTGATGCAAACAAAAAGGCGCAGAGGACTCAAGTTTTAAGAACAGATTCTGCAAGTCTAAGCGCAACCATGGCCTACCTGTGCAGGTTTGCCCATAGCTTTGGCCAGCTCCTCTGTGGCCTCAGTCAGCAGGGCCGCTGGCACATCACTTTTGGCCACGTTGGTGTTCACCACGAACATCGGCATGATTACTCCGTTTTGGTGCTTCCTTTCTCCCCTTCACACGGTCCAGATGCTGCGATTCACTCACACAGGCGGAAGTACAGACTGACGGCTACTCTTCTTCTTCCTATTTGGAGGACTGCGTAACCATGTGACCACAGCGCCTCCATCCATCCCGGAAGACACTGTTGGTGACACACACTAAACACTATGGCTGTACACAACGCCTACCGAGTGGAAGCTCGTTTTGTTTGCTTTAGTAACTGCTCATTTCCTTAGCACCACTGTTTAGACCACACCAAGCAGAAAGTGATGGCTGAAATGTGAGTGCGTGTTCTTCCCAGGGTGCGGCTGCTCTTGAGTGTAGGGTAATTACGGTACCGGGCATGCGCAGTGTTGTCAGGCATCATTAAGCTGTGCTGAAGGGGGCGAGAGGGAAAACAGTGGCAGGGAGAGCGAGGGCAGAAGTTGGATGGCGCTTTCCTTTGTCGCCGTGTCTCTGCGCTCACAAACAACGACCAAGCTCATCCGTGATCCGTGAAATCTTACCGTCTGTCACCGTTTCGTGTCCAAGCTAGTCCTTCGGATTTCATCTCACGAACGGTGCGTATACAAAGCTGTATTAGCCAGGCTGCTAGCACATTCACTTTAAAACCTTACGGAGGCTGCTGCTCCTCTTCTACTTAAACATTGCTATGTCGATCAATAATACAAGTTTACCAAGAAGCTAACCCAACGCAGGTTGTGCATTTACTATTTATTCAACTACAATACCACCGTTGCACTTTTTAGATAAACCGGCAATATATATTTCTGAATTAAATGAGAATAGAAACGGAACAACCACTATGTTACAATGTGATTCGTTGAGCCCTGTCACACTTTGCTGTCCAGATATAGCTACCTAGTATCCACAAATAAAGTTAATTTTTCTAAGTGACATTTATGATATGGGTCTAGATTGGAAATATACGGTGGCTATAGCTATCCAATCATTTAGACATTGTGAAACTTTTGTGATCCTAGTAGGAACACTGGGTTAAATGTAATGATGATCATGACAACAACACAAGCTGTCACTCAACGATCATCAGGTCCGCTCCCATCCCGAACCCTTTGGCCACGATGATGGAGGAATCGGTGACCACATTTGAGACGCATCTGACGGCTGTCATGGACAGCCTGATCCGAGCCTCGGTCTGTGAGATCACCAAACTCTTCCAGGAGACGGTGAACGACTACCTGGTGGAGCTGTCCCTCAACAGGAAGGAGAACGAGGCTCTCAAACTGCGACTGAGGCTCACCGAGAACAAGCTGAGGACCGAGCGCAAGTACGGGATGGGCTGGGCTGCCAACCGCCGCAACGCTGGGCTGGAGGAAGGAGCTGGAGGGCGGCAGAAACGAAAAGTTGAGATGGCCCGTAAGTATTTCTAATCACCTGAGGATGGCTTTTCCTCCCAAGCAAGGAGGTTACATCACCTTTGGATTGTGGCACATATAGAACTACCATTGCAGTTAAATGACACCTTGGCTACAACATCCTACATGTTTCAGTATGATTGTGTTTTTGTTTTTTTTAAATGTGAGAAACAGGGTTCTTACTATGCAGTCAGGGCTTATGTGAAGACGCACTTGTTTTGTTGGAAACCATCTGGCAAGAGCTGATCTCTCCCTCCCTCCTCCCTCCTTCCTCTCTCCCCCCCTCCCTCCTCCCTTCCTCCTCCGCCTCCTCTTCATGATCGCTCCCTCTGTCCTTCACCTCCCCCTCTCCTCTCTCTCTCTCTGCATTCTGTCCCTCCCACTCCTCTGTGCCTTTGCACACTCTCTCTGTCTCCCTCCCTCCCTTCCTGCCTTGCTCCTCTCCCTCCCCCCACCTCCTTCACTTCTCTGTCTCTCTCCAACTCTTACCTCCTCCCCTTCCTGCTCCTCTCTCCTTCACGCCCTCTCCTCCTTTCCGCTCTCCCCGCCCCCACCTCCTCCTGCTCTGTTCTCTCCTTCATCACGTTGTGCACACACTCTCCCCCTCCCTCCCTCCCTCCCTCCCCTACCTCCTCCACCCCACTCCTCTTCCGCTCCTCTCCACCACCATAATTACACACTCCCTCTCCACTTCCACTTCTCCTCTCTCTGTCTTTCTCTCTCTCTCCTTTTTTCACCTCTTCATCCTCCCCCCTCTTTGCTCTCCTCCTCCTCCTCCTCTGGCCCCCACCAACTCCACTTCTCCCTCTCTTCTCTGTCTCTCACTCCTGTCTTCCCTGTCACGTGTTTTTGTCTCCTTTCCACTTTCTTGTCTGTCCTTCTATGCCCCCTCTCTCGTTCATCATGCTCACGTCTCCTCCCCCTGCTCCCTTTACTCTCTCCCTTCCCCCCACCCCTCCCCTCCCCTGTGCTCCTGTTCTCCTCTGCCTCTCAAACCCCCCCCCCCTCTCCCTATCTCCCACTTCTCCACCCTCTTCTCTTCTTCATCTTTCTCTTCTGGCCTTCCAATCATCTCCTCCCACTTATCTCTCTCCCCCTCATATTTCATTCTCTCTCCTTCCTGTCTCCCTGTGCCCTCCGTCTCTCCTGCCCCCCCCCCCCCCCCACTTTCTCCTTCATCTCTCAACCTCCCTCCCACCCTTCCTTCGTCTTCCTCTCTTCTCTACAGGAGGCAAGTCAAAAAAGGGCCTGGCAGCAGCCTATGGCAAAGGCTGGCCTGGAGGTGTGTGGGAGGAAGGAGGAGGTAGCGGTGGTGGTGGGGGAGGAGGAGGAGGAGGAAGTGGAGTAGCTGTGGGGATGGTAGCAGGAGCAGGAGGAAGAGGGGGGAAGGAGGCCAGGGAGATGTACCTCATCCAGTTCCCCGGGGATGAAGAGGATGAAGGAGGGATGGCGGAGGACGAGGCAGGGGAGGGCAGCCTCAGCGGTGAGGGGGAGGAGACGGCCAACATCAAAGAGGAGGTGAGGGAGACGGGCTTTCTCAGAGGAGGAGGAGGAGGAGTAGGAGGAGAAAGTGGCAAATCATCTCTGCACTGCTCAGCGGCTTCATATAGAATGAAAAAGAACATTGACAAGAAAAGAGAGCGATAATACAGGAAGACAGAGAGAGTTTTGCTTGTGTTTTTGAGCCATCAAATCACTGCGGAGATGTAGTGGATAAAGGGAAGGCTGTTGATTTGATATTTAGCTTCCAGAGGGGCCTGTTGAGTAGGGCTCTCCACATCTCAAGTACAGTGAGCTTTTAGGTAGGAATACTACTGGTAGAGGTGAAAAGCTGTTTGCTATTCCACCACATGACCACTTGGCAGGGCACAGATCCACTCTTCACTTCTCTTCTATTTGAATATTCATAGCATGCAGTATGTGTTATTACTGTCGCTGTTAAGTCTTTCAAGGTGTTTGATGGCTACTAAAATGGCTTGAAGGAAATATAACCCTCAACATATGAATTGGTAGAGTCATGTGGCTATGATGAGTGTTGCGCATAAGTTAACAAACTATTTTGAAAAAAGCATTTATGAATTTATCAATAAACGGTGTATACTGCCTGGTTTCAGTTGTTTATCCTATAACTGTGTTTCTTTTTGCAGTTTCCTCAAACAGAGGGCTATCAACCTGCCTCTCTCCAGCTAATCAAGGAGGCTTTGAAGATGGACCCGTCCAATCAGAAGCTTCACACTGGTTCCAGAGCTCAAAGCGACGGTAATCAGCCCAGGCCATACATACAATTTAGGGAGGGGAAGTTAGAGAAATGTTCAGAGACCGATAGTTTAAAAGAAAGTGGTGATTGCTCACGTCAGCTTTTTCACACTCTCCTTTATATCTCCTCCTCCTCCCTCTGTCTCTACTCAGGAGACCTGTCAGATCATCCCCCGACCCTTCATCCAGGAGAGACGGCGGAGGAGGACTGGGAGGCTGGCTCAGAAGAGCCATCAGAGGGCGGCATGACCATGGATGAACTGAGGGGTCTGGAGTCCGCGCTGAGGGCTGAGAGAGGTCGCGAGCAGGCTGCCATGACAGCTTCCCAGCCTGTCAGCCCTGAGGTAGTGCAAGGCAGCGAGATCAGCTTGGCCCCCAAGTACATAGGTCTTGATGGTATGGAGCAGGATGGAGAGCTGGAGCCTCAGCCGCCCACCCTTCAGAGAGAAGACCAGGTAGGGCAAGGCATGGTAAAGGACAGTGTGAGGGCTGGAGTGGTTGGGGGAGGAGAGCTGAGGTTAGGCTGGTCGAAGAAGTTGAGAGAGGGCGACTCGGTCACAGTTATGACTGCAGACGAAGGGATGGAGCAGGGAGAGACAGAGCCCCTGTCCCACTTGTCGGCTCCTGGGAGTGTCGAAGAAAGTGGAGGGGAAGAGGAGGGTGTCGGGGACCTGCTCCACTTCTGCCCACAGTGCGGAGGAGGCTTCACCTCAGAGGCTGAGCTGGAGGAGCATCCCTGTCCACTAGGAGGCGCCCATTTACAGAGCAGCGGAGGAGAGGACAGTCTTTTCCCTTGTACCCACTGTGGCAACACATTCAGCCACGCCTGGGCTCTGAAGAACCACGAGTGCGCCTGCGCTGCTGAACGGCCGCACTGCTGCGAGATCTGCGGGAAGCGCTTCACACACTCTCGCTCACTGGAACGGCATCATCTAGTGCACACAGGCGAGAGGCCTCACCGGTGCCCGCAGTGTGGACGCAGCTTCAGTCGTCTGGGCAACTTGGAACGGCACCAGCGGATCCACACAGGTGAACGTCCATACGGGTGTGAAGCGTGTGGAAAACGCTTCAGTCGCGTGGAGTACTTAAAGAGACACCAACTCATACACAACAGTGAAAAGGCCCCACTCCAGTGCTCCAACTGTGGAAGAGGCTTTAGTGATGTGGAGCAACTGAAAAACCACCAGTGTTTTTAGAGTCCCTCCTTCAAATATCTGACAGAACTGGAAAAAAGAAAGAGCTGGTCTTTAATTGAATGTGGCAGAATTTAGGTGATGAATGTGAATGGCACAATTTTATTCTCTGTGTTTCAGAGTTGCCTTTCTTACACTCTGACTTGATGAGAAGTTAAATTGACTTGAAGGTAAGGAAGCAGATGTGTGTGTGGATGATTTTTGTTGAGTAAGACAATTGAGGAAGACAGCTGTACATGGTGTTTCTCTGTAGGAGGAGAAATAAACTCAATCTCAGACGTCCAGCAATTTTAATTGGAGGTGTTCTCATTTTTATGTAAAAAGCTTGTACTTATTTATGATCAATAAATTGTACATTTTTATCTTTTTATCAGTAATTCACTCATGTTAAATCTGAGCTAGGACCTTGTGTGTTTCTATGACAATATCATTGACAGCTTGGTGTTTTGTATGTTTGTGTTTTGATCATATCATTGAGAAATAAATATTTCAAGGCCATTCACACATTTCAGTCTTGATTTATTGGACAATGATGGGCTTTGTGAACATGATACAAGATGACATTGATCAAAATTGCAAGATCATATTCATCAAAAATATTCATTTCCAACCATCATGAGACAAGACAATATTTTGATCAAACATTTATTAAGCAATTAAGCAGTGGGGGAGTTTTTATAAGATTTTGAGGCTGACCACACACTAGGGGGTGCTGCGCTGTACTTGGTGACTGTTGGACACCCGTAAGTTAAGTTAACTAACTTCTGCTTAAAGCTTGTCATCCATTTCCTTACACTGCCCATCAAACAGACTGACGATTGGCATTCCCGGCCTATCTTTCAGGATTCTCTCTAAGCTATTCAAGGACATCCGCGTCACATGAAAGCCGTCTATACGGACCCCCACCGTGTCACCGGCTGGCTTTACTTTAAGATTGCTTCCCACTGCAGCATATGTGGGGAAAAATGACTGACACTCAGGAAGGTTTTGTGTGTGATCTGGGCAGCAGTAGGCAGACCACAGGTAATCAGGAACAGACACCCTGCTGTTCATCCATTTATTTCCAGGCAGGACTCCGGTGATCACATACATCTGCCCTTTGCAGCACTTGTTGAATTCCCTCAACACCTCTTCCTCCAGTTCTCTCCAGGGACCACTATTGGAGCCTTCCCACTGAGGGACAATGTTTGTCAAGGTGTAGGTGGCCTTACGGTCATCCAGTGAGTGCTGGTGCATGCTGGGGGTGAGATGGCCCCTGGTGTAGAGGCTCCCCCTGTAGTCCTCAAGCACTGCCTGGCTAGTTTTCACATTGTTGTCTGGGTTCAAGTTGAGTTCTTGCATGGATGGATTACCTTTTATATTTGCCAGCTTATTGACAAAGAGAGAAAACAATATTACTGTTATTTATTCATTTGTGACAGAACCATTAAGAATTATTCCATTTGAACTGGCATGCACTGATTTACTTATGTTAAAGATGTGATTTGTTTGGGGGTACTAAAATGTTTGAGGACACTGTAACTGTTTGATATATTAGTTACATGGTTTATACACTTCTGGTTTTCTGATTTTTTTTCTAAAATGATACAATGCCCTTATTGGTATATTTAGTAAAGTAAAATGTTTAGTGATCACACTCATACATATTGTCTTGGTTTGCATTTGAATATTTATCCACTCCAAAAATGATAATGTTATGTGTTTCATAGAAAATTAACTATCACTGTGTAACATTTTGATGGGTTATGTTCAGACAAAATAAAAGACTTTGCGACTTTCACTTCTAAATGAGCAGGCTGTGTGGGCCAATGACAGTATTTTTACTGCCCACATCTTACCTGTGGTTCATACATCCAGGTTTCATCATCCCTTCCACCGTCTGGAGAGCTGAGTATGTATGCAGAGTACAGTGCTGAACGACGAGCACGGTCATACAGGGTGGCAAAGCGGTACTTGTTGTTGTAGCGCTGGCATATTGGCTGATAATCATTTCCGGTGATACCTGTTGGTGGAGTGTCCATATAAAAGAATTGTTTACAGTTGGAAAAGTCATTGACGACCTCTCCGAGGACCAGGCCACCAAACCAGGGTAGGAGAAGAAGCAGAGCTCCTGTGGAGAATTGCAGCATCTTCCTTTGAGACATCCTGCAGTACAGCAGAGAACTGATGGTAGGCTTTGTAGGTTACCTGTGATGGAGAAAGACATGCCTATTAGACAGTGAACACAGTTTGTCCAAGAACTCAGACAAGAAACTTGTAAACCTCTTACCACAAAATTTTTCTCCACGTTGAGCACGTTGAGTGGTGCCTATTTCTAGGCTGATGATAAAACTCATGCAGGTCTCCAGTTAAATACTCTTTGTTCAGCTCCTGGGGTGGGTGGTGTGTGACCACAGTGACACAACTTCTTCTTTCACATCTTAACTTGCCACCAAAATCATTTGCCAATTGATTGCCTTAAGGAAGGTGTTGTGTGAAAATATTTCAGTGGAAGTCCTTATTTGACCCTGTCATGCTGGGGTCATGTTGTTGCCTTATAATCTTATATGCCTTATAAACAGTTTAATGCAAATGTAAAATTTTTGTAAAAAAAAAAAAAAAAGAAATTTCTGCAAATTCGTAAAATGAAGAAAGTGCATGCATCTTCCATGGCTGTAAACTGAAGGCTGTTTAAAGTGTGTAGTCTGTTTCCTTTGTCGAGACATCTAATAGTTTTGAGACATCCTGTTCTTGTGCTGGAAAAAGAAATGCCTGTTAGAGACTGTAAAGATAAACTTTGTTGGCAGACCTTTCCTCAGACAAATAACTGTTGGACAGAATATTATCACTTCTTTTTCAAGGTGGCTACAAAAACGAATTTATTCAACTTAAAAACACATGCTCTAAAGCAGATTTCACGAATGCTAGAAAGGAAGTGGCATCCCACTAATCTGGAAGAATTTCAAAAAGGCTTGAAAAGATATTCTGTCTATTACAGTTTTTCTCAGTCGCTTTGGTACATTTCTCGAATCATCCTCGACATTTGCAAAACAGTAAGTGAATTTCTCAAAACAATTCGTACAAATAGCACAACACCATGGATTACCTGCAAAAGCCAGTCTCTTGCTCAAAATCCTTAGTTCATCTCTCAAAAGTAAATATCTGTGTCAATGAACATGTCACTGCCATCAGAATGACAAGTCCTTGTGTTATTGTGTACGGATAAGACAGTCAAATTGCTTAGTCGTGTTGTCAATATAACAGTTTACTCTGGAGGGATGTTCTGATGTAAACTATGGCTAAAGTGTTGATGACACTTATTGTAAATTGTAAGTTACACCTTAGTGTATGTGGGAGATTGATTGCAAGAGACTGGACGAGATTCACATTTATGCTTTTACTGTTTGTACTGTAATTTGTTGACAGACCATGTCATTGTGATACAGAAAGGCCTCGTCTGCCTCTTCCTCTGTTTTGCCTCCCAACTCCTCCTCCACGCAGCCTCACTCCTCTTCCTCTTCTTCTTCTCTCTGGGTGTTGACCCCGTCCAATTACTTGTCCTTCCATTGTGAGACATTGTAACATTGTGTTGTGCTCCGGCTATATATACATATACTTGCCAGTTGGTTCATGAGATGCACCTTTGAGCTATTTCAGAAAACTGGTTGATCATTTGTTGATCTAATGCTTCACACATTTCCCTTCGTTAGAGAAAGTCAAGATTCACCTGGGAGCAATTTACCAATTCAGGACAGATTTAGAAAAAATAAGTCTAATGGAAATTGTGACAAAGTGGGTAAGAATTACACCACTTGTCCCTACTTTTATCCATCATAACATCATAGTTTACAGATTTACTCATGCTTGTTCACCATTTAACCTTATGTTCAGTAACTTTTCATTTGCAGACACATTCTATCCCGGGTTTGTTTGTAGTTTGTATTATGTTTAGTTACAGTTCATTTAACAACATCTTTTGGTTAAATTAAAACATCTACAAGTATTAAGTTTAGTTATTTATTGATTAAGTTCTATTTTCATTATTCAAACATTCTGTTATTCACCATACTTACCATGTGTTACAGACAAAGGGAGGAAGCAGCCAATGATGTCCCATATTTATACCCTTAGTGACATCATTGGTGATGTCACCAGGTCAGTTCATGTGGGGAGGGGTGATTGTAATTTAGGTTGTGTTTATTTACTGTGATTTTGAATTATTTATGTATATGGCATGTTTATTAGTAGATAAACTATAGGAAAGGGTTTTCCCCTTATCAGGTGGTTATAGTAGAATAACTGTAGTTAATTCCTGTGTCAATAAAGTAAAATGTATACCTGCAGCGATGGTATGGTCCAGATTAGGTCTGGATGGAAGGGCCTATATAAAGCAGTTGCTTTTGTCGTCGAGGGGGAATGACACATCAGTGTAGCTGTGTACACATGATGTTTGTTTAAGTTGAGTTACTATGAGTTAACTTTAATCAGTTAGGCCTAGATTAATTATTTTGAGTTTTTTGTTAAGTGTGAACATGGACTGCACTGTAAATAAATCACTTTGGTATCCCTGGACAAAATTCTCAGTGTCTGCCTCCTACTAAACGGCCACTCAGGTCGACCTACATCACAGAAATCTATAGAGATATGCTTGACATATTATGACAACTTGTTCAACCATTTTGCATGTAAAGACTTATGCGATGAACTAATGCCTAAATGTTGTGGGGGGTGAGACTATTCACAGAGACCCATTATAATACATTTTGATCAACGTGACATAAGCAATTGATAATCTAGGAAACAGCAGAGAATTGTACATAATCATTTGCATGGATGTACCAAAGCATTTGCAACTTGTTCATAGAAATGAGAAACTGCTTTTTTGATTTGCACAAGTGACACAATGATGTGAAGATTGAACAAGTAGTTTTGAGAATTTCAATTCTGATCTGAGAAATGTACCAAAGCGACAGAGAAAAACTGTAACATACAAAAAAGCCCTCCATGATGCCAGAACCTCCTATTATTCATCATAGAAAACACAAACAACTCCAACTCCTTACTTTATGAGCTTCTTTACAAATAAAATTCACCATCTCTACCTCACAGCTGACAGAGATGTACTGTCCTGTACAGTAGCCTCGGTCAACTATAACGTCTGTTTTTACATTTAGACTGCTTCTCTCCTGTAGATCTCTCTGAGCTAACTTCAACAGTTTCTTCATTTAAACCATCCACTTGTCTTCTATGTCCTATTCCAACGAGGCTGTTCAAGGATGTTTTTCCCTTTTTGTTTTCTTTACATCACTATTGTTCTGTTTTATGTTATAGTAAATTGTTTGGTAGTAGTAACCGAACCTGTGTGTCTTAATGGTGATATATAAAAGGTAAATAATTCTTTGGGTGAAATTCCCAAAGTGGTGTTGTCTGGCAACCTGTTGGGCTTGTAAGGTGTAACGCCCATCTAACCTTATTACCCTAACCCTTGAAAGTGTAAACAGAAGTGTAACGGCTCAATTTATTTAGAAACCCTCTGCTTGCCACATTCCTTTGAGACATCCTGCAGTACAGCAGAGAACTGATGGTAGGCTTTGTAGGTTACCTGTGATGGAGAAAGACATGCCTATTAGACAGTGAACACAGTTTGTCCAAGAACTCCTCTCAGACAAGACACTTGTAAACCTCTTACCACAAAATTTTCCTCCATGTTGAGCACGTTGGGTGGTGCCTATTTCTAGGCTGTTAATAAATAAATAAATAAAAAACTCACGCAGGTCTCCAGTTAAATACTCTTTGTTCAGCTCCTGGGGTGGGTGGTGTGTGACCACAGTGACACAACTTCTTCTTTCACATCTTAACTTGCCACCAAAATCATTTGCCAATTGATTGCCTTAAGGAAGAGGTGTTGTGTGAAAATATTTCAGTGGAAGTCCTTATTTGACCCTGTCATGCTGGGGTCATGTTGTTGCCTTATAATCTTATATGCCTTCTATATATATATATATATATATATATATATATATATATATATGCTTCTATCTGTTCTAGACTCTCAGTTGAAAATATTAACCATTTTTGTTAAATATCTATATCCAATGTCTAGGTGCTACTGAGATATCATGTCCACAAAAATGTACGTACATATGGACGGACAACCTCAAAACAATATGCCTCTGGCTCTGGCTGTCGCCGGCGCAGAGGCATGAAAAGTGAAAGTAACCATGGCTGCATTGATGTGAGGTGCCGGGGTAGAGAGCTCTCACTGACCTACAGTATGACATTTCACTGAGGTTTTTCAGAAGAGTGGAGACATGGGGACTGACTGCGACAGACTTCCTCTGAACGACTCGCCCAGTCCTTTTGGAGACAAACTTGCCCCAGCTGGTCTTTGTCTCTCTGTCTGGTTAAAAACCAATGAAGCACCTGAATACATTGGTCTGAAATAAGAGGTTGGATACAAATAAAGACTGCTAATATATGAAGTGGTCAAGAAGTCAGCGTTTAAGATGATGGCCCATGATGAATCTGTGTGTGTGTGTGAGAGAGAGAGTGTGAGGGGGAGAGAGACTATTCAAGTATACAGGCAGCGTCCTTTGGATACTTTTTTTTTTAAGTATATTTTTTGGGGCTTTTTATGCCTTTATTGATAGCACATTAGAGAGACAGGAAATGGGGAGGCAGAGAGAGGGGGAATAAGATGCAGTAAAAGGCCGTCCAATGCGGGAGTCGAACCGGGGCCAACTGCAGCGAGGACTGTAGCCTCTACATATGGGGCGCCTGCTCAAACCACTGCGACACTCGACGCCCCACATCTTTAGATACTTTAAGTTCATCATGTAGTACATGGAAAACAGAGTTGCAAGCCCCGTCACAAAGTTTGGTTGGATGCTCTCACCCTCAAGGCAGATCATCCAGCGTCCAACAGTCACATGCTCAGTAACTGGTATAAAGTGCTTTTCTAGTCTTACTGACCACTTGCCACATTCACTCACGCATTTATACATCGCGCTCATATGCACACTCAAACACTGATGGCATAGCCCTTAGGGGCAACGTGGGGTTCAGTATCTTGCCCAAGGACACTTCAACATGCAGCCTGGAGGAGCCGGAGATCGAATCACCAACCTTCTAATTAGTGGACAACCCGCTCTCCCTCCTGAGCCTCAGCTACCAGTTCCACCTGAAGCATAACATTTGAGAAATACCACAATGCATCTTAACTTGTGGAAACAACTCTACTTGGAAGAACATTCATGGTTTGCTTGAATACAAATAAGTTGAAAAGCTCATCTGATATGCTGTAAAGAGTATATTCACTGAAAACATACTGAGCAATGTTAGACAAGGAGTAGGGGGTAGGGTGAGGGTCGTGTCAACATCAGCCACTGTAGACAGAATGTGGTCTCCATGAGGCTAGAAGCTCCGCTCTTTCAACCCAACCTGTAAAGGCTTCAAGCTGCAAACCAGCAAACAAAATAATAATAAAAGTTTATGTTCACAAAGTAAGAGGACTGCATGTGCGTGCTGCAAGCACCTCCCTGCCGTTGATTCAAACATCACCCCCAGAATGCAGTGCTGTTCACAGTATATTACAGCATTACAACAGGGAAACAGTCAATATTGCCCAGAATGCATTGTTTTTTACAGTATAGTACTGTTTTAATGGGAAACAGTATGCCGTCAAATTTGGCTGTTTTTACAGCAATATGTCACAGTGTTGCCACCAAAATCAGTTGCCAAGTCGCTGCCTAAAGGAAAAGGTGTTGTGTCCAAATATTTCAGTGGACGCTCTCATTTGACCCTGTCATGCTGGGGTCATGTTGTTGCTTTATAATCTCATATGCCTTATAAACAGTTTAATGCAAACATATAATATTTGTTCAGTAAAATGAAGAAAGTGCATGGTAATCTTACATGATTGTAAACTGATCCGCTGTTTAGGGTCTGTTTCCCTTGTCCAGAAATCTTATAGTTTTTGTACTGGAAAAAGAAATGCCTGTTAGAGACTATAAAGATAAACTTTGTTGGCAGACCTTTCCTCAGACAAATAACTGTTGGACAAAATAGTCTTACTTGTCCATAATGCATGGTATTTCTATAAGAGGAAAATAAAATCAATGTCAATTTGCTGTTTTATTTTGAGGTATTTTATTTTGTATTTACAGTACAAAGCTGGTACTCATTTATGATGCTCAATAAAATGTACATTTCAAAAGGTAGTGGGAGAAAAGCTGACAACCCCTCCAGTGACGATTCAGGCCAGAAGAGGAAACAGAGAATTGTAATATCTTTCTTTGAGACATCCTGCATTACACAGTATCTGTGATTTGCAAAAGAATTTGAATTTTCTTAACACCTATATTTGGAGCATTCCAGGTTCCAGGAGTTAGTTGGAGCCTACTTACTGAGGGATGGTGTTGGATGAATGTGGCCTTATGTTCCTATTTTTTGTCTTCTGGAGCATGCTGGGATTGAGATGTCCTTAGACTTCTTGTAGTCCTAAAAGTCCGACTGGTTCTTAGTCCCTCTCTGGTGGACAGAGTACAAATTATACAATGACAATCATGGGGGTCAACTTTTTCTCTAGGGTGAAAGGGAACCCAGCACAGTACAGACTCATGGTTCAGTGAACTGAAGTATTACAGTCAGTACAATATCTTGCTTGGTTATGGAGTAGAAAGTACAATATTTCCCTCTGAAATGTAGTGGAGTGGAAGTATAAAGCAGCATTAAATGGATATATACAGTGATGTAAAAGTTCCTCAAAATTGTACTTAAACACAGTGCTTAGAGTAAATGTACTATCTCTACAACCACTAACCCCCCACTGTCTGCCTGCTCATGACTGAGCATTTGTGTTTGATAAAATAAGATATGACATTTTGTACTGTAATTAAATACCATGCCAAAATTAATGAAAAGGTGCGCTATCAACAATTAGTTAGTTAAACTGTAACTTAAGGCAAAAGTTAGAAACTAGCTAACATTAGCGTTCATCCGTAGATACTTGACACAATCTAATTCAGAAGCTCTGAAAGTAAGAAGTAAAGTGTATTAACAAGAGAGATAGTTAGCTACTGCTACTTACATTTACCTACAGTGTCTCAGTTGGCTTGTGCAGCGCTCAGGAGCAGAGACGCTGGCCACTGATAAAAGTGAGGCCATGAGTGAGGCAGGCAAATGAGACATTCAAATAATGTCAAGATTAAAAAATGGTATGGTCCACTTGAGGATTGTAGGGCAAGAGTCTTTCAGAATATGGGAAATATTATGTAATATTATATGTAATAATAGGCAAGTAAAATATATAAATGTTTACATCCCCCAAACTGTTGTTATTACCTCTTTTTTTGGGTGAGGTGGGGTTGTTCAATTTTTAATCAGGGGGGTCAGACTCCTTTAATCCCCTCCATAATTCAAACACTGGATAGGGATTTGGAAAAATTTAATCTAAAAAAAATAAAAAAACAGCTTTTATTGACAGAGATAAAAGGACATGACACTTTATTTAGAAGCTACTCATGGCCAATTATTTATAGTGACTGATTAAGGCATTTACCTGAAATGTTCATTGTAAACCAAGACAGCTTTAATCAAACAAATAACAGCAGAAGATTCAGACTTTTCTGAGTCCTACTCTCATATTATATTTTTCAACAGTATATCTCAAGTACTTATTTTAATAGTACACTGTATTTTAATTATTTGTGTGAGGAGATAAGCGATTTGAACTAGAGCAAAAGCTTATCATCTTGACACTGCTCAGGAAACAGATTTTATGACACAGGCCAGCCTCAGTGACACAATAGTTTCCAGTGTCTCCAAGGACATTTGCCTCACATTAACACCTAGATAGAAAAACAAAAGTGAATTCATTTGCTGTGAGCCTCAAAGTGGTTCTCAGTATCTCTAGCTCCACCAAACCGGTCTGCTGCACGTTTTTCCCTATCAAGACAGTTGCTATTTCACTATAGTCTCACTGTATAATGCAAATACGTCTGTCCTGTAAGAACAGTAAATAAGCCAAACAAAGTGTTCTTTAACTTTCTTTGCAGCGTGGATGTTGGAAGTTATTTCACATTTGTTTTCTTTTTTTGTTTGTGTTAATGTTCAGTTTTTGTCTTTTATACTTTGTATGTCATGTGTTTTAATAAGATAATGTTACTGAGTGGGGTGCAGTGGTGATATTTTAGCTGCAATACATAGTGTAGGGGTAAATATTTGTGTAGGATTAGTGGCGCCTAGTGGTGAGATCACAGATTGCAACCAAATGAATATCCCTCCCCTCGCCCCTCCCTTTCCAAACGTGTAGGTGAACCTACAGTAAAACTTAAAAACAGGAAAGGCCCTCTCTGGAGCCAGTGTGTGGTTTAGCCATTCTAGGTTACTGTAGAAACCTGCACTGTAAATCACTGAAAGTGTGTTCATCTTAGAAACATATGTTCCCCTGAATTCAGTTTGAAGTTATGAACAAAGTTAAATAGTTTAACATTGTTTTATGAGTTTTGTAAAACAAACTGAGTTAAGTTAACTGAACTTGAGAAAACAAGTTTGATACATTTAAGATATTAAATTCACTTCACTGTTTAGTAACACAGGCAGTAATTACAGACAGATTTGCCTTCCTTTTATATTTTCTCAGTTCACTTCATTTGACATTAAGATCTTATAGGTGCAACTACTGAAGCCATTTTGTCCCAGAATCAATATAAAGGTAACATGCAAGGCTGCTCCCACTGATTTAGTTCAATTCCAAGGTAAAGGAGGTAGTGACTGAATTCAGTATTCATTGGCACTGATTTCATTATCAGGAAAAGAAACAAGCTTGACCTACAGTATATTCACATGTATTAAACACACATAACTTGTGAAGTCTTTTATTATGTTACTTTTGTGTCTTTAAAAAACTCAATTGATGAGTTGAATGAACTCTCTGCAATTCATTGTCATTTCATGTCAAAAGGCCTTAGACCTGCTCATAGTGAATGCACTGTTTGCAATTAGACATTTTCAGGTGAATTAAGTTGAAATTAACAAATCTTCATTTTTAGGTTGAATTAATGAGAAACAATGAGTTGATTTGAATGATGAATACTGTAACTGTTTGATATATTAGTTACATGGTTTATACACTTCTGGTTTTCTGATTTATTTTCTAAAATGATAAAATGCCCTTATTGGTATATTTAGTAAAGTAAAATGTTTAGTGATCACACTCATACATATTGTCTTGGTTTGTATTTGAATATTTATCCACCCCAAAAATGATAATGTGACGTGTTCCATAGAAAATTAACTATCACTGGGTAACATTTTGATGGGTTGTGTTCAGACAAAATAAAAGAATTTGTGACTTTCAATTCTAAATGAGCAGGCTGTGTGGGCCAATGGCAATATTTTTACTGCCCACATCTTACCTGTGGTTCATACATCCAGGTATTTTTGCTGTCAGCCCTTCTGCCTTCTGGAGGGCTGAGTATGTATGCAGAGTACATTGCTGAACAACAGTCACAGTCCTACAGGGTGGCAAAGCAGTACCTGTTGCTGTAGCACTGGCATATTGGCTGATAATGATTTCTAGTGATACCTGTTCCTGGGTTTAGGTGGTGTGTGACCACAATGACACATCTTCTTCTTCACATCTTAACTTGCCACCAAAATCATTTGCCTAAAGGAAGAGGTGTTGTGTGAAAATATTTCACTGGAAGTCCTTATTTGACCCTGTCATGCTGGGGTCATGTTGTTGCTTTATAATCTTATGTGCCTTATAAACAGTTTAATGCAAACACATAATATGTGTTCAGTGAAATGATGAAAGTGTATGCATCTTCCATGACTGTAAACTGAAGGCTGTTTAAAGTGTAGTCTGTTTGCCTGCTGCTGGACTGAGTAAGTACGCAGTCCAAAATGTGAAACATGCAAATATGTATGAATAAACATTTATATGCACTCATATTTAAACCAATGGCATGTTTTTTTTTCAATTTCATTTTATTAGTAAAATCATCAGGTTAGTTATTGAACAGAGGGAAAGATTGTCTATTTTTTTCTTACAAAATTCTAATAATTGGAACAATTCATTTCAAGCATCATCACATAATCATCATGTCCTGGTTAATCAAACTCTCATCTCATTCAGTAATTAAAGAGACAGTAAAGAAGGGAGGGAATTAAATCTTCTTAACTTATTGATTATGACTAGACATAATCAAGAAGTTATGCTGTATGTGGTGATGATTTCATTTGATTTGAACAAGTAACTAAAGCATTTCCCTTTTCTTACTGACACTGCCCATGAAACAGACCGATGGACATGCCCAGCCTTTGTCTCAGGATGCCCTCCAGAGTCTCTAAAGACATCCGCTTCACATCATAGCCTCGCACTGAGGCCCTCGCCTTGACATTAACTGGTACAATCTCCTCTCCACTGTTGGGGTCATTTCTTCCCACTGCAGCGTATGTGGGGAAAAATGACTGCACATGATCAGGAAGGTTAGGTTTGTAGGATGGGCAGCAGTAGGCCGACCACATGTACTCAGGAACAGACACCCTGTTATTAATCCAGCGTGCCCCCGACTCATAAGGCATGGCCCCAGTGATCACATACATTGGCCCTTCGCAAAAAGAGTTGAATTTTCTCAACATGTCATTCTCCAGAGTGCTCCAAGGGCCAGAGTTGGAGCCCGCCCGCTGAGGGACAATGTTAGTCAGAGTGAAGGTGGCCTCGCGGTCCTCTTTCGTCTTCTGGTGCAGGCTGGGATTAAGATGGCCTTTGGTGAAGTTGGAGTTCCTGTAGTCCTCACGCTCAGCCTGGCTCTCAATCACATTCTGGTCCACAGGGGTAGCAAAAGGTTCCATCTCTGAGTTGGCACGGGAAAATGCTAACTGAAAGACAGAGAGAGAGAAAGAAAGATGTAACTGTTTAGAAGCTAAAAAAAGATGATATGAATGACAGCATTTTTATGTTCACAGTTTGGAAGAGGGTTCCTATTCTTCTGCTTGAAGTTAATGGCAAAAACCCTATTTACCTTATTAATAACACAATAACTACAGTGACACTTGAAGAGAAACTTCTGGCGTACATCTAACCATGTTGCCTTAAATTACTGTGTATTTCTGTGTGAGGACTGGATAATTGATAATTGAGTTATTTAGACACACTTGACTTTGACAGTAAAAGTTAAAAAATGATTTAACTGAGCCAAAGGAAGTGTTGTTCTGTCTTAGTCAGGGAAGAGCCTTGCTTTACTTTGCCTTTGTCAGAAAACATTTTTCCACATAATCTGTAGAATCACAACATATAATTTTAGCATATCTAAAAACATCAAATCTGACAAAGTAATGGTCAGAGTACAGTGCAGTAATGGAAATGGTTACTCTTAAATATCATACACTGCCTTTTTACTTACCTGTGGTTCATACATCCAAGCTACACTGGGCCGTTTGCCATCTGCTGGGCTGAGTAAGTACGCAGAATACAGTGGTGTACGATGCTGATGGTGATACAGGCTGGCAAAGCGGTACTGGTTTTTGTGGCGTTGGCATATCGGTTGGTAACCTGGTGCATTGACACCCTGTGGTGGAGTTTTATAATAGAAGAAATCAAGGCAGTTGGAAAAGTCTTTGTTGACCTCTCCAAGGACCAGGCCACCAAACCAGGGTAGGAGAAGAAGCAGAGCTCCTGTGGAGAATTGCAGTATCTTCCTTTGAGACATCCTGAAGTGCAGCAGGTGAACACAGACCTCCTCTCTGACAAAGCTACAAAGTTAAATAAGACCTATATTTCCTTTGTTTCCTTCCAGCGTCTGGAGTACGGGTGCTTGTGAGCTGTGACTGAGGTTTCCTCTTATATATACTGACAGCAGGAACCATGAGGATGACAGTTTTTGCCCACTCCCAGCCCCCGTTTCCCATCAAACTTCCCCTGCAAACCAGTAGTCAGGCTACTTTCTGGGAAACAATGGCTCTGCAAATCTTTTTTTCATCAGTCAGCTGAGGAAAAGACCATCTTAATCTTTTGATGATTGTGGCAGAGTAAGTGAAAAAGAAGCTGCACCTCATAACCTGTAGATTTAGGTCTAGTATAGGGATCACACCAGTTGCGTAGGTCGGCTGATAAATGAGGCAATCTGACATTATTTAGGACACAAAGAACAAAACACCAGTGGTAAATGTTGACAATGCAGTATCTGGTTTTTGGCTGTTGTTGTCTTATGTACGTCTCCTCCAGGAGAGGCTGGAAGAACCAGAGACCCCTTGCTCTCTCACACTTTGTCTGAGTTGAGGGAAGAACATGAGTACCTTGGATGTCCTGCATTTATACAGTACTGTCCTATATGTTTATGGTCCATATCACAGATATCACACAGACACCCTCCAGTCAGCAGGTTTTGTTTCCTGGTTTTTGTGTTATTTTGTATTTCTTCTCTCATTGAAACTCCCTTCATTGTGGGAACCAGAATTTTTTTTCTAAAAGCTATAAGAGCTCCATATACTATACATAGTACTTCCGTTATTTCTCAACTTTGTTTTTACGAAAAGTCTGCGGCTTCTTTATTTCGTTATGTGCTTTATGTGTTAGTGGGAAAATCCTCCGTTTCAGTCATTTTCGAACAATCTGGGGGGAATTGTTAGATGATGGAAAGAACATAGCCGACATATGGGGGTAAACCAGAGTGATGTACGTTACAAATAAATGCCACGAGGTACCTTAAGTATTGATGAGTTGACTGATAATACGATACTTGTTTTGAGTATTGATACAATTATCAACAAGATTGATAAAAAAGGTCACGTTCTGGGCACATGAACTCACCTCTTAGTGAATGCACTCCTTGCTTCTCTGCTGTTGTTGTGTTCATGTGAGCAGTGATCACTTTCTAAGAATTCACACAATAAAAACACTTTGGTTATTTACCATTAAAAGATGTTTTGTGTTTTAACATACATGTCAAAATAAAATCCTCTTGAATGAAAGACTCTTCTTAACCTCTACCCTTCCCTCTTCGAAAACAAGATATTTATACATTCGTTTGTGATTTGGGAATATTGATCAGTCTCTCTTGAAGGTGGAAGTAAAAAACCTTGCTCCTCTCAATTCCCTGTGGCTGCCATTTTCTGGACACGTTTGCTGCATAAATTCATAGGGAAAAAAAGGAGCACTTTAGCGTAAACAGTACAAAAACTGTGAACAGTGCCCCAACATTTGGTCTTATTGTCTGAGGACAAATTCTAGGATTTGATCCAGAATAAAAGGAGCACGAAAGTGTAAAAATCTTGAAGTTTGTGTTTGAGATGTAGGTGGTAGATTGTAAATCATGGCCATCTAGTGAAGGCTCAGGGGTATGACTATCCAGGACACAGAAACTAATCATGCAGGTCAGTGAAACTAACTGGACTGTGACAAATAATGCTGCATTTACAGTCACTGGTGATGAGTCGCAACCTGCGGATGGTCAGGAATTACCATATAGTTTTTGTTTCCACATAGAGTAGAGCTGCTGAGTCTTACTTAGAGTGATGAACTCTGTGTCAGCAAGTTTCCCTTCTTCTTCCTTGTTTTGTGTCACTGACTCAGAGGCTGCAGGGTGTGTTTTGGAACTCGTATCGAACACCTGTGAGGTATTCCAGAAAGCAGGCTTAACAAATTCTGAGCCTAACCTTGATCCTGAGATCAAAAACTCTGAATTTTTCTGTTCCAGAACAGCTGATCTGAGTTAACACTGAATTAAGCGTGTGCATGACGAATATAAAAAGCCACCATCAATGGAGCTCCAATTCAATGATTCACCATGGCAACGGGTAAATAAAGAGCGAGCCAGAAAAATTAATGTGCATTTATCATTAAAAAAACAGCAGCAGTGAAAGAGCCTGAGCCAGAGTTAAAACTATTACATTTTACTCAGTGTAGTCTACATTATTTAGCAGAGTTTAATTTCCTTAATAGGTGCCGGAATCCTACTGTTTTAATTCAGCTGTAACCAGATGTGGGCAAAGTTTTGCTGCAGCAGAAGATGAAAATATAGATGAAACAGACATAAGTTTATAGATTTATGATTGTAACTACATATTCTGACCAGTAATAGCGTCATGGTTTTGGTGATTTTTAGTTGAAAAAGTTGAGGTTAAAAATTTAGTGTAAATTTTCAGATGTCTATTTTACATTTAGAAATCAGCTGCTCTACTGTCATTAAACTAGGGCTAAAGTATCAAAACCAACATTTAGAACCTCTCATCAAGTTTATCTTGCTCATGCTGGTTAATTCTTAACCCAATGTGTGTCTTAATGAACTGTCCCCTTAAAAAATAAAACTACCTTGAGTTCATTGCCTACCTTAAAATAATGCCATGTCCATCGTTTATTCACATTTTGGCTTCAGCGAAGACAACAGTGAACAGAAAGAAGTCAAATGCAAACACACTGCAGAAAAACAATTTCAGCAATCAAAGGTAGCCCCACCAATTTGTTTAATTAATAATTAATGTGTGCTTTGTTTTCAACTGTTCAAAATATTAAATATTAACTTACCATAATTAATCTGTGCATATTTTCTTAAAATCTTTTAAAATCGCAAAAGGTTAGAAAAAACATCCAAGCTTTGTTAATTAAGCACATTTACTATATCAGAGAACTATAAAGGCAATGTTAAAAAAATATAAATAATAAGAAATAAGTAATTGTGCATTAATCAGAATTGAGGTCAAAGTTTGAAAATTTTCGTGATATTGATTTGAAGTCATATCGCCCAGCCCTAACAGTAGCATTAGCTATTAATTATAAAATAGCCTATGCAGCCTTGTTAAAGTACGCCTACAATATTTTCAGTGACTTTAGCTGTAACTTTGGCCACCACAAATGTAATGTTTGAAATGAAATAAAAAAGTAATTAGCTAGCAATTTGGTCATGAAGGTTCTAATGAGAACCTAAAATGAAAAACTAGATGTAACGTTAGCTGCTAAATTTGACTAATGAACGTACATTTCCTATTGAAAATGAAATCATTTCAATAACTTTAGCTGCTAAGCTTGGTCTCCAACCATTCAATGTAAAGGGAAAGAAAAAAAGTTTAATATTGATGTGAAATGAAACAGTGAAAAGTTACTTTAGCACTGCCAGTGTTGCCTAATGAAAGGTAGTGCTAAGGTAAAAATTGAAGTGAAATCAATGTTACATCAGCTGGCACATATGGCCACCACAAACCTTATGTTCAAATTAAAATAAATGTCATTAAAATTAGCTGCTAATTTGGTCATCAAGTTTCTACTGAAAAGATAAAATGAAAAACTCCATGTTACATTAGCTGCTAAGTTTGGCCTCAAACAATCTAATGTCAAGGAAAAATGAAAAAGTAACAGTAACATTAATTCCTAATTCTGATCATCAGAAATGAATCGTTAAAATGAAATCTAACTGTAACAGTTACGTTAACTGCCAGTGTTAGCTGTTAAAAACTTTAGCAGTGAGGTAAAGAGGAACAAATGACAACATAGGCTTGATTCTAAAATGAATGGACTGTGTTATGTTCAATTAAATTTAAACACATAGTTAACACTAGGCCTAGCTGTTAATTTAGTGATCAACAAGTCAATATAATTTAAACAGATTCATTGACATAAGTTATCTTTAACAGTAAACATTAACACTTCACACTAGATTTACTTCATAATTTTGTACACAAACTGTTTAATGGCTCCAAATCAGACAAAGAGTTACTAACATAGAATATTAAACTTGTGGCCACCCCCACACTCATGGTATAAGCTGTGACATCATTGATGACATCAGCAAGAGCATAAAATAGGGAAGTGTTTGGCTGCCACCCCCTGTTGAACAGCTGGAGTCCATGGTGAGTGTGGAGGGCAAAAGGGCTCAGAATAAAGCAATGAATCTATTTCTAACAAAACACAATGCTAACCACAAACATGTCATTTTAAGGTTTTGCAGTAATAAGATTAAGACTGAAATCGGATTAAACAAAGCCTGAGATTTGTGTTCTCATAGTTGCTTTATACACACACACTCACCCACCCACACACGTAAGTGTAAGTGAAATGAGCTGCTAACATTTGGACAATATAATTACAAAGGGTTAAGTCTTCCTAACCTCTGAATATTACATGGCTAGCAAAGCTGATTATCAGATATTCTAAGGCTAGCTTTAAGCTTTTTTAAACAGTGCCAGTAACATTAGCTCCTAACTTTTGTCTTCATAAATTTAATGGTAACTAACCTATGTAAGGCTAGCATGAAGCTAAGCAGTGCAGTGTCACTAACATAAATCAGACATTATAAACTAGCATTAGCTGCTAAAGTTCTAAAATTTTGACATTATAAGGCTACCAGCTGCTACTTTTGGGAATTTCAAGGGTAGCATTAGTTAACCTTTGGACTTGGCTAGCATAAGCTGCTAACTTTTGGACCTAACAATTAGAAAGACAGCTTTAGCTCATCCCAACCTCTGAATATTACAAGGCTAGCCTTAGCTACTAACTTTTCGACATTACAAGGGCTAGCCTACCACTTCATGCTACTACTTCATGGTAGTCTTTATTACGTACTTAAATAATGAAGTAATACAGTGCCACTAACATTTATAATACATAAGATTAGCTTAAACTGTTAAGTTTCAAATTTTGGACGTTAGGCTAGCATTAGCTAAATCACATTCATCTCACATGTTGTTCATTTAATCAAGTAAATGCATGTAAAATACATCTAACAGCATGTGATGTATTTATTTTAGGCATTTCAAATTCTCAACACAGAACAGAAAGCCAAAACATGGCCATCCCCAGAACAAAAAAGTATCTGTCCACATATTTTTGACTATCTTGTGTATTTCATTTTTTTCAGAGGTTTTGATAATTTGTGAAATGTTTTTGTGATTTGCAAATCTGAAAACCAAGAGTTTGCAGAGTTTAAAAAGAGACTGGGTTAATTGTTGTCACATATATATGAACTGATTTAACACAATCAATTCAGATGACTTGAAGGGATAGCGCAGGTTTATGACGTGGGGTTGTGTGGGTTGGGTGGCAGAGTTGTGTTGAGCCACGAGAAAAATGTGTTTTAGACACTTTTAAAAACGCCCACCGGAACAATCAAATATCCGTTTAAATGTACGCTTCATGTAGAATATGTTCAGTGGTTTATCTTCCCGTGAAAACAGCATTTTCCTTTGGCACTACATTTTTCCAACCGCTGAACTACCGTATTCCTACGCAATAACACAGTGTGCGCCTTAGGTGCGCTTGTGAGTAGGAATACGGTAGTTCAGCGGGTTTTTTTTAGGATACGGCTGCAACATAACGTGAAATAATTGAAGGGGTCTGGACCAGGACTTTCTGAATGCATTGCATGTCCATCAACTACAATTGTACAATTGTTTGCCCCAGTTTTCACTTTGCATCTGTAAAAATTCCTTGAAATTCACTGTTTCTTAGTTGGTAATTATAGTAAGGACTATTAACAGGCTTCTAGGCACATTTCAGCATTTTAAGTCTTTGTTTATATAGTTTTTAAGTAGTAGTACTGGTAGGAATATGTTTGCCAAAGGCCTTTGCCTGTATTTGACATTTGTTTGTTCAGCACTGTTATCAGCTCAGCAAATATGCATATGAACATAGTGTTTTTATAAATATGAACTCTCATTTGACTTCTGATGAATAAAATTACCGAAATGTTAAAAGATGCCGTGGCACTGTTTTTGCATTGTTCATTTATATGCAAAATAAATTAGCTTAATTTTGTATTTGTGTTTATCCGTTTACTGGCTACTAAACAAACAATGCTCAGTAGTAATTCCTTAATTGATACATACAGCTAAATCATTACTTTAAACTTTTTGTTATTGAAGGGTTTCATGTAAAAACATACCAGACTGAATCATTCTCCGATTGCTATCTGGGAACCGAATGAATCGTTATATTTATCTCTTTCTAAGAAAAGCTGCTTGGCCCCGGGCACATAGAGACCGTGCGCGCTGTCATGGAGCAGGCTGATAGCGGCGGCACCGAGCCTGTTGCTGCACGCCCCCAGTCTCTTCCGTGAAAACATCTGCTCTGCTGTCAGCCTCAGACCACTCCCTCTCTGCCTGTGAACGGAAGAGCAGTCTAGTCAACTTGTTACAGTGTTGTCATCAGACGTCTCTTCCAGGACTATGTGTTTAGCCGAGAATGGCGGAGGCCAGCGCACTTGACGAACTCCAGTCGGAGCTGACCTGTCCGGTGTGTTTGGAGCTGTTCCGTGATCCGGTGATCCTCGAGTGCGGACACCACTTCTGCCAGGTGTGCATCATCCAGTGCTGGGAAGCCAAGGCGGACGAGCTGTCGAGTTGTCCAAAGTGCCGTAAGTCGTGCGCCCGCAAACTGCGGCCCAACTCGCTCCTTTGCAACGTCGTGGACAGTGTGCGCAGAGCCCGGGTCATGGACATAGCCGCGGGTATAACCGGATGGGACCCGGAAGGTGCCCTGGAGGAGCCGGAGGAATGGGAGCCCGGTTCAAGCATGAGCAGCGTGGCCACGTCCATCGGGCACTGGCCGGGCCTGGGTATAGATATGTGCGAGGAGCATGAAGAGAAGCTGAAGCTTTATTGTGAGGACGACCAGCTCCCCATCTGTCTGGTGTGCGGCATGTCCCGGGACCACAAGACCCACAATGTCATCCCTATTACCGAGGCTTTTGAAAACTACAAGGTAGTGATTTTAGACACGTTTCTTTCTGATAGCTCCCAGTCCATTTACACCACACCATTTTCTGAGATCAGGTGATGACTAATGTAAGTAATCGTGAGTAGAATGGATCACCAAACTTTTGCTCTTTCTTCTGTTTTCAGCTCATTTCTGTTTGATATTTGATCATTGCTTGGGCTACAGGATTACATTTGGATTTAAATTTTAGGGAGTGCCATACTCCACCATGCTCGTTTGACACTCCTCTTCTTGTCCAAGGAAGGAAATGCTCCTCAAGTTTGACATACATTCCTAAAAGTCAACTCAAACTTGTTATTGAAATTAAATTTATAAAAAAAAAAAAAAAAAGGCTGCTCTGCTGTAAACAAACAGGGCTTTCTCAGAGCAGATGCTGGAACATGGCGTTATTTATTTTTGAAAGCAGATGACTCCCTGTTTACCCCAGTAGCCTTTGGGTACTTTGTGTTTTACAGGAATTCAGCAAGTCAGTGCGAGCTCTTAAAACTCGCCTACACTTTTAACCTTGCAGCTGACCGTCGTCAGTTTGTTTGGAGACTCACTCTGAGAGGCCTCTCAGAGTCTTTTAACATGTTTTACTGCTGCTGAATTCCCATTTTGTTTGAATATGAGAGTGTTCAGTTGGGAAAGGGTGGGCATCATATGACTCCCATTTAAGACAATGTTGTTGTTCAGAGACAGGCACCAATCCAATTAACTCTTCATTTAAGTATAATCTAGTTTACTGACCCCACTTTTCAACTATGTTTTGCATGTGATTTTCTATTTCTGCTGCCTACCAACAGGATAAGCTATCTGTGGCTCTAGAGAGGGTTCAGCTGCAGACAGAGGAGGCCACACTCTTCCAAAAACAGACAAATGAAAAGATCCTCCTGATCAAGGTATCAAAATATGTTTGTGTTTGTTTGTGTATCTGTGTGTGGGCTATTTGTGAAGCATTGTGAAAGAAGGATGGAAAATATCCTGAACATAACCCTAGTGAAAATACTTGTCCTTTGAATAGAACCAGAAATTCTGGTGGCTAGGCAACATTCACCCACATTCCCCTACCTATACCTGTCTGACAGACGTAAATGACGGCTGACTCATCAGACACTACAGGTTGTTACTCAGCGTCGTTCATCAAACGTGGTGATTCCCATGTTTTCCAAATGCAAATGTCTGATCGTGGAATGTTACAGGTGGCTCATAAACAATCATACAGGTCATGTCATGTTTGTCTCTCTCACGGCCACATTTTTAAAAAGACGGACACACACAGGCACACACACACACAGGCACACACACACACACACACACACACACACACACACACACACACACACATATGTATAGACTGCATGCTACACACCCTCAGATATAGAGATAACAGTAGACAGAACAACTTAAGCATTCACCTACGTGTGTGTGTGTGTGTGTGTGTGTGTGTGTGTGTGTGTGTGTGTGTGTGTGTGTGTGTGTGTGTGTGTGTGACTGCATAACTGTGTGTTAAACTGAGATATGAGTGTAGAGTTGAGCGCTTCTGCAGGAGCAGATAGCTACCTCTGTGCTCTTGCCTACTACAAACTGTCTTTCTCTATCTTGTCTGTCTGCCTCTCTAAGTCTCTGTGTTTTCCTGTCTGTCTGTTTGACCTAGTTTATGTGCACACTCACAGATTTTCACTTCTGTTTCTATGTAAGTATGACAGGATGTGGGGTGAGCAAGGTGGAGAGGAAGTTTGTCAATTTGTCTTTTCCTGCAAATTTCTCTTTCTGTGTGTGTGTTTGTGTGTTTGTAAAATGATATACACATGCAAATCTGCTGAGCTGCCACATCCACAGGACTGGTACATGCTTTATATAATACTTATTTATAGACATGATCAATTTAAAATAAACATCCATCACAAAATACTTGATACTGTTATGATTTGCAAATGTCAGTCAGTGGTAAGTACAGCATATAAGTGTCCCCCAAACAGACCAACAAAACATTGCTCACCCTGTGTGATTCACCTAGAAGTTTTCCTTTGAACCCAAGAAATATTTTTTTAATGTTTTTAGTAACTTCACTAACTGGGTAAAAGCACTGGTTAGTATTAGTTTAAGGAACAAATCACAGGCTTTCAGATGAAGGAAATCGATCAATAAGGTTTTGACTCTTTTTACTTTATTCTTCTTAGTTGAGTATTCACACAAATTTACAGCAGAATGAAGCTTCACAGAAAAAACAGAAAAATAATCAAATTAAAAAACTTGGCTGTTTTGCCTTTGAATTGAAAAAAAAAGCAGGAAAACTCCTCTTGGAGCACTTGTCCTTGCTGACCGCAGTCCTCCTTATGTTTTAGGAGCGAGCAGGAGATATGGAGGAGCTGGTGTCCGCAGAGCTCGGCCGTCTGAGGGAGTTCCTTCTCGAGGAGGAGGAGCGCATCAAGGAGAAACTGCAGAAGCAGAAAGAGGAGAAACTCAGCCTGCTGGAGGAGGCGCTCACTCAAGCGACGGAGCAAATTAGCCAACTGGAAAATACGGCCGACCAGCTTCGCCTTAAACTGAGGGAAGAGGAAAACCCAGAGCAGCTCAAGGTAAAAAAAAGAGGAGAAGAATGAATGGATGATACATGAAGTTGCATGAAAAAAACACAGCTGAGCAACTACCAATGAATATTGTTGGGTAAAAGTGCAGTGTCAGAGACATTATCTGCAGAGACCTATTTTGTAATCACAGGCTTGCTGTGATCTGCTCTTTTTCAGGGAATCAAAGATTTCATTGGAGGGTGAGTATGATCTTAATCATAATAAGACAAACAGAAGTGATTTCTTACTGAGTCACTCCTTCATTTCTATCTCATCTTCCTTTCTCTCTCTGCGTGATGGTCTAAATCAACCGTCTAGATCAGTGTTTCTCAAACTGTTTCAGAGGACATGGTGTTTTGTTTTGTAATTAAGTTTACGTCTCATTTACACAGGATGTGTGGACATGATTGTGGTTTGTTGGGTCATCTTTGTTACACATATCAGCCTGTGGTCCCTGGGACGCATTGAGTCTTTTATGACACTGTTTATGACAGTGCAGTTACAAAATAATATGACTCATGTGACTAATTTGAATTTATGACTTGCATCATATGATTTATATTTGACATTAGTAAACAGTTGCTTGACAGTTGTGAAAAGACTATGGGCCAGTAGCTGTTTTCTTCGCATTTTTATCCACAAAAGCAGCCAGAAGGAATGATGATCATTACTCTGTCTCACAAAAATAAGGAGGATTTCTTTACTTCTTGTGTTGAATTGTTGTAGGCTTTATTTAATTATTCTCTCTCTCTCTCTCTCTCTCTCTCTCTCTCTCTCTCTCTCTCTCTCTCTCAGGGCTGAGAGCTTGTTTGAGCGCCCTCCAGAAGTGGGTGTTGATTTGCAGTCAGGAAAGTTTATGGGACCTCTGCAGTACAGGATCTGGAGGAAAATGAGCTCCATTTTTCAGCCAGGTATATAAACACAAACACACACCACCCAAACACACCTACAAGAGCTATTTAGCTCTCGTCTTCCATGAAGGTGGGGAGGTTCTGAGAGACTGATTAAAAAAAAACAGTCGAAATCAATGCAGTAGTGCTGGTTAGGCTCTAAAAACACTGGATCCTATCGCCTCCCACGACTTTCAAACCATGCCTGAAGTTTATGTGGGCTTTCTGTCAGAAATGTACCCAGGATTTTTTAAATGCTGAGGTCATTATTTCAAGTCCTCAAAATACAACCACCCACACCAGTAACCTCTGACTAGACACAAAAGTAAAGTAAAAATATTTTAACTGTTATATTTTTTATGATTTATTCATTGAACTTTGATCAAACTTTTTCTAAATCTTTCTCAATATGTAAGTTTGAATTATGTTTCTAGTGGCAAGTGTGTAATTTTTCAATGCGTAATCTCTCAATTATAGCATATAAATTACCTTAAATGTCAGAATTTTAGCAACTTTCTTGTTCATCATACAACACTTTACAAAGAAATTCAAACCCAAAAGTCTGAATAAGCCTGAATAAAAAACGCCTGATTAAGTTGCTGTAGTTTTGACTCTTTGACCGCTTTCCCCTCTCAATTGTTGAGCCACCTACGTACCTCCTCTCCAGGTTGCTAAATGTGGTTAATTCCCAGAAAAAATACAGAGGATATGAACCCAGTGTCCTCAGTGGTAGCCATGGCCCGGGCTGGTATTCTCAGTGACTAATAAACCGACTGTGGCATGTTAAATTGGTGGAGTTTCCCTTTTGAAAAAGGTGGCTATATCTTCAGAAGACAGTATTGTTCTCTGCATGTCGAGTCGAGTATCAACCTGCTCCTCCTGGGTGAGTTGGAGGACAGTGAGTTTCAAACGTGACTGTATCTGCTTTCTAAACTGAAATCAGTCTGTTGCAGGACTCAAGTCAGTTGTGCAAAAACTTGTTCGGGATGTTTCAGGTCATTTGCCAATGACATGTCACCATATGTATTCTGTAACACTAGACAGAAGGACAGGATTAAACGACTCTCTGGAGTTACATCACAGTTTTCTACCTTGACGCAGTATATCATTTATATTTTATCTGTATTTGTGTAGCTGATGCTCTTATCTAGCTCGTCTTACACTAATTGACCATGCAGTGTCTTGTTGAAGGTCACTGTCAAAGAGTCTTTCTTGGGTGATTCTCTGTAAACACATCTTTGTTGTTGTATCGCTCCATTTCTAACTCCTTTTTTGGCCTCCCAGCTGTCACGGCGGTGACCCTCAACCCGGACACAGCCTACCCCTGCTTGTGGGTTTCCTCATGTCGCACCAGCGTCCAGGTGGGCAAAATCCAGCCCAACCTGCCCAACAACCCAGAGCGCTTCACCCGTTACAACATTGTCCTGGGCTCTGAAGCGTTCTCCTCTGGCAGACACTACTGGGAGGTGGAGGTGGGCTCCAAGACTGCGTGGGGTCTGGGTGTGGCCACGGCCTCTGTCAACAGGAAGGAGGAGATCAGCCTCTGCCCAGATGACGGTTTCTGGACACTCGTGCTGAGGGACAACAGCAATGGCACCAGTGAGTATGAAGCATGCACCGACTCAGAGGACAGCTTGTTATATCCCTCCAAACCCCCCAGGAGGGTGGGGGTCTATCTGGACTACAGTCGTGGCGAGGTGGCGTTTTACGATGCAGGAGACATGAGCCACCTTTTCACCTTTTATGATGCAAAATTCAAAGAGCCTGTTTTCCCGTACTTTAATCCCTGGCCGATTATCAATGGACACAACCGGGAGCCGCTCACCATCGTATCACCACACTGGGGATAGATGCTCTTTTTATCAGAGGACTGATTTGTTCTGCATCAACAGATTCTGAATAAAACTATGAAAGAGATTCAGCAGCAGATGAAATCAGATGGACTCAGTCATGAGCCTTCACACCTCTGACTTGTTAAAAGAATTAATGATGTGGTGATGATGAACATGCAGGTAACTATAATATTCCAGACTTGACATTCAAGACTAGAAATAAGAAGATGAAACTATTAAGACAAGATAAATGACACTTTAAAGGACATGGCTGGCAATAGTCCACACTTTCCTTATTTCTCACCAAATCCTGTGAATCCCATGAAAAGACCAGAAACAACAATGAATTTATCCTATGAAAGTATTTTCTATGTAATTAGAACCTGATATAGCGTATTCCTCTCCTCAATAGACATTCATTGTTCAATTGTTATCAATGTTATTAAACACACAGTGAGCCACACTGTTGCTCTGGATGACATGTTCCTTCATTATGAACCCACACACTGTAGTTATGTTCTGAGTAAATCCCACTAACACCCTGCTGCTGCCATAAACACTCACCAAGGAACCAAATGTGTATTAATGTGCATTTGCTAAAAACTACAGTGCCCAGCTGCCAGAGGGATTAACTTAAAGTGTTTTTTTCTTTTTAATGAAGCTATAGATTTGTGGCTGTTTTTTTTGTTTGTTTTTTTTCTTAAAGATTTAGATCCTTAGTTTAATCTTCTTCTGTAGAAATGAATGGTGCTTGGGACCTACAGCCAAATAACTACTGAGATATATACTAACAATATTAGTTTTGGTCTTCTCAGAGGATTTGATGACATTAAGAAAAATATAGACTAGCCTGATCCTTTGAGATTTTGTTTTGGTTCTAAATTCTTTAATAAAAGGCAGATAAGGCACATTGCTAAAAATATAGTGACAGACTTTACTGGTAGAGTCTTGGCAGAAAGGTTTTAAAATTGTATTAATTAGAAATGCCGCAATATCTTGCTGCGTGTTTTTGAAACAATATCTAACAATATAACAACATGATATATTTTTGCTGTTTTAAAATATCTTGTCCTGTTAGTGTAATGTACATCTAAAGTGTATAACAGATTAAAAAAATTAATATTGACCTCTGTAAGCCTTTACAATGGACACTTCTCACCTCCCACCACCATCACATTTGTCCAACACTACCCCTGTAAAATGTAATTTACATATACCTTCTCTGTGTTTTTGTAGTATCCAAGTTCACATCAGTCTAGATATTTGGCATGAGAGTTTAACAATGTGATTTCCAACTGAAGTTGTTGGTACACCTGATTCCACCAGAGGGCGCCCAAAACTCACTGTGAATGCAGCATCACTGTGCTGACAAACAGATGAGACCTGATTCACAGGACCCCCTCTCCATCATAGAGACAAACTAGTCAAACTAAACTCAAGTCAAGACTTCATAGACACATAATTTACAGGAGAGGCTGAATCTCCTGGAGGACAAAAATCCAGATCTAAAAGGTCTGGAAATGAGGCATAGAAGGCCTAAGGAGAGAGAAATAGAGGTGCCAGGATGTCAGAGATGTGTTGATTCAGCACATTATTTTCCTCCTATGCTTTCTTTTTTATTTTGAGACGACCGAGCAGTATTGTCAGGAGAGCAACGTACAAATGTGGTCAAGTTAAAGACGCACACATTTCTTTACTTCTGTCCCTCATCTAAGGATCCTTACGGTGCATTGGGTAACCTTTTTGTCAGTCATATACCGTGCCACATTGATAAAATAGGTGACCGTACGTCAAGCCAAACATGCAGGAGTAAAATGCGTCTGGCATGATTCAAACACCAAGAATACATAACCAATTACTGGATTTATTACTCTTTAAATGTCAGGAAATAACTGTATGTCTCAGTATAATGCAACACAACGGATATAGAGCTGAAAAAACATCCTGTTTCACCCAAAACCTGAACATTTGATTCATGATCTTGTGTTCCACGGCTGTAAATACCTGTTTCTTAAGATGATCAGTTGATTAGGTGTCACTTCACTGTGTTTGAAGTTGGTGTTAACTGTCATGGATACTCACAGTGCTCCTTTTTCACTATCCAGTTAAGCAAGGTTAATGAGGTCCCTCGTGCCAGTTGAGCAATTTGATAATCTCTGACTACTATTACGAACAAATAAGTAATGAGAATTAGTCTGGCCCAAATAAAACGTATCTGTTATCCATGTCAGCTTAATCTGAGTGTCATCTGCCTATACATTAACCATAGACTGCTGCTGATAAGACTATACCTGTCAGGGTTATGTCCAGTCCGACCCTTCTCTCCCCTCACTGTCCTGATCTGTAATTAGATATTATCGCAGGCTGATCAACATGCAGTAACACGAGCCTTCAGTTCTACATTACTGCTCAGCGGCCACTCCTGTCATTCATCCCCGTCTTTGATCAGTTTCAGGGAGTGTTAAGGTGAAAGATAAGGCAGAGGTGAAAGAAGTTCTCCTAAAGTAGAAAAAAGTTTTTTGCCTCTTTCTCAGAGAAAACCTCATTTTTTCATCCCTCATATTTCTTTTCATCTTGTTCATTAATCCTTCATCTTTCCTCTCTCAGATGACTGATCTGTTCCCAAAATACAAACCCTATTTTTAACACTCAGTGCATGTAACTTTGCTTTTCTGTAATGGATCTCTTTTCTGCCTCCACTCAGGAATTTGCCTCTCCCCTCCCATCAATAATCAATGAGGAGAGGGGCTGAAGAGAGATAGGGAGGCAACTGAAAGACAGGGTTGAAGTGAATAATGGAAACCTCATTAGGAACTGGAGAGAAGTCGAGCTATACATTATCTCAAAGTCTGGAGAATATGCACTATCAGAGCTCTAGTTTGGAAGAGAAATGTTTAATGTGGGCTAAGAGGAGATACAGCGAGAGATGGAGGGAGATTTCAGGGAAGGCAGTTAAGGGCAAAACAGGGGGAAAGTGAGACATTTATCAGCTCAAAGCTGCCAAACACCTGCCCGCGTCCCTGTTTCCTGCTATGAAGAGGGAGACGGGGGAAACAAATTGATGGGACGTTTTATTTATCGAAAAGTGATGCTTTTAGTGGAATTAGTTGCATTTGAAAAAAAAAAAAGCCACAAAGCTACACGGCTGTTTTAGACAGCTGAAAAGCACAATAATATGTTTTCATGCTTGTGCGAACATTCATGTCTAAAAATAGAGGTCAGTGGTGGCATGTTCACCTGTGTGTGCTCAGCCATGCTTGTTGGATAAGATTATGCATGCAGGACAACACCGGGGTGATGTGTTATAGCAAAACAAAAAGTCTTTCATCATCACGTAGCTGCTGAGTTTGTTGTATCTCTCTCTCTCTCTCTCTCTTTCTCTCTTTCTATCTCTCCCTGTCACTAAATGAAAAGCTGACCTGGGCACCTCCGAAAAAATCCAATTTGTGTTACAACAAAGACTCGAAATATTACAGGGGGGAGGACAGGGGATTGAGGGCAGATAGACTGAGACTGATAGGGAACAGGGGCAGCGTGGAGAGCAATGGGGATTACTTTCAGGGAAATGACGGCGACAAGGAAGAGGCGAGGATGGGATGAGGGCAATTCTGGAAAAAATCAAGATAAGATGGAAAGACATGGCAGAATAACACAATATTTTGACATAGAGATGGGGAAGAAAAAGCACATCGCACGAAGGACGAATACAAACTGAAGAAAGAAAAGGTAGTTGAAACAAAGGGCCCGGGCAACAGGAGGAGTGCTCTCATGTGATGAAGGGGAAAAAGGAGGGAAAAGGAGGAGGAAGAGAAGGAGAGAGAGGGAGGTCGACGTGTTACAGGTAGATAACGCAAGAGAGGTGAAGTTCAGGAGGTATAGAGTGTCACCTAAAGGACCGAGAGATAGCGAGCGGGGGCAGAGGTGCAGGAACTCAATCCCAGAGACGGGACAACAGCTGATGATAAAAACCTCCTCACCTGCACACAACCAAGGGAGAGATATGGACAGAAGCACGATGCAACACTGAGGAAAACACTGGAAGAAATACTGAAGGAAGAAACAGGAGGACTTTTGAGCATCATTTTCCTTTCATTCATTCTTTTCTTTTTTTTAACCTGGAACAAAGAAAAGACCTCTGCATCAGTATTTTTAAACAATTTCTTGAGAGAAACTGACAAATCTGATGACCTCTTTAGCCGACTCTGTTGGGAATTTTAGCACATATAGATAAAACATAAAAGAGAGGAGAGCAGGGGAAGAGAGAGAGGGCAAGGGAGGGGGAGGGCGAGCGAGGGAGACAGAGAGAGAGAGAGAGAGACAGAGAGAGAGAGAGTACGTGTGTGAGCCTGTGACAGCGAGATGTTCATGATCATTCGAGAGCCGTCCGCCGGAGGAGGCGGTGCTGGAGCGATGAGCGCGCCACCGGAGAGGAGTGCAAAACAGGTGTGTGTGTGGGTGTCTCTCTCTCTCTCTACATATATATATATATATATATATATATATATATATATATATATATATATATATATATATATACACATAGATAGATACCCTATATAACTATTTATGAGTGTAATGTTCTCTGTTCTGTCCTCACAAACACATTTTCTTCTCTGCTCAGTTTTGCATGACTTTATGATGCTGTTGCACTAAACTCAATTAGAAAACATGGTGATTTAAAGATGATCTTAAACCAGTAATATGGTCTAATTGATGTAACTGATGAAACATTACTTTCCAGTGAAAAATATGTGCCTCCATGTTTGGAAAATTGCTAAGTTTTGAGATCAGTGAAATTACTGGAAATGCTCCTTTGTGGGTTTAGAAAACTTCTTATGTCTTAAGCTGATAAAAACCCATGAAAATTTCCAAAAATTGTATTGCACGAAGCTTGAAACATGGCTTTTGGCACTTTCATAGCAAAGTTTGTTTATGCAACACCTTATTGGATCAGACACCATAAAGTGACAGTAATTCAAGACAGATTGAGATTTATCATGAGACTGAACACTCTCCGTGAGTCTCATTTCCTCCACCCCCTCTACCTCCTCCCACCTCAGGTGCAGGCCGCTATCAAGAGGAAGATGGAGAAGCAGAGGAGGCGAACCAACGAGCAGGGAGGGGGTGGTGGTGGCAGTGGAGACGCACAAACTGCTTCTACTCAGCCTCCTCTTCGCCATCAGAGATCCAGTCAGATCCCCCAGACGATGACAGCGGCGGCCGCTGAGGACAGGGAGATGCTGGAGGAGATGATGGAGGGACCACAAAGGAGAGAGAGGGAGAAAGAGAAAGAGGGGGAGCCCGTCGACCTGCTGCCCATAGTGGACTCTGTGTTTGGACAGGTATGAGCCATCTGCTGCCGTGTGTGCGACTCATGAGTTCATCTGTGTGTCTCTGCATAGTGCATTTTTTTGTATATGAAAATCTATCTATATCTGACACTTTTGCCGCTTTGTCTGTGTGTGTGTGTGTGTGTGTGTGTGGCTGTGTCTGTGTTTGTGTTTCTTGTGCTGCTGTATCAAGTTTTCCAGCTGATTGAATGTCTCGCCAATGACTTGACTGAAACTCTAAGCCTCCAATTCAAGTTTAAAGCCTGGCTGTGATCCTGCCATCTCTTCCACACCCCTGACCTCTTTGATCTCACATGGCAGAGGGGCATGAAGCTGAATTCACCACAGCAACACAAATATTAACCATTTTGGCTTCTTGTTTCACCCCACCTCCCCCTGGAAATGGCGGGAGCTGCAAAGCACTAGGGCTAAAGCTAAGGACGGTGATAGCGTGTATTTGAGAGGATTTAAGCTCCTTTACTTTGGGAAACATTAAGTGTAATCCGTAACAGATACAGTCATAGTCAGCCAGATATCTGATGAACTCCCTGTCTCTGCAGCCATTGTATCAGTTCGGTATCGAATCACATCCCATCAGTCACATGGTAAGCAGCGACACACGACACTGCACGGTAGGCTACACCGTTACAGCATCTGTCACCCCGGGGTCAGATTGTAGTGTGAGAAAGTGGTGTGTTTGTGTTTGTATGTGTGTGTACGAAAATACAATCACATGAGATTACACAGAAGTTAAAACCCCACTCACTTCCTGCTGCTGAGTCACTTTGGAATGCCTTTTTTTTTTTTGTATTTAATCACATGAAGAAAGAGTCACATCCACCTGATCACGTCAACAAACTCTGAAGGGGGGTGATGATGAGCGAGGCTGAGTTTAGAAACAGGAAGTCAGTATAAAAATAAAGTGATCCAAAATAAGAGAGGACGGCATAGTGAGTGAGTGAGTGAGTGAGTGAGTGAGTGAGTGAGAGGACGACAAAGTCTGGACAGAAGAGGAGAGAAGATTTGTCTTTTCGTGGTTGCGTTGTAGGGTCCATCGGGGTCTCTGAACCTCACTCTGACAACTGATGCGTTATAGCGTGAAGCAAGGCAAGTCATAGACAGTGAGCATGTGGTATTCCCAGAGACCCTCAGCCCCCACACACTGAACTGAACTGAAACAGACGGAGCTTGAAGAAAAACTTGCACAAGCTCATCATCCTCTTAAAGTAATATTTCACTAATTATTTCATACAACAAACACAGATACAAACATTGCATTATAACTAATCTGGAGAACCTTAGATGGGTCTTTAGTTATATATTTCCATTCTATGCTCTTTTTACTTCTATTGGTATGAAATGCTGCTTACGAGTTAATGCATGAATAATAATAATCTAATAATATATCTAATATTATAAACCTTTGAAGCAGTCATTCTGCATAAGGATTTATATTGTTTTAAGTTGTGAGGCTTATAGCTGCTTTCTACTAACGTAAAAGGAAATAAAGGATTGTTGATTCCCTTAAAAGAATTGCTAGATTTAAATCTCAATAAATATGAATTCATTATTCATCTTATTGCTACTTTACTCTGTATATGATGTATTTGCTTGCTTCATCTTTGCATGTTCGGCTGAACTGCTGTGCATGCGCTCTTTAGATTCTTCAGGTTACGCCAATATTAATTGGAAGTGGTTGATTGGAAATAAGCCAGTTGTCAAAAGTGTGTGTCTTACTTGTTATTTGTGTTAAATCCCGTGATTCTATTTATGAAATTAAATAATTACATATCTGAAGATAAAGTGTGATATCAAAACCACACAATGTAAAGTTTAAGGACGATCTCCTTTCTATCTGCAGTGGTGGAAACTCCATTCACTAAGTACAATGCTGATAAACTTTTCCTTTAATTGAGTATTTCTATTTCATGCTACTTTATAATTCTACTTCACTACATTTATTTGACAACTGTACTTTAAAGATTCATATTTTAAAGCCAGAACACATGATCTACAAATAAAATAACATTTTTTGAAATGACCTAATATCATATGAAGTAGTTAAAATAAGCAACAGTATTCAGTTTGAATACAAGACTTTAACTTGTAATGGAATATTTTTTACATAGCTGTATTTCTACAGCAGTATTTCGATCTGAATACTTCTTCTAATTCTTTTCTACCTCGTTTCTTCCCTTCCTTCCTTCCTTCCTTGCTTCCTTTCCTTCCACACTTTTTCTATCCTAGCTCTTCTCATCTTTCTCTGGTTCTCTGATTGACAGCTCTTGTTACTGGACACTAGCTACATCTGATACCAGATGGTTTACCTGCTCACACACAGACACACACAGACACACACAGACACACACACACACACACACACACACACACACACACACACACACACAGCCAGTAATATAAATAAGCCTGTGTGTGTGTGTGTGTGTGTGTCTGTGTGTGTCTGTGTGTGTCTGTGTGTGTCTGTGTGTGTCTGTGTGTGTGTAATTGAAACCAGAGAGAATCAGCCTGGTAATTAATCAGGCTTAATGGTATTGGTTGTGTCGTGGGTTAGTCATGCAGTTGCTGGTGTCAGTTTTGTTGAACACACATTTATCACGGAGGATGATGAAGGAGCTCAAAGAGAGACGCAGTTCATCTGGTTGCTAACGGTGTGATGTGTTGTATGGACACAGTCGCCACTTTATTAGGTACACCTATACAATCTAATGCAATTCAAAAACATCTCAGCCATAAAGTCTGCTTTTATGAAGTTTATATGTTCAGTTTTTGTGGATATTGTCAGAAATGTGTTAATTAAAATATATGTGAGGGCATGTTGTACTGTGCAACATTTTACTGCGAGGTGTTTCCCTCTTTGTCCTCCCTACATGAGTAGGTAAAATATCAGAAACATCTCTGAAAACAATGTCCAGTACAACACCACCACTAACTATGACCTCAGAGCTAAAACAGATAATTAAATTAAAACCATTATGGCAGAACAGTTGTATTGGATTGCATTAGATTGCACAACGGTACCTAATAAAGTGGCTGCTGGATGTAACATCTTCATTATATGAGGGAACATCACAAAGATCAGCATTTCCAACTTTTCCTTACAATGAAAATCAGGCGAAAAGACAAACCTGAATTCAGAAAACCTTCTCTGGTCTGTTATTGTGTATCACTTTATACCTCAGATTTTACATTTTAAATTCAAATTAACCATATTTCTGTTTCACATATGAAAAATAATTACACACATAGCTTACAGTCGTTTCAAAATGCATCAACAACCTCAAAATACTCATACAAAATGATTTCTTTGACATTAAAATATGTTCCACTGCGCATTAGTCCACTGTATACATACTTTTTTATTTCTGTTTATGTCCATATACCTCACTGAGGGCCAATGTGGAATAAAGAACATTCTAAGAGAAAATTTAAAAATTAGGTTAAGTAAGTAAAAATAGTTTATTTATTCAAGAATATCAATATTTAGTGGAGATAAAGACTGACTTAGTGGATGGTCAATGTCACTAAATATGTTTGGCAAGCTGGGAGTAAATGCCATTTCCATCTCATGTTTGAAGACTGGACGATTTGAAAGATGCTTTAGTTTTATTACACCCAGAGACAGCGCTCGATCAAACACACAATTAGAGTTTTTCATTCCAAACAGTCTGTCTCTACTTACGATCATTTCCGGGTAACGTTTAATTTACAGTGGCCACTCTTGAGCTTTACACCAGTCACTAACGGCTCAATCTGTCCAGAAGTTCTGATAAAAATAGACTTTGTATCATTACTGTCTGAGGTCTTCACTGCAGCAGCTGTCAGATAAAACCCAGTTACTAGACCTACCCGAAAGTGACCTCTAGTGGTGACTGCTGCTTATTACAGAAAGAGATGCCACCATTATACTTCCAAGTGTCTTTGACATTATGATCCCAAAAGGTTTACGAGACACTCAGTTCAGACCTGTCTTATAGGTTTTACAATGATGTTATCAAACCATCGTATCATTATGTTTAAAGGCTCTGCACACTCTCTAGCAGAGCTCTGCTCAGGACTGTGGCTGGAAGTGTGCTTGACTGACATCTCCATTACTCTTCTTTTAGTTCTGTTTCACCTGTTGATGTGGGAAAAGCTGGATATTTGCTATTTCTTTTAAGCATATGCACTTTCCAGCATTGCTCTGCCCACAACCAGCCTGCAGCTCTGATCAGCCAGAATATGTGAAACACCTGTTTTATCAGTAACATAAAGAGCTGTGTGAATTGGCAGATTTGCAGAGGCATGAAAGCGGCTGTAATCAATATTCTTATAATAACAATGTATCAAATGTCAACATGAAAACATGTGACAATGTGAAAGGAGCTGCTCGTAGTGATGAACCTACAGGGAATAATCACCTGAGTCTTTATTGTGAGACTCACTCCGCTGTGATTCTCGCTAGCGGAGCGTTGAGCAGCAAAGAGTCATAGATTTCCCCCAGGAGTGAGTAGAAACTAGAAATAGGGTTAAAAGAGAGTGACTGTGGGATTTTCATTCCCCAGGTGACACTTTCATTTCACTGAAAATTAATAAGCAGTGAACTTTTTATATTTATATTTATTCATTTGGCAGACAATATGATAAAATTTGAATGTACCTTTGTAATAGGACTATGTAGTAAAGTAACATTTCATGTGCCCATTTCACCCTTGAGTGAACATTACAGCAAATACTACGTACAACAACAGTGTGTGTCCGTTTAGGAAAAGAAACAATAGAAGCTAAAATTCAATATTGGACACACACACACACACACACACACACACACACACACACACACACACACACACACACACACACACACACACACACACACACACACACACACACACACACAGTGAGGATGTAGTAAGCAGAATGCCAGATCTGCTTTGGGAGAGATTTGTTGACAGATATTTGAGCTTATCTAACATTGGACTCATTACCTTGTTATTTATTTTAGACAACTTGGCCAAACTACTTCTGGGATGTGAGATGTTCAAGTTTAGAGAGAGTTCAGACCACCTCAGACTTTACATCTCGCTGAGCGTGACCTGAGATGACTCTGACATGAGTGACAGATACTCTGGGTCTCTCAGTGTCTTGCATAAGCTTCCTTTCACTGAAGCGTCAGAGCTCCCTCGTGGTGCTTTTTCATTAGTTTGAAGCTTTAGAAGAATTTAAACTGTGAGACGTTTCCAAGTCTTAATGGAAAAAAAAAAAATCAAAGCTCAGAGGTGAATCAGCTTTTGAGGAATCAGGAAACTAAGACTTGATTTTTGGTTTGAAAATTCAACAGTTGGATTTTGAAATCAAATTTCTCATTCAGTGTGACCCCTCAAGTTATCATTGAAAGTGCAAAATTGTCATTCACAAGCAAATCAGCCCCCTCTCTTCTTGTTTAAAAAATAGACATTTATATTTCCACTTATTTTCTTTAGCATCTGCTGTCATTTTTATTGGGTTTGTAATGTCTAGCAAAGAAAAGGCAGCATGGACATAAACAGGAAATCAAAATTTTGATCATATGTTAGCTTTAGTTCTTGTTCAAGCTGCTGCAAGATCTTTATTTCAGCCATGTTCAAAAATACAGCTTCAGTTTTGGTTCAGATTTTACTTGCACTCAAATATCTATTTATTCTGTCTATTCATTTCTGGCTTTAGTCTAATCTAAATTCAAGATGAGGTCAGTTTCTCCTTTTGTTTCTTTTTTTCCATCTCTTTACTGTATCCCTTTCTGTTTTTTCTCTTCATCGCCCCTTCTTCCACTTTAATCTAAAATGGTAGGGATTAATCCCGCTCTGTTTATGTCCTTTTAATTCTCCCTCTAAAGACTCTTCATGCTGTAGATGAAGTCATTTGGATGTTGATGTGACATGTGAATGAGAGAGGAGAGGGAGGGAGGAGGGGGAGAGAGAGAACGACTGAAAAGGAAAGAGAGAGAGGGAAGGGGCGGTGGGGGGGGGGGGGGGGTTAAAAGTGTTGATCAGTGTAAAGAGAAAAGAGACAGTTATGCTCTCTTGCCCTGAGGTGACACCCGAGTGAACTGGTTTTAGTGGAGGTTGTTTGGTTTCGTGCCTCTTTGTTTAGTGACATCGCTGGACTCTGGATCATATATAGACATGGGTGGAGTCATTCAGGATCACTCTTGCATGGATTAGAGCTGGTTTTTATCTGTGTAGTATCAGATGTGACCAGTAGCAACCAGCATGGGACGCTCAGAACCACTGTCTCTGACTTCAGCGCTTGAACCTGAGCTGCTCCTCTGAAGCCCAAAGAAACAAGGCAGATGAAAAAAAGGGAGAAGAGGAGCTGAAAAACAGACAAATAAGAACTGAACAAAGTTTCAGTGGAAAAGGGTGAGATTGCTTGTTGCCCAGGGAAGGTTTGGTAATGGGCAACTGCACCAAACCATCTATGAAAGACAAAATGACGAAGGTAAGAGCAATCCTTCTCATCTGTGTTAGGCTTTGCAGCTGGATGCAGCTTCATGCTTTTGCTTGCACTATAGATATTAATAATTTGCATTTGTGTGGTTTACTGTGCTTGGCTAAAACATCTCTGCAACTTTGAGCATGAAAGTTCATTATTGACCTTTGGAAACAGTATATGTTGCAAAACAATCCAAGCTCAGTCGCCCCCTTACTTGCTTTTGGTGCTTTCATAACAAATTGCCTTAAATATTCAATACTTCCAAAGCTATTTTGATTCATCTTATATTATTGTAAATGCAGGAAACATCAGACATATGTGGTGAAATCTCTGGACTGATTGTTTTGAACCCTCTCATATAAAATGTCACACAATATGCAACTTCTTACTGTAATAGTTATATGTACTGATACCAGACGTCAGTCATTAGACCAGACACTCAGCAGAATTAACTCAGTGAGTGTCAGCATTGTAAGACAGGCAGCTGGACGGATGCAGAAGGAGATGGTCGAGATCAAGACAGTTTGTCACAGCGAGAAAAATATCTGATGTGAGTGGATTGCCTTGAAATAATAAGCAGTGTATGTAATCCAGGCTTACAGCCTCATTCTATCTAATGTTTGCATGACTAGGAAAGAGGGTCCTAACCTTGTTCCTTGAAAGATCAGATTGTGTTTTTGTGTGTGAAGAAATCAGTCATAGAGACAGTGTGTGACTGAGAATGAGCATGGCAGGTTAACAGCCTGGTCTGTCTCTAAAGGGGGTAATGGAGGGGCCCCTCCGGGGTAAGGTGAGGGCAGCGGGCCAGCAGGGTCTGCAGCCAGAGGGACAGGAGGATCAGGACACGGAGGATAAGCCGTTCAACGATCCCGTCGGTGCCTTGGTGAAGAACTGCAACATGCTGCACAACATCGTGGGTCCGGCCTGTATCTTCCTTAAGCGGGGCTTTTCTCAGACACTCGTATGTACACAAAGTGTGCACACTGTGTCCTCACACAACCCCGGTGCAACTTTTTCCGCTCGTTTCGATTCATTTTCTTCCTCACATTGTAGCTGACCCTCGCTCCTGCTCTCCACCATGCCAGCTGTGTCATCCCACCACATCACCTCTCTCTGGTCCGGGTCAGACGATCAAACCTCTTGGCACCACTCATGCTGAAAGAGGTCGATCATTCAGTTCCATGGAAAATTATTGACTGACTTTGTGGAGCTATATGCTAAAATGTGTGGTGCTGTTGAGGACGAGGATGAATTTCCAACCACATTAAGTTTCCCAAGGCCCCACAGAGGGCCCCTGAGGACTCTTGGGTGAATAACAGTTAGTTGTAATTTGACTGATTACAGATTTCCTTGGTAATAGTATATACACCAAAAAAAGCACAATATAAACTAAAATGATAAGATGCTTAATTATCCAGGAACATTTTTACCCACTCTTGAAGCTGTGTAGAGAGGACTTGTGTCTAAATCTCATTTTAATTACTTTATTATTTCAGTTGATATGTTTATTAGGACTGGGTACTTTTACGACATGGGAGCACAAGTTTGCTTCTGTGGCTCTGGGAAAAAGTAAAAAACCATATTCATTCTTTGTCAAACTAGAATGAATTCCATTAATGTTGTTGTAAAGTCCCTTGTTAACAAATTAGAGGACGTCTATTTATAATTCAGTTTGGATTTGAGTCGCTGTCTGTTTAGTTTTATCATGTGATAAAAGGCTTTCATCAGAGCAACCAAAGTAAATAAAATGATCTCTGAGGATTTGTCTCATATTATTCCCTCTTTAAAGCTCTTACTTTAACTTTGTACTGAATCCCAACTTCCACTGTATGAGTGTGTTCTTTTGTATGGACGGGCTTGAGTGTGAGCTTGAGTGCTATGTGCATCCAGTATATTGACATACAGCATATGTGTGTGTCTCAACAGTGGGCACGTGTCCAAAGGTATCTTTACCAACTAAACCTCCCAGATATCCTAATCTCTCGATGTTTGTTGCCAGGCAACCACCCACAACTAGTCTGGTTGCCACTTGTGATTTGTGCAATATGAATTGTCATATACTGTATATCATATTGTGGTATACAATTTAATCCATACAGATTTAGACAGATTTTCATTTCGAGATGCACCGGTCTGTCTGTCTACAGTAATACAGCTTACCGAACAAATATAAAAACACGCAGCGCTGAATCACCGTCACTTCTCCACATTTGAAAATGTGTATAGTATAAAACCCTGACCATAATACATAAGGTCAGTTTTAAAACAATGTAAATGTACAACATCTCATGCACTCTCTAACTCAGTTCAACCATATAACATCAAAGTCCAGACTTCAGGACTTTGGTTAATAACTGAAAATATGTGTTTCATGATATTCCCACTCATTATTAATTTGTTCTGTGTTGATCTGATCACTTGATGTTTGTGTTTCATTTCTTCCTTGTTCAGTGTGCCACTGAGTAGTTATTAGTGTGTGTGTGTGTGTGTGTGTGTGTGTGTGTGTGTGTGTGTGTGTGTGTGTGTGTGTGTGTGTGTGTGTGTGTGTGTGTGTGTGTGTGTGTGTGTGTGTGTGTGTGTGTGTGTGTGTGTGTGTTGTGTGTGTGTGTGTGTGTGTGTGTGTGTGTGTGTGTGTGTGTGTGTGTGTGTGTGTGTGTGTGTGTGTGTGTGTGTGTGTGTGTGTGTGTTTACATGCTTGTATGACTGTTGCTGCAGTGATGCTCTAAATCAGAGAGTGTTTATATCTCTACTATGCCAAACAAGCTTTCCAAATATCCTCCATCTCTCTCTCTCTCTCTCTCTCTCTCTCTCTCTCTCTCTCTCTCTCTCTCTCTCTCTCTCTCTCTCTCTCTCTCTCTCTCTCTCTCTCTCTCTCTCTCTCTCTCTCTCTCTCTCTCTGTGTGTATGTATGAGAGAGAGAGAGAGAGAGAGAGAGATGTTTTGTACAGTATGAAGTGAGAGGCTAATGTGTGAAACTTCTCCCTCCAACAGGACAGAGAGCTGAGACCAGAGGAGATTGATGGTGAGATGATTTATCTACAGCACAGCAGAGTGTGTTTCTGCTTCACGTGCCTTAATGCAACAACTGACTATGAATGTGTGTTTTCACCAGAGCTCCGTGAAGCATTTGTGGAGTTTGATAAGAATAAAGACGGCTACATCAGCCATAAAGACCTGGGAGAGTGTATGAGGACCATGGGATACATGCCCACAGAGATGGAGCTCATCGAGCTGAGCCAGCAGATCTGTGAGTGGAACAGCAGCCTGAAATAGAACAGGACAGAACAGAACAGAACAGAACAGAGCAGAGCAGAGCAGAGCAGAATAGAACAGAGCAGAACAGAACAGAACAGAATAGAACAGAATAGAACAGAACAGAACAGAACAGAACAGAGCAGAGCAGAATAGAACAGAATAGAACAGAACAGAACAGTACAGAGCAGAACAGAACAGAGCAGAATAGAACAGAACAGAGCAGAATAGAACAGAACAGAATAGGATAGAAGAGAACATAATTTAATTGAATTGAATTGAATTGAACAATGTAGAGCAGAATAGAATAGAATAGAACAGAATAGAATAGAATAGGAGCAGAAACAGTACAACTGAGCAGAACATAATGAGAATGTTAGTTGCAGAAAGTTATCCTATACTTCTAGCTGAGCTCCATGGTAGTTTCTGTGTGTGTGTCCTGTAGGTGGAGGTAAAGTGGACTTTGAGGACTTTGTGGAGCTGATGGGACCCAAGATGCTGGCGGAGACAGCAGACATGATCGGAGTCAAAGAACTACGAGATGCATTCAAAGAGGTCAGGACATACATGTCGTTAATTAAAGCTGGCTGTTGGAACATTTTGTTTAACTCTAACCTCTGATTCATTTGGGAACAATGAAGAGACAAAGAGTGCAGGCGAGGCTAGCTCCAGGTTTAGCAAGATCCACACAAGATGGACAGATTTTTGGTTGGGAACAAAAGAAAGCAAAGTTAACCGTATATTTTCTTTATTTGTACAACAGAGACTAATAAGAACCGTGTGGAAAGAAAAAGGCAATTCACATTCAGCTTTCCCCCTGTCATTTGTCCTGTGATGTGATCCTCAGTGTCTCCCTTTGTGTCCAGTTTGACTCTAACGGTGACGGGCAGATCAGCCTAACGGAGCTGCGTGAGGCCATGAAGAAGCTGATGGGAGAACAAGTGACCAACAGAGAGATCAACGAGATCCTCCGAGATGTCGACCTCAACGGAGACGGTCTGGTGGACTTCGAGGGTAAGAGAAATCCTCTTTGCTTTTATGGGAAGTCTTTGGCAAAGACGTTCATCCTCATCTTCCTCCCCCTCACTCCTCTGTCTTGTGTTTTTTCAGAGTTTGTGCGGATGATGTCCCGCTGACTGGTTCAGCTGCCCACATGTCAGATGGACAGAAAGACATTATGCAACTGCTGGATAAGAGAACACACTGCACATGTGGGGACCATTCTTCATCTGCTCTTAGGAGCAGGCATCTAAAATTATATTTTTATATTAAATAAAGGAAAACGAAAAAAAAAAAGGCTTTGAATAGACAAATAGCATCCAGCCTACAAATAACATGACTGTCCACTTCTGATCTCACGGTGCAACACTATAAAGCATTATAACAGCTGTGAAACATATCAAAAGCTTCATAGACTTTGTGTTTTTTAGATGTATTTTTATATATCAGTGTTTGTCCTTTGAGTGTAAAATCTTGTTTGTAAAACTCTTAAGTTTTTTTCATTAAAGAAATGTACAAAAATTCAATGAATGGGCAAATTATTCCAACCAGGTAAACTTGTGAAAGATGTGACATCCAATGACCTTATTAAGCTCCATAAATACAGAGTTTGTAACGTCAACAGCATGCAGCACAGTACATCGAGTATATTGGCAAGAGAGAAGTTTGGGGCCTAAACAAGAGCATACACTGTCTGTGCTGAAGTAAACATAGTGTGTATGAAAATATCAATAGTTCCAAACAAGTCAGAAGGTACACATAAACATGAACATATTTAGCATATTTAACGTTTCCTCTCTTGCGTTACATGTAAACGTGAAAGTTCTGACAGAATCAGTCTTGAGTGGAATTGGGTATTAAACAGTTATGAGAAGCACAGGGAGCTGCTTTCACTTTAACTTCAGGGCTGATGTTAGCATCTGTGATCCTACTGTTAAAACTAACATTGTTTCAAAGGATAATATCAGTAACACTGTATCTTTCCACAAAGACTAGAGCCTCTGTGCCACACTGCATCAACGATAAGCATTAACAAAGTAGCTTATGTGGCTGATGGTCTCTCCTTGTCCGGCAAATATAAGGGACACGTGGAGGACCTGAGGACATGACCCCTGGGACACAGCTGTCTCTCATCTTAGTGCTGTTTCTTAGCAATGAGCCTGCAGTGCACAAACAGTAAGTTCAACCACAGTCTCAAAGAAGTTCAGTTACAGATTTTCACTGTAGACGGAATAAAAAGATAATTATTTTCTAATTAAATTGTATATATACATACAATTCATTTCATATATAGTATATATTTATTCTACAAATGTTTAATGAGAAAATACTGTGTAAATATACAACATCTCGTACTCTCTCTATCTCAGCTCAACCACATAAAGTCAACTCATTAATCAAAACACTGGCCAGACTTCAGCACTTTGGTAACTGAAAATATGCGTTTAATAACATTTCCCGCTCATTATTCATTTGTTGTGTGTCATTTTGGTCACTTGATGGCAAAGTTTACTTTGAATTTTTTATTTGTAAAACAGAAACTAATAAGAAACATGTGGGGTAAGTGTTATTTAAATAAATTCAACTTTCCTACATTCGTTTTGTACTGTAGTCTCCCCATGTTGTTGTTCAGGTGTCAGGGTGGGGATGTACATTTTTTTCAGTTTGCAAAGGAGTTCATGTCAGAAAGGTTTGGGAACTAGCACAGCATTTCTTGCTTCATGACAGCGAGGGAGATGGCATTGCAGACTGCACTGAGAGCAAACTAATCCATTTCCTCAGATGCCCCCGCGTATTCAATATGAAAGTATAAAAAGAAGATATGATTCAATTTAGATTTGATGTGATCCTATCAGCAGAAATTTCGGTCTGTCCTGTTGTGTTCTTCCAAAGCCTGTGTGACACAATCTGGCAACTATGTCACATGATCAGCTTCACTGGACTGATACTGCCCTGTTGGCCAACTTTTCTATACACTACACACTTTCTTTTTTTTTTTTAAACAAAACACTACTTGATGACAATGCAAGCCTTTTAAATCCCATTCAACATGAACATAATAGGACTGTTTATTTGCCTTACCACATTTTCACAAAGAAAACTATGAACAAATAACTACTGGTTAAAGTTTTAAGTCAATCATGAAATAATATTTGGTGTCCAGTTAGCATCCAAAATACTGAGCAAAAAACCAGCGATTGATAAATGATCAAATCTAATTATTCGCACATTTTTATTCATCTCAATATTTTATTTTACCAGTTTTGTTCACTAACATTTTCATTCAGGGGATTTTTCAGTAGACAGTAACAAAGACAGCATCTTTGAAATCAAGATTTTCCATTTTATTGAAAACTTGGCCAGGATTCTGTACAGCAGAGAGAGTGTGCAGTGCACAGGGGCAAGAAGACGGGGGGTAGGGGGCTCAAGGGACGTTTCCCATGGTGCATCATACCCTGAGCCGAGAATCGTGTGTAAAACAGCAAGAGGCTTTGTGCTCCCTCTTTGGTGTCTCAGATGACAGTGGAGGGGAATGAAGTGAGGGACTAAAAAAGGGTGAAAGGGGGGGAAAGCAAAGCTCAGCCCATAGGGGAGAAAGAGAAAAGTAGAGACAGAGAGGAATGGAGGATGGTCCTTCCACTGAGGTGTTGTCTCCGATCAGGGGCAGATCTAGATCCTCACCCTTCCCCTCACTGCATTAGACCGTTTAAGGTACTGAGGTAAAGGCCTCAGACATCTCTCCCCCTTTCCCTCTTCCTCCGCCCCTCTCCCTCACCTCCGCTCTTTCTCTTTCTCTCCTTGCCTGAACCTCACTTGCTGGCCATGGTGTAGCAGCCCTGTTGGTGCCACTGCATGTCACGGATACGCCTCACGGACTGGAACTGAGGATGGCGGGCGCCATACTCGTTGAAGTGCCTGAAGTCGCCCTTCTCCAGCAGGTACTGGCTACCACGGTATCCAGGGAACTGGTATCCCACCCAGCTGGGAAAGACAGAGGAAAAGTGTCAGTATAGGATTGATTTTATGTCTTTTTATGTCATTTGAGTCCTGCCTTTGAGCTCGCAACCTCATATGTGAGCTGCAACCACTGTACAGTCATCTGCAGCAGACACTCACGTTCCACAGCTGACAATGATGCTGCCGACTCTGTCGGTGAAGCCATAGGAGAACAGGCTGGGAACGTCATCGTCCATGATCTCCATCTTGCGGCCCTTGAACTCTCCCACCTCGTACAGGCAGATCTTGTGCTTCTCAGGGTCCTGGAAGAGAGAAATGCATGGAGAAAGATGAGGTCAGAGAAGAGTCTGAAGCAAAAGAGAAAGAAAAAACATGCAAGAGAGGAGTGAAACGGATAAAAGATGTTTTTGTTTTTTTTACCATTTTGACAGGCCTGAAGGACAGCAGGTAGTCGTTCTTCTGGCAGTTGCTCCAGGAGTCCCAGCGAGGATACTCTCCCTTCTCCAGGATGTACATCTCACCACAGAAGTTCATCTGCTCAAAGCCCACGAAGCTGCAGATGACATGAGATGTTATGAAGTATCCAAGCAAGGCTACAGTATCTGTTTGAAATGTGAAAACACATAGGCCTATGTCTCCTTTGAGATACTTACGGTCCACACTCAACGCGCAGGGAACGCACGCGGTCCATTCCCAGCTCACACACATTCATGCACTCGTTGCTGATCTCGATCATGCGACCCTGGAAGTTCTCCTGGTCGAACACGTACATCTGGAGGAGACAAGATGCACACAGACAAGTCAGTACAGCAACAAACTAAATAGATATGAGCAACTTTCATCTCCGTGTAAAGATGAAGTGTAATGTGAGAGCCACCCACCTTGTAGGACATCATTCCCATCTCAGACTTCTTGCTCTGAGCAGCCTTCCCGTCAGTCTGGGAAGAAGTCTTGGACTTATCTCCACTGGACATGATTACTGGATGGAAAGAGAGGAAAAAACACTGAGGGGTACAATCATGTGACAAATATACGGGAATGATAGAGGATGTATTGAAATATATAGATTAATCTGTATTTTCCAGTCTAACCCTCCTGCTTTGTATCTCCACACACCTGCAGGTTTACATTACGCATGTGTGCACCTTACCTGTCTGTGTGTGCGATGCCTGTGCCGAAACCTCACTCAGAGTGTGTGTGGCTCAGAGTGCGCCCATGCCTTTTATACGCTGGCGCCCACAGGAGAGGGATTATGGGGAGAGAAACAAACCTGCTGAGGTCAGAGACGAGAGACAAAAGAAACCCCACATCATCAGAGAGGGACGGACAGAGGGGATGGGCGGAGGCAGAGGACGACTGACAGAAGCTGGAGAATAGACTGAAGCCCAGTTACTAACAGAACTAGAATAGTACAAGTTGGATTCCTGAAGTCAAGTTTAAAAGTAGTGCATGAAACTTTAACCATAATAACTAAAAATCTATAATTCATTTTCTATACCATAACAATCAACTTATTCCTAATATAAACCAGTATAGATAGACGGATTGCATTGATTGCAAACAGTGACATGAATTATAACCTCAGGTTTTCAGATAAGGTGGATAAAGTTCAATGTCATTTAACAGAAATGTTCCAAGCTACAAAATGTTTCCAGATAATGTCAGAGGGGTTCATTCATGTCTGATACATAAATCTGAATGAAATGCTTCACAAATTAAGGTCTGAATTCGCCAAACTTTCCATCTGGTAGACCCCATTGTAGATGTATGGGACCACAGACCCACATTTGTTTTATGAAACAAAAGCTAAGGTAATTTTTATTTAATTGTTGCAACTTATAACTGTTTAAATGGTGATGTAACTGCAGGGAAATCCTTCACTAATGAGTCTAAATGAGTGAAAATCAAAATCAGACCATGACCCCTTATTGAAAACCATTGTTCAAGCTAAACCATAGACATCATCTATGTGCACACAAGTGTAGTCTACCTGCACCCTTGAGAGTGCGCGCACAAGATGACAATGAGATTCCGTTACACGAAGAGGGGGGAAATGAAACCTTTACACACATTTCTACACATTCATCCAGACCCACCCGGTTATCTCCTTCTGTGTGCCCCGCGGTGCCTCTGCTCCGCCGTTAATCCCCACATTCTCCACCCCGATCCCGGCCCTTTGTGCCTGGGCACACGCTGGACTGCTGACCGGGGCCCGAACATACCGGAGCGCCTTTGTTTCAGAACACCAGCAGCACTATAGGATCTGCTGAGCTGGCCGCTGCAGCAGGACAACGCCAGGCGCACCGAGAGCGCGCCGCGCTGCTGCCGCTGTGACGGTGTGCATGGTCCCAGTCAGAGCCGTGGACGCGCAGCTGAAGGCGCGCTCCCCGACCGTCGGTATAAAACTGAAGCGCCAGGTTCTCTCAAAGCTCTACGCGAGGCAGGCGGTAGGCGCGTACCACTCCCGAGCTCTTCCAATAAAGTGCCAATCTAGGTAAGGCTGCATCTCTGCTCTCCACTCAGCTCAGGTCAGACACACAGGTGCGCTCCACGCGCTTCACACAGCCACTGAAAACCAAAAGCACTTTCTGAAACACCTGTACAGTAACGGCTACCAGATTTGATCAAACTTGTAATTGAACAGTTTTAATATATTTCACTTCTATTTGATTCTCGATTGAAAAAGTAAATTGTTTTTGCCCAGACCCCACTAACTATTCAGTTTAAGAGTTTTATGAATTCTGACAAAATATTGTAGCTAAATAAAAAAGTGTTCCTCTGATAATTGGAAGTGACATTGTGTTGAACACCATCATGTTTAAAACTAATTTAAAACAACTTGCCAAACAGGTTATTATGTTATTGAATGGCTGATGCTCTGATATATTCCCTATCCTGCCTGGTTTTCCTTACCTCCTTCTCTCTGTCCTCATGTTCCACCGCAGGCGTAAAGATGTACAGAACTACAAGATCCCCAATGATGCAGCCACTGGTCAACTCAGGAATGGGTGTGGCTCCTTTCTTCAAGGTAAACACACACACACACACACACACACACACACACACACACACTTGACTGTACACACATCAGTGCACTCCCTTATGTTACCAAGTTAAGATTTTTTAAAAGTGGATCAGGAGGAGTAGGAAGCATTTATGGGTTACACTTGTTACACAGTGTTGTGTGCATCCCTATACTTGATGTTGATGACTGCTGATTAATCCCCCTGCTCTTCCCTCACAGGTGACTGTGTTCGAGCAGGAGCATTTCCAGGGCAAGTGCCTGGAGTTCACCTCCGAGTGCTGCAACATCCAGGAGTGTGGACTGGACAACATCCGCTCCATCAGGGTGGAGAGCGGAGCGTAAGTCTCACACACTTTGTCTCTGTCAACAAGACAAAAATAAGACCCAGTGCAGTGAGTGTAGAAAATGAAATTAAATGATCGTCAAGGTAAACTATTATCTATTTTAATACATCAGTCCCAAACACAAAGAGTCATGTTGGATGCTTTACACACTGAGACAGATGAGATGTGGATTATGTAAAGGGAGCTGAACCTTAACATGAATGATGTCCTTAATATTTTGCACATTTGGTGTATCTGCCTGTTTAAAAGATATACAATAACTCTCCAAAGGGGCTCTAATTTAGGGTCTAAGTTAGATTACACAAAGAAACTTCCTCAATTTTGTACACAATAAAGTGATGTGTGTGTATTATCATGTAAACAGGCCATTCTCTCTCTTTCTCTCTCTCTCTCCGTGAAGCTGGGTGGGTTTTGAGCACCATGACTTCCAGGGCCAGCAGTTCATCCTGGAGAGAGGAGAGTACCCCCACTGGGACGCTTACAGCGGTTCCCTCTCCTACCACGTGGAGCGCCTCATGTCTCTGCGCCCCATCTACTGCGCCGTGAGTAAATCCTGACTCCTAGTGTTCATGTGACAGTCAACAATTACCTCGGCAATCCAAAAAAAAAGACAAATGTTTCTTTCACCCTTACAGTCCCACCAGAGTAGTCGCATGATCATCTTTGAGAGAGAGAACTTCATGGGCCGCAGTGTGGAGATCTGTGACGACTACCCCTCTCTGCAGGGCATGGGCTGGATGATGCCTGAAGTTGGCTCCATGCATGTGCAGTGCGGCGCGTGAGTTATCACAAATTTGTCGGTGTAAATTTGATGGTGTAAACTGTACCAGTGGGATGTTTATTTGCAAAACCTGAACAATTGTCTCTATAAATGATCCTTCAAGGGATGTACACTTGACCATCCATTAATATTTATCAACATTGATCTCACAGTTAAACTGAGTTTTCTTACATTAACTCTTGTGTATTTCTCTATTGCTTTTTCTTTCCTATACTTATTTTCTGTTGCTTTAATGACCCAAAATCACCACATGGACCATTAAGCATCATCTAATTCGACCTTCACACTTCCCAAATAGACATGTCTGTCCACCCCTATAATCCCTCACTAGCTTGTATTGTATGTTATAGACATACCAGCTGAAAGCTCTGAGCATGTACTAAATCCCCTCTCTGCCACACTCCTAAAATAGTCCCACTAACCCTCACCGCTTTCTCTGTCTATCCCACAGCTTTGTGTGCTACCAGTACCCTGGCTATAGGGGCCAGCAGTACATCATGGAGTGTGAGAGACACAGTGGAGACTACCAGCACTGGAGGAACTGGGGCTCTCACTGCCAGACCCCCCAGATCCAGTCCATCAGGCGCATCCAGCACTGAGAGGAGGACAGGCTGAGACCGAGCCGTGGCCTCAGTGCCACGGACAGCGTGTCCCCTTGACTCCCCCTCTCTAAACCCATAACCCCCTCCTCTCTATTTCTTTCTTTCTCTCTTCAATCCTTCCCTTCCTCTTGACTTGAGCCTCAACAGCCGCCCCAACCTGAGTCAACACTACCACTGATTTACAGCCGCTGCCAGAGTGTGATAAGAGACAATATCGCACTGTTAAAGCACAGGGAAACACACGCTCCACACATACACACACACACGCTGACATAACTGACACTCACACAGTGTCTTTTTACTTGGTTTAGAGGTCCCTACGCTCTCACACACGCACACACACACACCTGGGCTGTACTCTCACCTGAGCTGGGCGATGAGTAGAGCATTTCCTGAGCGAGCTGGCACCAAACGGAGGGGAGATGAACGATCATGAAAACCTCACCAGCTGCACTCACTCTGCTCTGCGCCGTGGTGCAGCTCAGATGTGTTTTGTTGTTGTGTGTAGGAGGTTGATCCACAGGTTGATAACTAATAAAACTCATTTTCAATTCATGTATTCTTGTTTTATTATTGATAAGTGTGTGAGTGATGCCTGAGAGAGCATGGGCGTTGAGACTAGTTTAGAAAAACACACATGCATGAATAAAGTGGGCTGTCCACTTCCCTCCCTTCCCCTCTCTTTGCAGAATGAAACACACACGCAATGACTGTGGTTTACTACAGTTCAAGTTTTCAAAATGGTAAAAAGTATGAAAAGGTCTATAGAAGAGGAGTGTCTACATAAGTCAGAGGTTTCTGCTGATGTTGTGATTCGAAAAAATAAACCATGTCACTATTGGATGACACTGTAACTGACATGAAGTCAAGCTGCCCACTGATGTGAAGGATGAAGCTACGAGCTTTTCACAAGTCAAGGGTTAAGTGGTGTTTAAAACCACATTTGCTCAAGCCTGCAACCACATGATAATCTGTATTTAAAACTATACCTGCCAAATTAATTTAAGGTACCAAAGTAGACAACATACTCTAATAGGGACAGGATCATCTTCAATTATTCATGACAACAGGCAAAACACAGATAATGAAGAAAGTATCTTCACCACAACGGAGTTTATGCTCAGGAAAAATGCTGCAAATAAATCAAACATGAGCAAATTAAGAAATACATTTGCTATTTTGACAATATGCAGCATAAAGAAATGTGCTGCAAATACAGAAAACACAAGCAAACAACACAGCAGATAATTCCTGTGGAGACTGAAACTGACAAATATGTCATCCACTCAATAACGGTGTTCAAAAATGAGCTTCATATGTGTATTTTAGTTGTAACTCCCTGACTGTGTGATTCCAATATTATTGGAAATATTGATTTAAACATGTTGTTTCTATCTTAACGATATTAAGGTAAAATTGATCAATAATATTGACCATGCTGACATATGGAGAGTATGGTGTGTCTTTTGTTTCAATCTCAAATCCGATAAGAGGGAGAAAAGTTAAAAATATGCACTGATGATGAGCCTCACTTTCACTGATGTTGTATAGACCTGATACCACGCAAGGAAAACAAGAGAAATCTTTAATGTAGAAATCTGAGTCCTAGACTCAAAAGTGCCACGAGGAACGTTGTGAAACATAACACGACAGTAAAACAAGGAAGACAAGAGTTTTCCTGGGACATTTACAAATTGTGGCAGAACAGAGGCGGACATTATCAATCGTATTTACAACTAATACAGTCATAGTCATATTTACAACTAACAAAACACTCTTGAATCCTTTGACAGATAAACCTGATTTTTTTTTTTTCAGTGAATCTCCTCTGAAACTGTTTGGTTAGTGTTGTTTTCAACATTTGACAGTTAAAACAAACTTCTCTGAACACATCTGTTTAACAGTAACAAAGTACTGAATCTTGCAGCAACAACCTTGTAACTCTTTATATAAAATCAATGGTTAAATATCTACAAAATACAAAAAAAAAATGAACAACCCCAGTCACCTGTGTTCTCAACTCAAGAGCAGAAACTAAATCTCTGCCCACATACTATACAGTCCTTGTTTGCTTTAGCTTTTAGTTTTTGTGCTTTATGCACAATGATACAAAACTGTTTCAGGTTTTTACCACATTACTCTTTTTCAGTCTGAACAAATAGTGAACAAGCTGCTCACAGCTCTTCTTTTCTTAAGCATGGATGGAATAGGAAAACAAACCCCCCCCCACGTGATTGTCAAAAGAGCACAACATAAACAGAAAACATCCCTTATAACAGGCATCTATGATGAAACCATATTTGTCTTGATTCATGTCTCTACTTGACCTTAAAGCTCATAGTTAAGTGAAACAAATTCAGTGATATTTTCTGGGAAATGGAAGAAATAATACAAAGTAAAGAAGACGAGTAGAAAATGTAAATGACAATTCTGTCTGTTTGTACTGGGTCACCACAGACGCTGATGTCAGAGCACCTCAGTCTTATATTTTTGGTTAACAAGCTCACCTTTAATCATTGTAGCAAAGACCACTGATGAAGCATAGCCTGTCTTTTCTCCGACAACATCCACGTCCTCGTCTCCTTCCCCTTCCTCGCCTTCTGAAGACTCTGCCCAGCTGATGACCTCCGGATCAGGGACAGGGCTGGAACCTCCAATCACATCAATGTCCTCGTCTTCCCAGCTTCCTCTCGACCTCTCACTTATCTCTTTTGTTGGATTTGGAGGAGGTGAAACAAAATGTGACAGAGTCGGTGCCGTTCTGCTCTGGCAGTGGTCTCTCTCTGTCTGTCCTCGGCAGTCGTCTGTGTGCTTCTCCTGGTCGGCTCTTTCATAAGTGTCTCCATCCACATCGATTATCTCAAGACCGCCCTCCGTCTCTTCATCTATCAAACTTTCTCCTGTTTCTCTGAGTATGATTTCTCTCCACACTGTGCTTCTATCTTCTTGTTCTTTTCTTTGCAAAAAATCTCCTTCACTGGTCAGTGAGACAGTCTCTACATCGATCACGTCATCTGCCTCTACGGTTGCTTGTTCAGAGGCAAAACCTGCAGATTTAGAGCTGGGTATGCATGTTTCAGAGGTCGGCTGGGCCACTGGCTCACAGCAAACCCTTTTGGCCACAGTGGCATCGTCACTTGTCTCCTCCCCAGACTCTCCTCTCTTCTTTCCCCTCCTTGTGGGTCCTTGTGCCTCTTCCTGTGGCTGGACATTCAACTCTTCCTCATGTAGCTCTTGATTTTTCTCCAGTTGTCCATTCGTGCCACAGTGCTCTACAGGCTGCAGCTGAATTGTTGGTGTTGAACTTCCACCATTAGATAAACTGAGAAGTTGTCCATTTTTCTTGGGCCTGCCTGGCCTGGAGCGCGGTTGGCCTGCTGAGGGCGGTCGTTTCTCTGCGAGCTGCCCCTCAAGAAAGGGCAAAGTGTCCTGTAAAGCAAATTTACTTTATTACATTTATCAAATGCCTAGAAACAATCGCGTGAAAACATGGTGGCCCTATCTTTAAATTTGAATAAGACATGTGGAAAACACATTTTTGATCTTGTTAAAAAAAAAAAAAAAAGGTCAATGCTCACCATGATATGTGCTTCTCTAAACCTACTCCTGATGGGGTAGGTCTTTGTGCTCCACAACACTGGCTGATTCTTTTGAGACAATGTGCCTCCAGGGTATTTCACTGATGATGAACTTGTCTTTACTTTTGCAGGATCCTGAAATACATGTAAGCACAGACAAACCACTCACAATCCAATGTGACCCTCATAATAACACCAGTTATCAGACTCATCAGAGAAGTTAGAAAAGTCTGTCACCATGATTTCCAGACTCTGACAGCTGTGTTCCTGCAGTTTAACTCTGACGGGCAGCGGGACTCTCCTCTCCAGTTTCACCACAGGCATCTGCTTGAGCTGTTTGTCTTCTCGGTCATGAAGGATTTTGATCTTTGCGTCACTTGTTGAGACTGGTTTTTTCACCCTCTTTCTCTCTAATGAGAACAGATATTGGTTTTTTCTTCTCTTGCTCTGCCGTTTGGTTGGTTCTCCCTCAGCATGTTTTGGTGTACGAGCAGAGGCTTTGCTTGGCTGGGAACGGCTTGGTTGCTTCTCAGCTTCATCACTCTGCTGCAGTTCTGCTGTTTGCGAGCGCATGACTGGACGATGTACAAGTGTGTTCTGTAGTCGAGTAGAGTCGGCTGCTACGGTCCAGATCTTGTTTTTTTTGTAATTGTTCCGGACAGTGTTAGACTTTATAGCCTCTGTGGGGGTCTCACCATCCTTCCCTTCCTCTTCCCTGGCACTACAGCTGTTAATGTGTCGCTCAAACGACTGGAGGAAGTGGTTCAGCATATCGTTCAGCTCTCCCTCTCCCTGCTGCTGCAGATCAGGTACCTCACCAAAAGTGGAACTGCTGGCTCCTACAGCAACAACTTGTGAAGACCCTTGAACACCTGGACCTGCTTCCAGGAGGCCAGTAGTACAGCCTAGTTTGCTTTGTGTCAAATTCTTCCCGGAGGAGGTGTAGGTACAACTGCTGCTACTGGCTGGAAGAGGGGGTTGAGAATGTGGAGTACTGTTGTTGTTGTTTGGTAAAATGTCGAGTCCCATCATCACTTCCTCCAGGAGACGATCAATTTGCTCGGGCTGGTCCTGGTGGGGTGGAGGGGCCGGAGAAGGGAGGGTGGTGGTGTGGAGGAGGGACGTTGCTGGAAGCACGTAGGGGGCTGCAGTTGACAGCATGATGGGAGACGGAGAAGGCTGGATGGAGGGGCTGGGGGAAGATAAGGTATGAATGTTGTAGAATCGCATGGGAGGAGGAGGACAAGGAAAGGAAACTGATGCTGTTGATTTGGCCCTCGCCCTCTGAGCTCTGCCAACCGGGACACTGTCCTATAACCAGGGAGAAAAGTGTGTTAATTACAAAACAATAAAAATGCAGAACGTTCAAGACAATAAAATGCGTATTTATTAATTATACAGTGGAAAATCAATGAGCAATTATTTTGATTGATGATTTGCTGTTTTACTTTGTGGTCTGTGATAGTTAACTGAACGTCTTTGGGTTTTGGACTGTTGGTCAAACAAAAATAAAATGTATGAAGACATCAGGTTGGACTTCAGGAAACTGTGGTTTTACTGTACTATTCTATCTGGTATATTATAAAATATTTAATATGTAAAGAATAATATAAAAATAGTTTCCACCTATCACATCTCTGGACTGTGACCAGAGATGTGGACCCATCTTATATCCTTTTTCAAAATAAAATGCTCTATTTCAAAATGTTCTTAAAATGTTGATTTATTGAGAAATCAAACATCGTTTTCCAGTTAAATTTTGAAAAACCATAACAGCCTTCCCGTCTACCTCAGTGTTTTGTTGATACCACAAACAGAAGACGGTGCTCTCACCTGTTTAAACTGCTGTGTGTCTCCTCCTCCTCCCACGCTGTATGGCAGTATGTCTCCACTCTGGCTGACCTCCCACTCTTTGCCGCACCTTCCTCTCCTCTGATACCTCCTGGTCGGCTTCAGATGCTCTCTTGCTCTCAGGTACAACTTCCTGCCTGCAGCTCCTCCACCCTGACCCGTCCTGGATGTCCTCATCCCCGACCTCTGCAGGAACAGCTTCTGCAGCCTGCTCACCCCGACGTCCTGCACATCCACCGTCTGCATTAACCTTCCTCGCCCCCTCCCTGCCGTTCTTGCTCGTGGTCTCCTGGCTCGTCTCTCACCCGTCCCTGCTCTCCTGGCATCTCCAACCCCTGCCCCCCGCCTCCGCCTTGGTCGCCCCCTGCGGGGACCCTCCTCTTTGTCTGCATTCAGAAAGTAGTTGATGAATCCTGGGATGTTGCCTTGGAACTGCTCAAGCTGCTTGCCCTCCCATTCTTCACCCTCTACAACATCTCTGGCTGCTCCTTGAGGTCCAGTCCACCAGCTGTGAGGGCCAGCGTCACACAGGGCTGTTTCGGTGGAAAAAGGCAGGATGGACGGGAGCACAGGGGTGTAAGGTGGTGCCAGAACAGTAACAGATGTGTGTGCAGCTGTTGTGGTATCTTGCATAGAGGCTGCAGGAAAAGAGGAAGGTTGGGGTGTTTGGTTTTGCTCTGGTGGATAGACGAGGGATATAGGAACATAGGGAATTTGAGGGGGAACAAAATGGGAGTCTGTCTGCCCTAAACCTTGGAGAGCAGTCAGATCAGTGGTCTCAAAGGAGGCTGCTGAGTGAGTAGGGGGAGCTGTGTTTACCTCCAGCTCCTCTGTCTGTGTCCACATGTCTTTTTCACCATCTGATAGTGTATCCTTCCACAGGAAAGTGCTCCCATCCCTCACCTCCCTCCTCCACTTGCCCCGTCTCCCCTCATTCTGCTCAAGCATCAGTGGCTCTGTCTGAACTCCCACCTCTGTGAGCTGGCCTCCTCCACCCTCATTTCTGCTTTTATGATCACTTTTCTTGACCTCCACCAGCCCGTGGATGCCCAACTTGGCGGCAGCAGAAATGGCCTCTTGCTTCTCCGTCTCCCCCTCCCCAGCCATCTCTCCGGAGTACAGCAGTCTGACCATGTGGAGGAGGGTGCAGGCGCCGAGTGCCCGAAACTCCAGGAGATGACTCTGTCCTGCGGGGGGCGCCGGCGTGGAGGACAGAGCGGAGGAGACATGGGGGCTGATAGCTGACAGAACACAACTGTGTGCTGGCACTGAAACACCTGGAGGACAGATGTCAGAAATAATAATGGCTCAAACAACTACATGAAACTGGAATATGTGATGTTACAATGTTACATAATATTATCTATGTTTAAACCTCCTTCACTGAGTACTGATCAACTAATCTGATCTGAGAGCACAAACAGCAAAACCACACACTCTAAGGTCAATAGTGAAATGTGTGTCATGTAGTCATTTTGTGAGTGTATTTATACCTTCTGCCTTGAGTAGAGTGTCACAGAACTGGCTGCACTGTTGCTGTCTCTGCAGCTCAGCGAGGAGGTGGGCTTCAAACCCTGGTTTTTGGTAGCACCACATTTCCCCATCCACTTCTGGGGAGGAGCAGAGAGGAGCGATAAAGGGTGAAATGTGATTAGACAAACCTGCTGAAACCTTACTGGCCAGAAGGAAGCCTAAAAATGTCACACTTTTCTGAGGGGCAGACAAATTTAAAAGATATAGTTTTTGTAAGCGTAACAAGATAATTTTTCAGCCAGATAAAGTATGCATATGCACCCCATTAAAACATGATCAAAGATCTTTTAATTGATAAATGTTGAGCATCATTGAGTCAGTGTGGGATTACATTGAGAGATGCTTGGAACAAAGGCAGGTGTGGTCACACTAAATTTTGATTTAAATTGATTTGATTTAGGTTTTTGATTTTCATTTTTTTTGTTTACTGTACAGTACTGTACTTTACTGTTTACTGTACTACTACTTATATATATATGTATACTTATTATATATGTTTAAAACGCTTTAGTACTTTTACTTGGATAATATTTTAAATACAGGACTTTTACTTTAAGAGTACTTTCACACTGTGGTGTAACTACTTTTACTTCTGCAACATATCTGAATACTTCTTCCACCTTTGCAAATTACTACAATTACTGCTCTAGTGATGGGTCATGCGCACAAGCCGGCTCTTTGTAGTGAATCAGAAGAGCCGGCTCGCATCGAGTGAGAGCCGGCTCCCAGTTTTTTGCCCATTCGCTGCAACCCCCAGCAGCCAGCCAGCTCCACCATTAGAGGGCCAAGTGGAGGAGGAGCAGCAAACCTCTGCTGTTTGGAGGCTTTTTGATGACATAGCTACAGGAGATGCTTCAAGGAGAAATCCGACAGCTGATGCTGTAACGGAGGTGAGGAGCTACCTTGAGGAGCCCCTCATCCAGAGAGCAGAAGACCCACTGAGCTGGTGGCAGGCCAAGGCCTCAGTCTTTCCACACCTGGTGAAGGTGATGGAGGGGAGACTATGTATTGTTGCCACATCAGTTCCTTCTGAGAGAATCTTCTCCAAAACAGGGCAGATACTCACGGAGAGGCGAAATCGTATCAGCCCATCCAAGCTGAGGCATCTGATCTTCCTGAAAGCCAACCTGCCCTGAGGACTAATGCTGTTTGCTGGAGTTTGGTTCTGGTTTTGGTTCTGTTCTGTGGATTTGTTTGAAATTTTTTTGTTCATTTGTCCAATAAAAAAGTTTAATTGAGGACATTATTAATGTTAGCTTGAGTTTGGTTCTGTTCTGTGGATTTGTTTGAAGTTTAATGTTAATTTGTGCAATAAAAAAGTTTAATTGAAATAAACAAATGTAAGAGTGGTTTTGTCACAGAATAAATGCACAGAATTAGGCAATTATAAGGTCTCTCATAAAAACACTGAAAGCAAAGGGGTTTTCAACACATAAACCATGATTTTTTTGCAAAGTTAAGGTATAATATAGGCTACAAAAGATCCTAAATAAAGAGCCGTTCGTGAGTCGAAAGAGCCGGCTCTCGGAAAAGAGCCGAACTTCCCATCACTATACTGCTCTGTTGAAGTTAACCTCCCTTCTGTGTTTTACCCAACCAAACTTATACGTTTTTTTTTGTATAAAATTAGCAATAAAAAGCTTCCTGAGGCGGGACAAAGCTTTTAAAATTGTGTTCCTGGTGCAAAGACCTGTAGGGTGAAAGCACACCTGCAGGTTAGCATCCCTGACGACAACTAGCAGCCAGCTAACGGCCCAGACAGACCGCCCAGAGTAAACAGGTGTAACCAAGTCATGACAGACCACGTGCTGGTTAACATATGATAAACACCACATTATCTAGTCTCCCTAAACTGTTTGAGCACAGTCTGAGCTGTTTGAGCCACTTTCTCACGGCTGACTGTAACAAACAAACGCGGGCAGGTGAAAGACACGGGTTTTACTCACCGTCTGCGAATCTCAAAGCTCCCGATAAATCCGCTCCCACGGCCAAGAAATTACATCAGTTCCTTTTAAAAATGTATATTTCTATTAGTAAAGTTAATAGACAGTACATTGTTTTGTTTTTTAGTTGGTTTTTCTGCCCATTTTGATGAAGTCATCCACAGGTCAGCGTGGTGGTCAACAGCGACACCGTTAAACTGTAGTCTGTTGTGTCGCCACCAGGGGGCAGGAGAGTCGCCACACAGCAGAGTGACCGATCACAGAAATAAAGGCAATAATAAAAACGACAAAATTCATTCTTTAACTCCATTCTTAGTCTAAAAACTCAACAAAAAAAATTTAATTAGATGTATAATGTCCTTGCTTATTACTTGGAACCTCATTAGATGTCAGCTATTCTTCCTGGGGCCATAAAGGAAAATCCATGGCATTATATAAATAACATATTAGATGCAAATGAAATTATATTTATATCCATATAGGCGTGGACATACATAAATACATGAACTTACATATAGAACAGTAATAAAATGAAACAAGGTGCGGTACAAGCATATTACAATCAGCAGGTACACACCTCACAGAACAGTATTTAACATTAAAGCATTACTTTGAGGTTGACAAACACACGTTCCCCAGAAGAAGCTGTTTTGTTGAGACATGCTTTTACAAAATCTTTCTACAAAATATTAGAAAATATTAGAAACACCTCTCATTGTAACACAATTCACACAACATACAATTTAACAGATCCACAAACTACAGCCTCCAAAATGATCATGAAGTTAGACGATCACCTCCTATTAGTTTATAACCATAATGAAGAAAAAGATTTATTAGAGATACCCTACATAAGTCTGACTTAAAGTGAGGCTGTGTAACTTCTGTAGGATAAAATAACACATTCATATTTAAAAAAAAAAGAATTTAATTCAAAAGCAATAAATCATACCCTTGTTTAGTTTAGTATAGTCAGAGTCCTTGCTGCTACAACATCACTTGGTCTGTATGACTAGTCACTCATGGTAGCCATTAGCTAATGTTCTGTGTAACTGAGAGGTGCGGTGACCGCTCTACTTGTGCTTCTATTACTTTACATTTTAATAGTCATCATGATCCCACACTTGTCACTTGTGGCCACATTAGCTGCTGTTTAGCAAAAGTTACATACATAAAAATTCCTCTGTCAAAATGTGGTTTACTGTTCACTTAATTACTAAGCAACAATTCGGTAACATTCTTCTTTTTGTCTTTGTTATTGTTGTTACAAGTTTCTGTGGAAAACAAGAGGTTAGAGGAAAAAAACAAAATTATAAAATCCTGAAATTGTACTTTCATACATGGCTATACAATTTCTATCTATAAACACTGTAAACAACATTACTGTGGCTGAAGACACTGTCCACACAGAGACACGATAAAACATAATCCTGTGTTAATTGTTCCCACCCAACTTTCCCATAGCCTAGTTAAGACCGTGGTGATGACTGACCTTGGATATCCTGCCACTGAGTAATATGAATAAACAAATTAACGAGAAGTTATTTTTATCTGTTTATTTACCTTGTACAGCTAACAGTCTGCCTCCCAACCCCTCCGCATATGATAGTAGTGACAGCAATAATGTGTACATGTGGTGCATGGATACTGAGACATCTTTATAAGCTTGTGCAAGTCTGTGTAGGTGGGATAACGCAAGGTGACAGGAATAATGGAAATAAGATACAGCCCTGCAGGCATCTGAACCACTTTTACGATATGTTATTTGTGGGAGCTGATGGATGTTTCTACATGTACTATACATCTAATGAATTGTATCCTGATAGTTTGGTCCAAGTGTGTGGATGAGGTTGTTACTTGGTTAGAGTCCACTTTCATTTTCAGAGTTAATATAGTTTATGCAGGTCCATTTCAAATACTGAAGGTTTAGTTTGACATCTGCCTAATTACATGTAAACTGGATTCAAGTCTATGCCAAGGTCATGAGAGGGAACAGAAGTGGAGGCAAAGGTCATATCTGATGATTTCATGATATCCATGTGTCTGCCATTCAATAGGACTGCACTGATCTGATACAGTGTTTTTGTCAATGTCATTATAAAGCGTGTGTTTTGGTCATCAGTTACATTCATTCAGTCACACCAGGCCACTGGCTCAGTTTTAAGTGCCACAGCAATCTCTGGCATCATGTTACCTTGTGTAAAAATAATTACAGTAATTTCTGTGCAGTGAGGTTTACAGGTTTTAAATTTGGGAAAAGGGGAGCGCTGGTGTCAGATTGAATATTTGGTATCAGCCTGATCACCCTGAGCCGAGGTCGTGGTGTCATGAGAGGAGAGAGAGTTGGACTGGTGCATCCCTATTAAACTGTACTTGTGGAAAAAAATACAGGGTAAGAGTTTTAAAGTGGGAACAGTGAATGTTCAGGTGCTTGTCATTAAGTTTTATGGTAATTTTATTTCATAATTGTTTATTTATTGTTTGAGTCTGGTGCTTTGCTATGAATGTCAAACAGCCACTTTTTCTAATTAAAACAGTGTACTGATTTATCTATGTTTTACCACTAAAGAGGTCAACTACTTCAATGTAAATGTTACAAAAACAAACTACTTGGATGTATGTATCCTAAAAAAGCACTATAGGAACAAAAAGTTTCAAAAGTTAGAGCCTTATAGAAAATGTTCTCATATAAGGTGGGCCCTGTCTTACATGTTGCAACCATAACTATCCCTAGGGCCTGATAATTCGACAGGTAAAACACATACACAGCCTGAATAAAACCTAAAGAAAACACATTACTTTTACATTTACAGTCAGTGATCAGTCAGTGCTCTTTGAATAGCACTGACACCTGGTGTATTCCCACAGGAGTATCCACAGAGAAAAGAAAAAGTCAGTTCCACCAGTTGTTGTGATCACACACCTTGCGTAGTTTCATTGTCTCCGCGCAGGTCAATGAGGACTTGCTGGAAGGACGACGAGGGAACTGGACTGAAAACCTCGGTAGGTGTTGGAGAGTCCTGTTGTTCCAGAGTGGGTCGAGGCCAGCGCTCATTGAACTTGACAAAGAAGAATGGGTCTTTAAAGGGCCCCCCGAAGATGATCGCCTGCATCAGGTAGACGAGGGCCACGACCATGGAGCTGATGAGGAAGAAGGGGATGAAGGGCCTCAGGTGGTCCCAGGCCACCCCAAACCCGTAACCCAGGCCGCTGAACCCATTCTGGTTCCCTGTGTGGGAGGTATGGCGGGAGGAGTCTGGGGCCGGAGTGAGATCTGGGCACTCGTCATCTGAGTTTGAGGAGGACGGACTAGGGACATCAAGTGAATCCATGAGTTATAGGGCGAAACAAACTGTTTTTTTGCTCTTAGACTGGTCAGTTTCCTCCAGAGATCATAAGGAAGGGAACAGGCCACACATAATCTCCCAGTGGTGTGGTTCCCCTACCTTATCATGCATGGTAACAGACCCAGTGGTCTCCTCAAGGTGGACTATCAAATTCCTCGCTGAACACGTGCTGTATTCCTTTGGCCTTATCCTCCCAGCAGTTTCCCCCCTTAGGTCTCGTAAGCTGGAGTTAAAAGTCGCTGCTTCTTTTGAGCTTTAGAGAGAGACAGAGAGGAAATGAGGCACAGCGGGGGAGCCTTAAATAGATATGACACCAAATGACAGGACACAGGGAGGGAGGGAGGGAAAATCTGCTGCGTATGGTCATCTCAAGTTTAAAGAGGTGTGTCTGTGTGTGTGTGTCTGTGTCTGTGTGTGTGTGTGTGTGTGTGTGCGTGTGTGTGTGTGTGTGTGTGTGTTGGAGCACCAGCTGCACAGGTTAGACATTACACACACTCAGTGTCTAACACAGACCATCACACTTGACAGTTAAACGTATGTTTGCTGCAGCCAGAGGAAAAAAACATTAATGTTTTTCTGCAGTTAATTACAGCTCTAATAAAAATGCTGCACTGTGGCTGCTAGATGCCAGAGTCCTTATGTTGTGGCAGGTGCAGCGATAGGATTTTATTAAACTACATTAACTTTACACTTCTCATCTTACCAAGGCTGTAGCCAAGGTTTCAGATACACTGAGGTTATATGTCCGGTCATGTGGATATTTCATATAATGTATATTTCAAATATGTAATTGTCACAGATTAGTCTTCTTGATTCAGGTTGATTTTCTTACTAAAGTCTTTCTGAATATTGTTCTCTTACAGTCCAGACACCAGAGTCCAGATGAGAGAAGATCTGAGTTGATCAAAATGTTGATACACTCATCTCAGTCAGTTACAGTGTGCTGAAAACAATGAGCTCATCAAGCAGCAATGAGTGGTGCGGGCAGGGCTTTGAATACTTTCTTTAACCCCACATGACAAAGAGCTGCTCGCCCTTATTGGTAGAGGTTGTCGAGGTGTATGCAGCCTTAAAAAAAAAAAATCAATTAATATTACAGTTCATATTTACATAGATGGAACATCAGTGATAGATAAGCCAGCAGGACACATGTGCTTTTTGTGGTAAAAACTGAACCACACCATTTTCAGAAAGCATCAGGTATTTACATAAGAAACTACAAATTAATCTAAGTAGAGTTGGATCATCAAGTATATAAATATTCATATATAAGAATATATACATATAACCTATATTTGGCTGTTAATTGTTTTGTATAACTGCTGTTTCAAATTCACCTCCAGAAGAACTGAATGAGGTGAATGGATGTAAAGTATCAAGAAAAATCACCTGGTTTTCAGCATTAGTCGTTCTTAAAATATGATCTGATCTTTATCTAAGTTACAAGTATGGACAAACACAATGTGCTTAAGCTAATAACACACGAACAATTTTAGTTTTTTGTCTTTATTGAACACAGCCGTTAACCATTCACAGAGCTGGTGGAAAAAATATTTGTCTTTTTTATTAATCAAAGTAGCTCCAACCCACATCTACCTTTAGTTAATGTCATTAGCTGAGAGGTTCACATACTTTTTCCAGCCTACACTGTGAAAGTTTGAATGAGTGTTTTCAATACAAACACACATTTATAAATAAATGCAGAGAATTCTCAAGGGTTCACTTACTTTTTCTTGTCACTGTAACTGGAACTGGATATCGGACTCGTAGAAGGCGATCAGTCACTTGAATGAAAATTACTTGGTGATGTTGTGTCCACCTCTATTAATATATCTATGGCAGAATATCAAAACTGTAATACCAACTGAAATGTGTGTGTAGTAGTGCTGAATGGTTTCAAATGTAGGAAAGAAAGGAAAAAGGCTAATTTTTTAAAGCAACTCAAAACTTCATTGTGATATTTAACTACTACCTAAATGTAAATAGTTTTTTAATATTTTTGCTTTGAAATTAAAATAAATTGTCCTAACAATTTATGTTTATGTCACATGACACAAGAAAAAGAGGTTCAGATAAGCAACTGGAAATTTTCTATTTGAATTTGTGAAAACAATAAAGTTTTTGCCTTTTGCAAATTTCAAACAAGGGGATTAACCCACAAAAACGTTTTGAAGTGAAATACAATATTTTAGATATAATACATAATAAAGACTAAATATAAAATATATAATTATTACAACATTAATAGTCTTCAGTAATTGTTATACTTTGCAATCAAGTATACAGTTGCTCATGAAATTTTGAGTATTGCAGCCTTTTCTGGTATTTTCTTATTTAAATCAGTTTTGTTTTCAGTTGAAAAGTTTGATATATATTTATATTTATATTTCCTAGTTATTTATCTAGTTTTTGTTGGTCAAATCTAAGTATATTAAGTATATGTAAACAGAATTGAATCAAGCTATGAAAACCTTCCCAGTCTGGACAGAGTGAACATGTAATAATCAATACCTGGAAAAGTGTCTTCATTTCTTATCAACATGAACATCTATATTTAAAGATTAAATTGTGAGACTTGGTAGGGGTCAGAGGCTCACACATACACATAATAGCCTGACTAATATCAGACTTTCACACTCTTGACATGCACTGAAGGCCCTCGTGATCCAGCAGCTGCTTCCCAATCTGTGTGGGATGCATTTCAGATGTGTTACATACTGGAGACGCCGAGACACTTTCTCGTCCTCGTACAACCTGTGTGTTCCTTCGACATGTCTGGGGCCTGAGAAACACGCACACACAAACTCGTACACAACAGCTATTCCCTGTCAGCATGCGGCTCAGGGTGTAACTGGAGACACCAGCAAAGCTGGGAATGTCAACACTTGACGGTCTTTAACCGTGCTCCGCTGCACATCATGATTTAAAAGTTAATCAGCTTTATACAGGAATGAACACAAGACCCGAGGACAGTTTGGGGTCTTAGGTTGGGAGATTAATGTGTTTGTAGTGAGTTTAAACAGGTCTGGTGACAACACTGACTTCACGGATAATAAGCCTCGATAATTAGCAGAACCAAAAAAAAAAAAAAAAAAAGCCAAATGGAGCTTGATGTTAGGGAGTGAATACCTGACAAAGTGTCAAGTTTGTGCGTTTGCCATTTGTATTAACAAGAGCAAGGGGATGAAATTACTCTGCCAGACAGACGGCTTCTCTTTAATTAGATGTGTTTATCTACACGATATAGCAGTCCGTCCTCACATCACCATACAGCCACATCAATCACATGTTGCCAAAATCTTGTCTAAGAAAAGATCTTTATTTATAAAAACAAGTATTACCAGTTACATACTGAAAAAAGCAACTTTTCAGAGCCAAGGCAGGTATGAATGGTACATCATTTTACATGGATAGGCAACAGTACAAATATACTATGTGTGTGGGGAGTTTAAAAAACAAAACAAAGATGGTTGGTCTCTTTTGCCTTTAAAACAAGTCAGCGGTAAAACTGGGACTTAAAAAGTAGAACACATTGCATAATGCTCTCACCCACTGCTCCCTCACGTACAAACTCTGAAATACAAACCAGACAGAAAAAAAGTACAAAAAAAAAAAGGAACTTAGACTAAAATGTGCTTTTGTCTACCTCTTAAATTAAACATCAATATCTCCCCAACCTGTCTGTTTAAACTCGAGTCTCCTCTGAGTGAAGAAGCCTCCTAAATCAAATCAAATGAATGCAGATGTGCATGCATGAATAGCAAATAAAGAGCAAGTAGTGATTTTTTTGTTTACAGGTTTGTTAAGAAATCAGACTCAGAGAAGAACATTAGTCGTAAGTGACCCTCCTGAAGTGTTTCTTACTGTGTCTATAGTGTTAACGTTTAGTATTAGAGCAAGGAATGGTTTCTGAAGCAGGATGTCAATACGTTTTAGAGGTTTAGTGGTGCATGTTCCTAGCTTCACATTTCAGGAACTGGTTTGATGCGTTGCACTGGTCCAAGTCAAAACACAGCAGCTGAAAATGTCTTTTTTTTTTCCACAGGGAGAGTAAAAGTTGAAGGAAAAAGTAGTAAATTAAGGTATCAAACACAAAAAGAGGCAGTTGGTACATAAAAACTAAGAAAATAAAAAAAAATGCTTTGTCACAGGAATAGGAGCACATGATAAAAACAGACAACATGAACAGATGAAATAATCAACATGTCGTCTTATGTCTGGTCCGTGCACACACACAAAAACACACTCATTCAAAAAGGTCCATGTTCATTTTTTCCCCACACAGACACACACACGGCCACAGGTTTACTGTATGACAAATATACACACACACCTGCCTTTTCTTGTCTACACCTGTGCTCATCCCAACCAAGAGAAAATAACTCTAGACAGGAAAATAACTCCTATATAAACAGTCTCAATCTACAGGGCGACCGCCGGTCTGCCAGCGCGTCCCAACCTCCCAACGATCCCAGTAAAGGGACAATTTAAATTAATGAGCCAAAACTAATGCAGTCATCCCATTTTCTTTTTATATACAGTATATATAACCTACATAGAAGTCTACATACAAATTCATCGTTAGGATGTGGGTGTTGGCAGCAACATGTCGACCATGACAGAACTCATCAAAAATGTTGACAGTAGCAAGAAAAAACAAAAACAAGCAGGAAGACAACACCAGAATTAAATGATTGTCAACAAAGGTGATTGCCTTTACAGAAGAACTATAATTTAAAAACAGAATATACTTTTGTTGCTACACTTGAATGAATTTGTAAAAAGTAGGTATGTATGTGGACGTTGCACGAAGACGTTTTGCCTGCAACACAACCACTTTCTTTGGATGCCAACCCTCATCTTCTTATCCCATCTGTGTGGCGATAGAAAGAGAGAGAGAGAGAGAGAGAGAGAGAGAGGAGAGAGGAGAGAGAGAGGAGAGAGAGAGGGAGAGGAGGGTGAGGAAGAGGGCGAGGGGGAGAGAGAGAGAGAGAGAGAGAGAGAAGGGAGAGGAGGGGGAGGAAGAGGGCGAGGGGGAGAGAGTCTGTGCATCTGGATCTTCTCTCCTCAGTAGCAGTGGTAGGGCAGGGACGGCCCAGTCTGGGTGATGCACACTATCAGTTTTTCTGGAGGAACAAAGCAAAAATACGCTGATTATAGGGAAAACAAAAGCACAAATAACTGAATTTAGTTAATTTACACACTAAACAAGGAGGCAACACAAAGACTCACTGTGTGGTATAAGCATGGCACGTTGCACAGTAGTGCTGTCACAATAACTAGTAATTCAATAATACTTTAACACCAGTATTAAATTAACCTGGATATAGTTTGAATTCAGTCTTGAATTTTAATTTTATCCTTTGAACAAATAGTTCAGAAAGCTGCTAAATGTTATGTTACTGTAAATCACATTAGTTTTTCCCTGTAACACAGTAGTAAATCACACTAAAGTTACTGGCTTAAACTGCGCTACACATGACATTTCAACAGAATTATCCTATTGATAGCCATTGAATTAAAAGTCTGTGTCAGTATCTGTTAAAAATGATCTTGTGCGTTCCAGCATCAGAAAGTGTATGTGGGAGGGTAAAAGGCAAGTAAAGTACAAAATGGGGCACGACCTGTGAGAAAAGAATGCATTGATAATAAATAGAGATTATTATTACTTATTATACTACGTAAAACTAAAAATATCAGTGTAAGAAGCAAGCTGCACTCAGGTCAGAACCTTCAACAACCTTGAGCCAAAAAAACAACATTAGGGATTAATGTATCAAAGTGCAGTACAGCAGTAACACAGGGACTTATCAAGTTACTTAAGGAAGGCTATGAACTGTCTGTTTAGCCGATCAGACAAACTGTGAACAAGTTCATATATAAGCAAAACTTTGAGACATGACATCTTGTTATTTTAGAAAATTACCAAATAATCAATAATGGATTATTATTTCAGAGTAACACTGCTCAATGATCAATCCATCATTCTTACAAATTGATTTTTCTGTTTAATCCTTATGCTGTCATTATCAAACTGATATGAAGTGACTGAATAGAAGGTGGCAATTAGTAACTACGGTAGTTCCCAAACATAACAAAAAGATCTAATACAGTAAACCTATATGTGTGACGCCACACGTGTTGTTGTAATACCCTGCAGAGCCACAAGAGAGCGCTCTGAAACACAAATCATGGACTGGTGGCCAAAGTAAGATAAAGCTGCCACTGAGTACTTGGAGACATATAACTGACAACATGGAAATAGTATCAAACACTGCTCTACATTCCTGAAGCGAGTGTAAATCCACGCTGGCAGTTGCCACTATCGATACACAAAACTATTTTGAGACGATGACGATCACATCAAATGTCACGTCAAAACCACACGTTCGCAAAAGTTACAAAGCTGTTAAAGGAAAGTTTGGTAACACAAGTAAAACTTTCTTTGATGCTGCATTGCTATTGTTCTCTGACCTTGTTTTATAATAATAATTATAATATTTTTTTATATTAAAATGAGCATTGGTATAACGTTCTGGTATTGTGACAACACAACTGCACACACAACATTTATTATTCGGAGGATTTAAATCTTTATAGTCAGCCTGAGAGTCTCTACACTGACGGACTGTATGGACCACAATGCACAAGGAGCACCTTGCAGCATACTATACCAGCATGTACACATCACATCAGGGTATCATATAGTTAACTATCGGTACGATGACCTCAACCAGTGTTTCAGTACACCATCATAGACAGAGACCAGGTTCCACTGAGGGTTTGATGTTATAAGAGACAAAGGAAAAGAAGAGTCCATGCAGGACGAGAGGTGAGTTGGACATACCATGCTGTTACATGCAGAGGGGGTAGAGGGGAGGGGGAGGGCTAACCATCGTAGGAGTCCAACAGAGGCAGGGAGCCCTTTCTGCCCCCATACACCCCTCGCTGAGAGACAACCAGAGAAAGAGAGAGAGAGGAAGTGAGTGTGAGAAAAGAAAATCGTCAGTAATTGTGAGGTTTCAAAGGCTGCTAACGAAAAAGGTTCAAGTCAGGAAAAAGAATTCATAGTGCTGTAGGAGATTAGGGGTTAGTGTCGTTAAATGAGCAAACCAGCGTGTGAATGTGCGTAAGCATGACTTTACGTACCGGTAAAGTGTCTGTGGTCTCATCCAGAGTGTGTCTCCTCTCCCTCTGGTCCAGTGTAGAGTAGGCGTCTAAAATGTCATGACAAAAATTTACAGATGTTGTCTTGAAAAAACACATTTTTCATAAGTTCATCGTGATCCAAAGCAGTGATGATAAATGTACTAACCAGGGCCAAGGTCATTTAGTGGAATCAAGTCCCTCTTTTCTCCTAAAATGAAAAACGTCACAAGTCAGACAAAACAAACTTTACACACATTTTTACCTTCTATAAATTTTAACCATTCATTATTTTTCTGACACTTACCTCTGTCCAGCAGTGGTGTGGTGCTGTCTTCATAGGTGCCGTTGGCTCGGGTGCTCGGGCCATTGGTGGTGCTGGTGTTGGGGTTGAGGTTGACCATGAAGTCTGTCTTCTTCCAGCCATCCTTCTCAAGAGGCCGACGGAGCTCCTTATGGGCCCAGACCAGCTGCAGCACCTGGCCCGCCCCCCGCACCTCACGATCTGAACGTTTGCTGTGGGACACAGAGAGACGATCAGGCTTAGAAAAGAGGATGTTCTCAGGATGTACCCAGAGTGTCGGGTATTCAACCTGTACTTGCTTACACTTACCCGTCCTTGTTAATAAGCACCAGCCTCTCAATGCCCTGCGAGGCTCGGAGAGTCTTTGCTGCCTCCAGACTGTTGCCTAGCACCTCAGTGAGCGTGCTCAGTACAGACACTACTGTTTCCTCTGATAGATTGCGTCCAGACTGGCTCTGGCCTCCGGGCAGGTTGGCCACCAGGTGAGGCACTGCATGCAACCCTACAGTGGAGACGCAATATAATTTAGCTTTCGAAAAAGTTGCACACGTATAACGAAGAACAACATATATTGTGGAGAGCAAAATAAAGTTCACTATTATGAAGTATAATTACAAGTTTAAGTCATATTCTTGAGAATTTTCTACAAGTCAACAGCCTTACCAAGCAGTTCGCAGTTGCGGTTGTCGATAGCGAGGTTCCTCAAGGCTCCAGACATTGCTCTAACCACACGGTCATTGCCATGGGCCAGTAGTTCTGCCATCATGGGAAGACCTTTCTCCAGACGCACGGTGGCCCGGATATATCGACCATACTGACAAAGAAGCAGAGAGGGAGTAATGAAGGTCATTTTACACCAACAGCAGGGTTATTCCAATAACTTCATATCACAATAATATAATATATGTAATATAATAATAATAATTTATTATTGACTAAAAATATATGTTTTTGTTTAGAAATGGTACTAACAGTCCATCGGCCAGCACACAGGTTCTGGATGGCACCAGCAGCAGCCTCCAGCACCGAGGGGTTCTTGCTCTCTCTGAGCAGTGATGTGTAAACACGGACCACCTCTGGTTGGAACAACAGCTCATAACCTGAAGTGTACAAAGGAGAGGGGTGTTAGTAATGACTGGAGTTTGAAGAACTTAAGCATTTGTGCTGAACACAGGTGATGAGCCGGGAACTGTTAAAAATTTCAGACTCAATGTGAACCCTCTTAAGTGCTGTTCAGACCTGACATTAACATGCACATCTGGTGATCCGATCACAAGTGGACAGCTCTAAACACAGGTGTGACACATTTGAGATATGATCACTCAGACCACATTCGGAGGTGGCCTGGGCCACATGTGGCCACATTGTTTTAGTAGTGTGAACACAAATATGTCCTGGGTCCCACTGAAGGACCGCTGAGCTGACATCGTCTGCCACAGTCAATTATTGTTAGTGTTTCCTCTACATTGATTTATTTGCGGTGGTCCACCACAATATCAACATTGATTTTATTTATTTATTTTTCTTACTATTTCAAATCTCTAAAAGTTTAATTTTAGAGCTGTGTGTAATGCACTGTTTGCTCATTCCCCTTCTCACCCTGCGCTCCTTCTCTCTCTCTCTCTCAAACACAAATAACAACATGTCATAGTGAGACGGGCTAAAAACAACAACCAATTTGGTCTTTCCATATAGAAATGTACAGGAGTGTCCAAAAGTCTGAGACCACTTTCCCATTTGACAATATGTTTATTTGAATATAGAACAAATAGTGATCACATGTGGTCACTCAAGACGCATGTGGAGACGCGTTCTAATGCCAGGTGTGAACTGACGTACTTAGAGCTGTCCACTTGTGATCGGATCACCTGAGACGCATGTTAATGCCACGTCTGAGCGGGGCCTTAATCTGTGAGACTGAAGAAGACTTGACCAGTAATTGCCTAATCATTATACTTTCCATGTAGTGTGATGCAGAAATTATCATAAAACATATAAAAAATAAAATAAAATAAAAGATTATTACTGATGAAATTACGTCCAATAAATAGGAACCTACATAATAATATTCTGAATTCGAAATAAAAGGACAAACTATTGAAATAAAAGGCTTTCCCTAAACTTAAACTTAAACTATAAATATAGAGTTAAAAACGTACTCCATGACTAGAGTTTGTCATGTCACAGGAAACAGGTTGTCCTCTTTGTCATATAAATGAGCTACTCTACAGACTGATGAATTCATTATTTTAAGTGAAGAGAGAAACATACCTTTAGCAGGGGTTGTCCTCTTTGGAATATCAACCTGATCTCCACTTCCATCATCTCCGTCCTTCTTTCCTGCAGCGAGAAAACAAATAAAAAAAGATAGAACATGAAAGTATGAGCTGAAGAAATGATACAGGTTATGTGGGGGTGGTTGAGATGAGCATCCAGTTATCCTTAGTCCTCTACTTTGGTACATTATGTAAAAACGTGACCATGCAACTAGTGGAACAAGCACTTTGAGCATGCAGTGTGACATCAAGTGATCATGCCCATGTACTGCATGTGAGGTCAACATCATTGTACATTCTTATTTCTCTAGTGAACGATGATTGTGTGTTAGTAAAGTGAGTGATGACAGAGAGGTCAATCGTTGCAAAAGAGCTGACAAGAACACCAAGAGGAGAATCTTACCTTTGGAAAACCACTCATCTAAACACAGCAGAGAGAGAGAGAGCGGAGCGAGTGAAGAAGGGTGGGAAGAAAGAAGGGGGAAAGATAAGAGGCAGGAAGGAGGAGAGAGAGGAGGAAAAGGAGGGAAACAGTGGTAGAGTGTGAAAAACAGCGACAGGTGCGTCTGCCACCAACAAGCTCAAACCCACCAGCAGCTATCCATCTTTCAACAGCAAATCTCTCAGACAGAGTAACCCGAAGCTGTAACAGCTGTCTGACACTGACCTTTGCCCTTTCGAGAGCCAAAGCAGCCACCTTTGGTAGCAGGGGCCGGTGCCTGGTTGAGGGGTGTGGTCTCTGCATAACGTTCACAGCCGGGAATTTCACGGTGAACATGATAGGACAGATTCCTCAGGAGGCAGACACAGTTCTCCACCAACTACGGGAAGAAGGGATCACGAGGAGACAAGACGATCAAACATGGAGATGCACAGAAAACGGTGCTTTCGTCATGAGTAAAAAGCACCAAAGATAAAAAATCTCTCTTTTTAAGTGTAAAAATTTGTAACTGTCTTAAGTGAATAGGTACCTTATTGTCCACATCTTTACGATTGATCTGTGATTGGACAATGTACATGAGTGAATCCACCAATCCTGTGCATTCTCTCAGCTTTCTCCTGGCCTCGCTGCGTTCTGAACTCACATTCCTGTTGGACAGAGGGAGAAGTTAAGCACATAATTGCATGTTTTCTTCTCAAAATAAGTCTCTCTTTCTCCTTTCGCTGACATTCTTTTCTTTGCATTCATTGATCCCTTTGCATACCTAAGGCAGCCAGCAGTGTTGGTCAAGGCGGTCTCCCACTCCAGATGGCGTGGTTTGCAGCTCTCCTCTCCACCGTTGCTCCCTCGCTCCCAGCCCGAGTGGGGAACTATTACTTCGTCGGCCAGGGCATGCAGGGCGTGGTCCACAATCTCCATCTTTACTGAGTCGTGGGATGAGAGGTTCCACAAGGTGCCTGGGACGATATAATAAATACTGTTACTATCACTGCAATAAAAGACAGTTTGGCCATTGAAATAATGAAATGAATGAATTGTGCCACTGCTCTCCGAAAGTTAAGATTTGATCTTTGGTTTCTCCCTCATCCATCTCTTTTGTAAACTTTGAGTTTCAAGGAATCAAGTAAGGCCTTCAGACAATTTGATGCAACGCTTTTGATTCAAAAATCAATCTTGCTTATATCTTGTATGTAAAAACAGTAGATGCGCCGATGCTTTTTTGTTTTTGGAAAATCTTAGTAGATGACATGAGATCTATAAGTATAGCGGTTTTGTAAAGGGTAATATCTACTGTAATTAAATCTGCATGTCACAACTCTCGCTGAATTCTGTAATGTAGCAGAGAGACAGCAGTCTCTTCTTTGATATGGTGTAGGGCAGGACCAGTGTAAAATAAGTTATATTTGCTTTTAGTGTGTTTGTTCTGTGTCATATTTCAATTTTACGCATAATGTCACATCATAACACATCATTAATTTTAATTCCTTATAACTTTTGTCTCATCCATGCCAGATTGAATTTTTTTTTTTGACAAGCGTGTTATGTCTAGACTGTGTGAGATCAAAAAGGTACATACAAAGAATTATATGATCATTGATACCTGTGATAGTGTCAGTGAGGTCCTGGTCACGGGTTTTCCTCAGTAACCTGACCAGAGCAGGCACTCCGTCGCAGTTCTTGATGGCGATCTTGTTGTCCGGATCTCGTCCATATGAAATGTTCTTTAGTGCTCCGCAGGCCGAGTGGTGCACCTCCTTGCTGGGGTGGTCCAGCATCGACACCAAGGATGGGATACCCTTCAGGCGACGCACTTCTGACTTAATCTAGACACATACAAGCAAAATTAGTAAACTCACATCAAGGATTTGCCAAAAGGCCACCATACAAAAAGTGTATGTTAAAAACTGTTAGTCTGCAGCTGAATGTGACTTTTGTTTCACCTTGTCATTTTTGAATGTGAGATGCTGGAGGAAGGCAGCAGCGTTGGTCTTGACAGGGTCCAGACGGTAGTTCAACATGGCGATGACTTCTGGCAGCTCAGGCTGTCTCCAAGAGGTGGGAGGAGCCTTCCTTAGTGTGCTGTCCAGTGAAGCCATGCTCCCCCTCTCCAACGTCATGGGAACACCCCAGGCATAATGGTCAACTCCTCCCATGTCACCATCCAAAGTGTCCTCACAGCTCCTGTATGTCGTCCAAGAATGTCACAGATTAAATGCAGTGCATGTGTATTACATATTCTTTGTATGGTACATTGGCAACGCAATGTCTTTGTGTTTTACCTGAGTCTTCGTCTGTCCATACCACCAGGGCCGGCCCCCAGACGTGGCATGGTACCGTAGCCCCCAGGGTGCATGGGTGGAGGCCCCATGCCGTAGTCATCATACCCCACACTGCGCTGGTCATCCTCCAGACCATAGTGGCCGTGGCCGTAACGCATCTCCATCGCTGAGCCCATGGCCCTCATTCCCCGGCTCACCTGGGGCTGTGCTGCATAGGGGTCAAGCTGCTGACGGCTTGGGGCCCGGTAGCCAGAATCCAGAGTCCTGTATCCATCAACTGGCCTGTGGAGAGAAGGGAAAGAGAGAAGTAATTAGAGTTGTTAAAGTGAAACCCTGAGTGATCCCCATTTCATACTGACCGTGATGTGGGATCAATTTCTAAGTGAAGTCAAAATTAACGTCTCATCGGCTGTAATCTGCACTCACAACCATGAATCCAACCAGGGTTAGGAGAAAGTCTGACACTTCTTGATGTGTGGTGGGTGTGAAGGGGGAACATGTACTTCTACGGGAATTATAGGTTACTGTCTGGTTACTATAACTGTTACTATAAATTCTGTAACTATAAAGAACATGTACCTTCGTCCATTACATTTCCATAAACTCAGACTATAAAGGAAGGAAATCACAGTTAAACCACTTTGGCCACAATATCTCTTGAATGCTTTGAGCAAATATTGTTGTCACCACCAAGAACTGAAAAAAAACAAAATGCTTGACAAATATATAGTGCTTACTTTAAGGTCGGTGATTTGGTTTGAATGGTTAAAATGTCAACAAAACATGCATGTATGATCCAAACACAGAGCCTGTGTAAAGCTGCAATAAATGTGACAGATTCATGTGCATTTACGTGCAATGATAAAAACAAAAAACTAAACTAATTGTGACTTATTTGAATGCACTGTCCTTACAGATGACTCATTGCTGGATATATAATCAAATTATTAGATAAATATGCCACCATAAAAGATTCATAGCACTCATCTAAGTAGGGGTTTTATACCTGTAACGATCATCCATGTGAGAGCCCCTGCTCAGACTAGTGTATGCTTCTGATGGCGGGCCACCCCGGTAGTCATCATAACCCCCTACAGGGCCGTAGTGGTAGTTTCTGGGTACTGTGGCAGTTGGGTAGTCGCCTGCTCCAGCCTGTCTGTAAGGACGGTCCAGTGTGGCGCTGTAGCCGCCCATACCGGACACCGTCAAGCCCCCGTCAATGGACATCGAGTCAGAGGGCAGGACTGTGCGTGAGATTGGTTTCTTCATCTGCGGGAGAGTCGTGTCTGGCCGTCGTGTGGTTCCCTCATCGGAAAAGACTGAGTGTACTTCCTGGGAGTCATCCTCTGGGGTGTAGCTCTCATCTAGAGCGCCGTGTGCAGGGTCCACCATCCTGTACTGTAGCAGAGACACAATACAAATTTTAAAAATGGCATAAATATCAATTACTGCATAAATATAAGAAAAATAACACACAAACACATACCTGTGTGCCGTTTATGTATGAATCAGTCAGTTTCAGTCGTTCTATATCTGCATCCCCTAAACGCCCGTTCTGGGATGAAAGAGAGAAACAATTGTCAAGTACAGTGTAAAAATACCATAACGCCACCAACAGTTTTACTCATTGCAGTGACACTGAAGACCCGATTCCAAGTAACCAGTGTGGTCAACTTTCTCACAACCACCCAGATGATATTACTGCTGCTGAAGCACATTCAGTGCTGACCAAGTCGTTCCTGCATGTTTATGGTCTGTGAATCACTGCCAGACTTGGAGGACGACATTTTGGAGTCTATCCATTCATCCTCACACCCTACTTCCTCCTGCTGTAATCTGTTACATAATCTATGAATGTCACTCTGTATAATTTAGACACTTTCTACATAACCGTGAGTAATACTTTGATGCAACATAACTGCCTCAGTTATGAGCAACAGCCTCAAGCTGAATCATATGTGAACACAAGATAATATGACTTGGATACTATTGACTCCTACAGAACAATGTTATGAGCTTTATCAAACACTGAATCCCACTTCACTTGCAGGAGTATGTCACACTGCACTTTATATTACGCCCACAAGGAGGCAGGCTGTTATCAAAAAGAAATGGGAAGTGAAGATTGTGTTTTTACAAGCAGGGCACAGTTCCTCCACAGCTGCTCCATCCTATAATACCACCTCATTTACAAGAAGCTCTGTCATGCATTTGGAGCAGTGCTGGCAAAGCATGCATATCTTCACCACCGTTAATATTTTTAGAAGTAAAACCATGAACACTTAGGACAAGGCCAAAAACAGCCTTCATCCTCCAGCTGCTACGCACTAATCACAGCAGTCCCTTCCAAGGATCCAAAAAGACAAAACACCAGATCTAATCTGTGTCAGCAAGCCCTTAAAGGAAGGAAAATATTTAGCAGTAGATTTTAAACTATTCTACTCAGTCAGTGTGCAACACCAAGAGCTGAAAGAAATGTGCTCAAATGTCAACCCCTGAATACTACACTTCCTGACTATTTGTGTAACCTGAGAGCCTAATGATAACGGCTCTGCTTTAATCGTTCGTCTAAGCCCACAGGCATCTAGGTGAAGTTTCCCCACTCTGTGATAGTCAAGTCTTTTAGCAGAGACAACAATAGAGAAGAAGGAAACAGCAGGACTACATCCAACCAAATAATTTGGCAGTGAATTGGTTCATCCAGCATATTAAATACCTTAAAGATCAAGGTACTTCATCACACTGATGCAAATATTGTCACGCTCATTGATTTGCAACATGACTCACTGTGGTCAAACACAACAAAGAGATATTAAAGTGACAGCTATCATGGTATTCAAAGCATTAGAGCTGAAAAAATCAATTTGTCTATTGGCAGAAAAATCAGCAACTAATCATTTCAATGTATTTTTTATGCAAAAATACCAAAAAAAGGGTACTGACTGCTCAAATATAAATATTCACTGGTTTTCTTAGTACTCTATCACTGAATGTCTTGAGTTTCAGACTGTTGGTGCGACAAAATAAGCAATTTGAAGACGTCCATTTGGGCTCTGGGCATAGCTCAAAACGACTAATCAAGAAAATGACAGACAGGTTAACGCGATCATAAAAATTAGTGAGGTAAAGCCCTAAACAGTTTGTGTTTGATCGCTGATATTAGAAAAGTGTTCTTTTTATTTCCAATGATACAAATAAAAAGACAAAATCATTTATTATGATAAAAAAAATAAATAAATAAATAAATGCAGAACTATATCACACATGCACGACACTGCATACCAAAACACAACATGCTGGAACAGAGACGAAAATAACTGAGATTCCACAGCAGGGTCCGACAAAAGGTGTACATGCATGTGTCAGAGTGTATCCGGTGAGTGACACTGAAGACATGCTGAAAGTGTGTGATGATGACATCCTCAGGCATGTTAAAAGTAGCAGAACTATGTGCAGGTACAGACTGATATGTTTGAGGATGAGGGTGAAGAGACAGATGGTCTTACAAGATAAATAAACAATGAATGAAGACATTTAATGATGGCACGCATAAACTTAAAATTCACTGACACACACTCGCTGAGCACTGGTGGAAAGGAGGCGAGACGGCGGAAAGAATGGATGAATGATAAACGGATGGAAGTCAGAGGGAGAAAATGATGCATGACTTCACTGGAAGGATCAGATGAAGGGAATGATGATCCATGTGTTGGAGGTGAAAGATGGGGGCTGTAGACGCCTACAAAAGACTCTGGATGGGGATTTTTGTTGGGGAGTGTTACCTGTGTGTGAGGGAGGTGGTGACCCAGGGCCGAGGGGCTGGTGGCAGGGAGGCCCACTCTCCTCCTCTCCTCCTCCAGCGCCCGGGTCAGCTGTTCAAACTGCACCTCCTGCTCCCTGACCGACTCCAGCAGAGCTGCTGCGCTCTCACACTGCTCCATACACACTACACAGCCCCAAGGGGAGAGAGGGGGGGGGGCATTACACACATCCGTACAGCCTCAAACACACTACAGCACAGGAAGTCTAAGTCTAACAGAAACAGACACACCTCTCCATACAAAGTATAGCAACATCAACAGGATGCAAAATTCTTGGGCTGATGCTAAGTAAGATCTGATTTGTCTGCTGACAGATTTTTTTTGGTGACTCAGGCTGAGATGCCTTTTTGGAAACCCATCAGCAATGCTGGGATTGCACAACTGCAGATCTCTACTTTTGGCCAAAGTAATGAACATACAGCAGTGACCTCTGTAAGCACATGTTTGCGATGTAAAATCAGACATCAAAACTTTCCCCATTACACTGTGTTTTTGTGTACGTCTTCATTCATGAGAAGGCCGGTCGTGGTTAATGATTCTTTCATTCAAATTTTTTTTCCCCACATAAAGACTTAAAAGTGACTGTTCTGCTCAAATGTTTTAGAAGTATCTGATCATGTCAGCACTGATGAGATTTATATCACACATGTGTGAAATCCATTACTGCCAACAGTAAGTACAGGGCAAAATCATTCTAAGATGGTGCTCACTGAATAGAAAACGTAACAGGATGACAAACTACCCAATTTGTACCATTAAAAAACTATAATTCTCATGACACAATGCTGTAAATTTGTCAGGTCTGACAAACTGAGTACAGGACAAACACTGCAGAAAGAGGACAGCCATGATGGAGGGGAGACTCTGAGTCTTTAAAATCCTGGTTATTGCAATGAACATAAATATTGCAACATATTGATCATGATAATGTGGAGAAGGTTATTGCAATATTCTCCACATACAGATCAATAAACATATCACCACTCAACGCATGCAAGGGGGAGTCCACTGGGCTTTTGACCCCTTCAGATGCTAGACCAGAAAATATTTTCTTCAATACAAACAGCAGACAATCATCAGCAGTTTGTACACGACACCACACAAACACTACAAGGAAACAATATTTTTCTTCATCTTTTAGAAGAATATGGGGTGTTTCATCTGCATATATGTGTTTTTTTTAATGGATGTGCAATCTTGGCTAAGATGATCAAGAATCAATATACGGTTCACAAAATCAAAGTGAAAATATTTAGAGTTGATTTTCCATATTTGTATATCATGAACTGAAAATAAAACCACTAACTTTTAATCCCAAGCTTGGTGTAGGCTTAAATTAAAATGTTGCTATTGTTGGTTATGTCATTACAGCATTTTTTGGACGATTTTATCCATGCATCAACAGAATAATTCATGGTAATAGAGCATCTATACAAAAACGCTGTCAAAGAGGATGAGCCCTTTTTCACACAAAGAGAAGCGCTTTTTGGAGGATGCTTTACATCACAACACAAGACATTTAATATAAGGAGGAACTGCATACTCCTCTGTACAGTTTAAGCACAAAGCAGAACGCACACACCAGCAGAGACACACTCTCAAAGCTCATCTCAGAGAAAATCAGGAATACACACCTTCACCTGTGGGCGTGGTTTGGTAGAAGAGGTGAGAGATCACGCCAAGGTCAGAGGTCGAGCTCTAGCTGCTCATGTGTAGAAGGTCACTGAACCACCAAGCCCAGAAACGAGGAGAAATGGACTGCAGAGAGAGAAAGACAAAGGGGTGAAGGGAAGAGAATAATAAGGTCAGAGTCAGAGAAATGCCTTAGGGAAGGCTAAAGGCACCTCTGTTTGAAAAACAGCAACATAGTGAGAATACTGTACAAGTGTGTCAACAAGGTTGTGTTTGCTCTGTGAGCAGAAAAAAGCAGCAAAAGACAGACATACAGTAGCTCCAGCCTTTAGACACACCCTGTATTTACTCAACATTTGGCCTGCATATGGCAGCGAGCTGCGGTACGTTGACCAACCTGCAGCTCTTTCTGGGCCAAAGAGCATCGACTGTCAGCAGAAAGAGAAACCTTTTAAGAGATAGTAACATCCTTCAAGAATACGTTCATATATTCTCTTATCAACTCATTTTTCCCTTGCCCAGCTTAACCTTGCCTTTTTTTCTTTTTCTTTTTCTTCCAGCCTTCCCTCTCTAATCAGTCTACCTCTGGCCCAACTCTTTCAGTCAACTACTCTTATTCTTTCAACTTAACTGCCTTTTATCCCTCCCCCTACAGATCTTTGTTATCTCGGCTGTGCTCTGAGAGAAAGACATTGTTATATCAGAGCCAAACAAGTGGAGACTCCACTTATCTCCTGATACACCCTCTGCTACAGCAGCACGGCTCCCTTTAGCCCTGGCTAGGAAGCTGAATAAACCCAGGCATTGCCACACATACACCTGCATGACCGGTTGGACAAGGCAGAGGAGGGGCAACCAAATTTCAGTTCCTCAATGTCTCTGTCTAGCCAACATGTACAGACACTCTGAGAGTCGAAAGTTTGGACAACAAACAGAGTCCCGCATTTACACTTTGCACCAGGTGTTTGTGCGCACGATAAGTAGTGTTAACAAGTGCAAACAAAGTGACGAGCAAAGGTGTAATGAGTTCAAAAGGAGAGATGGTGACAAACGACTCTGTTTCACCTGCATCAGATTGTGCAAAATAAAGTCGGACGTGATGAAATCACCATGCGATAGACTATTACGACACCCTTAAGCTGGTAAAATGAAGCCTGCAGTTTCTGGATGTCTATCAAATGAATGAGTAATACACACACACGTATGTGACTTTGCTTATTTAAAAAAAATCCCTGCTTGGGGTGTGCCCAGTGTGGGAAAAAAGGGAGGAAAGTAGGATGGCCTGATGAGAAAATAAGGAGTGGCTGAAGTGAATTTCACAAGACAAAGGAATGTGTAAGAACCAAAACCAGGATTTGCATGCGGGATAAAACTGACAGGAAGACATGATGTCACACACACACACTATCTGGTGTTTGGTGACTGTGACGCCCCAGAGCCATAACCTCCCACCTGAGCAAATCACAAACTGCTGTCCTGTACCACACATGCCTATATATGGTCATAGCCAGGACAGGGCTGCTTTTATCCACCACAGACAGAGAGAGAAGGGCAGAGAGCTGCAAACAAATAAAACAAGCTGAAAGACTGGCAGTGAAAAGACAGAAGGGGAGTGAGTGAAGGCAGGACTGAAAGAGGGGGTAGAGATAAGGAAAGGAGTGATGAATAAAAGATAAAAGCTAATCTTGCATTCCTAGCATTGCCTCTTGCCAATTGAGCACAGCAGCCCACCCACTCATCCACTGCGGACGACCTCAGTGGGACGCTGGCTAATAATCATCCAGAGGTGTGTCGTAGCGGTCAAAAGAACCCAAACACAGAGAAACACAAACTATTTTATCATAATTTCATCTTCATGTCAATCTCAGGCACAGCATATAAACATTGTTAACATGCTACACGCTATCACATTTCACTAATGAATGCAACTGTCATTCATATACAAGAATAATTACACATTATGATGAATATTTCTTGGCAAGTTTACCTAGGAATGTGATTCTGTGTGTGTGTGTGTGTGTGTGTGTGTGTGTGTGTGTGTGTGTGTGTGTGTGTGTGTGTGTGTTTTAACCACAGCCAGAGGAGGGAATTTGCAGCTGTCTGTCCGGGAGGTTGTTAGAACAATGAGAAGTTTGTGCAACTGAGAACATGAACACAAGTGTGAAAAGAGTTGGAGAGTGAGGAGGACCTCACTGGACACATTTGAATGTCAGTGCATCTGTGTGTGTGTGTGTGTGTTTGTGGTCGAGTTAATGTCGCTCTTAACACACTCAGTCTGTCCTCCCCCTGCCTCCCTCTATCATAGCTGTTAGTTTCAGCCTTGAAAGTGAGCAGTGAGTTTCGTTGAACAATGAAAACAATCAGTGTCGCACCACAGCCACCCCCCCCCTTTCCCCTCTTACCTGCTTCCTGAGAAACAGGATGTTATGGATTCAACATCAGAGATGAGTAAAAGGGACACGGCGGCTACATTGGCTCACTAAAAAAAACCTTTCTCTCAACAGAACTGCTTGTACACAAAACCATGCGGGATATAGGATACACACTTTAATAACCACCCTGATGGTTGCTTCCTCCATTAACAGTATTTTTGTGGTGAAAATCCCCCATGGTCAATATGTTGATCATACGACCACAAACCACTTCCCACTTTGCGAATCTGCTGGTTTCTGTTCTGCTTTCAAGACCTTTCGGAACTAAGCTCAATGAAACTGCAAGGCTGAATCGTCACATTTCATTTTCTATTTTATGATAAGTTACCAAATTTTGGTTTGTATTTAGGAATGGTTCCCATAGTCTAACCACTAAATCCTCATATACTTCTATTTTTTTTGAGGAGCTGAAACGATTAGTTGATTAGGAGGTAAAATCCATAGACAATGATTTTGATAACAAATTAATTGTTTATATATATATATATATATATATATATATATATATACATACATACATACACACACACACACAGCAGGCACTACACTACAAGGACAATGAATGTCACTATCATCAGAAAAGCAGAATGTTTTTTTAAAACCTTGGGTGAGTGAGTGGGTGAGGGAAGAAGAGCGCACGGAGAAAGGGTCATGCTCTACTGTAACAAACGGTCAAAATGTCAAGCACAGGGCCGTGATGTCAACAACTCCTCAAACATCTGATCGAGCCTTGACACACCACGAGTCACATATCTGCATCTGCTTCTGGAGCCATCAGTCAGCATGACTCACTCGACCCCGTCAGAAGACATCTGCAATCATACACAAGCAACCAACAATACAGCCTTTGTCGACTTAATGAAACTCTGGTTAATCCAATAAGCACCTACACCTGCCACCAGTGGCAAAAACTCCCCCTGAAACAACCTATTCACTGTCAAAATGCACATCTGTTCACACATCTCGAGGTAACTGACACTGCAATTTAATTTTAAATCAGTGTGATGCCACAGGCTGTGGTTTAAGCTGAGCGTGGCTTGTAATGAGATTGAAGCTTTAACCCAGTAATCCACTTACCTCCTAACACATACACACATCATGTTGACGTGCACGCAAATACGTACACACACTCACACACATTAGACCTTTTGTGGATTAACCTGCACACCTAAAGACAGCAGACACAATTGCAGTTGGTGTTGGGAGCATGCATCAACAGTCAAACAATGACTTGGAGAGGAATAGTCAGGAAAGGCCGATATGTGGGTGATCGTGGTCACATATGGTGTTATTAGTGGTGGCACCTGCACCACCGGCCCCATGATACCAATACACATACTGTATCACCATAAACCACAACAGCACTAAAGCCCACAAGGAAGGCACTAATATACACTGCAATGTGTGCCCGCATGAAACCAGTGTTTACAAGAGGGAAGCTAGTTTACTTGTTCACACTCAGACTGACAGTTATCCCCACCCAGGCATTTATTTTCCTACCTAAGCAAGTTCGCACAGGACCCACCCAACAGGTTCACAGCCTGACAAACTCAAAATCCCAGGCTGTGTGACAACACACACTACAACGGCAGGACCACCACCCTTAAAACATACTCAAATACACAAAACAGGCTCAGCCTACAGTATACAAACATGTCTAGTTTAACAAGTAGTTTCCAGTTACCTTAAACTAAACTCTTGTCTCTGAGGTGATGAACTCTACAGATAAAACCGTCTGCTTCTGTCAGAAAGACGCTTAAAAACGAGACAACGGCAACCGTATCTAGGTCAAACAATAGTAAATGTATATGAATAGGGAACCAAACTCGATCCACTTCAGTGTTGTAAACCCGCCTGACCGTCACGTTGTCGTGCCCCCTGTTGATCTCCAAACCCTCTCCTCAATAGCAGACCTTGCCCTGAACCATCTAGAACCAGCAGCACTTACACAGCACCCCCCCCGATCTAAGAAACAAAATCCCACATGCAATCCTGAATTGATTTGCCAACGTAACACATCAATCTGGGGCAGGAGCAACGAGCAGACAGCAGTAGCTTAACACAGAGGCAAACACGTTGGTATAAAATGACTCTCACGAACAAAGACTCACGCATTTGAGCATTGAGTTACTCGGTGGTTTTGCAAACGCAGTGCAGTTCAGTTCAGTTCAGATAAATGACAATGTTGGAGATCAAATCAGCCCAGTTGGCCACAATGCACGCTCGGCAACCCGTGTGACCTGGTTTGGCTGTCTTGCTACGTTAGCATCACAATAACCCACATAGCCGACAAGCAGGCTAGCGTTAGCATAGCAAACACAGGTTAATCGCAAGAGCTGGAGTTGGCTTGTGTTCAGCTAAGCGGCCTTTTAAGCTAATTTAGACGGCATTGTGAGTTTTAGCTTTTGGTATCAGGGACCGGTTTGAATCAGTTATCACAGACAGGCAACGGAACCGCCGCGTCTGACGGTGTGAACTTTAAGTTAGCATCGAAAGCTAACGTTAGCCTCGGAGAGTCGTGTATCTGATATGTCGATGCGACCACTCCTTGCCAACGCTGCAGTGCACCCACTATCTGTGTGTGAAAAAAAACAACAACGCAGGCCCCACCATATTAACCATCTGGAAATATTTATATATTTCACTCACCTGCTTGTGGAAAGCCTGCCCCAACGCCTTCCAGACAACTCCGTTTTTCGGTGTGTTTTCTCCCCTCTTTTCCCCTCCTTCTCCGGGTTCTGGGTCAAGCTCGTTAAAGACGAAGCGACATCACCGAGTTTTCTATCAAAGAGAGGGCGGGGTCAACCAGCGGCTTTACCGTAAACACTGCGCGCACACAAATTCTCCTCTCATACAGGTGTTTGTCACAACTTGCGAGACAGGCCCACTCATTCTGTAGTCAGAAAACTGAATAATGCCCTTCCCTAAAACTATGATTAACCTCACATGGGGCCCACTTTATACATAGCTGTTTGAATATTTCTGAAGACACCCACAAACTAAGTAATACTCTAAACCAGAAATCATTAGTTGGTTAATTCATTAGTCAGTTAATTGGCTGAAAAAATCCACTTGCATCAGCTTTTGTGTTTTTTGTGATATTAAACTTAGCATGTTTGGGCTTTTTCTTGTCTTACAATTTAAAAACTAAACAATCCAGCAGATGTATTGAAAAGTAGTTGCTGGTTGCAGCCTCACAGTAATTCAGTGATGGATTAATACTAGCTTGCCTTAACGTTTCTGTGTGTTAATTACTTGACATGCAGAAAAATTGAAGCAATTTGATAAAACACATATAAAATAGAATATAAAACAATATAAACTTAAACAATTATGGTATTAAAACTACATTTTGACAGAGCCCCCCCACAAGACAAGGCTAGTTGTTATGGTTGATAATGTACTTCTGTCTGATATGAGCGAGCGTATGATTATAAAAGGGGAGTAGGGGATTTAAATTCTCTTGCAGTAGTGTAATAAATCGACTACCTCCCATTGCCTCCTCTCTCCTCCCATTTTCCATCTGTCGCTCCCTCTCCCTCACATATACACCCACTAATGTTATCTCATTGATTGCCCAAGAACAATAGCCTGAGAGGAAGAAGCATTTCTTGGGGAAGTACAACAGCAGCATTCCACACCAACACGACAAAACTATGACACATGAAACCACTACCAGTGACCATCACATAAACACATAAAGTAATAGATGAATCATGTCTGACCATGTCTGGGAAAACTATTTTGGGATCACTGCACAACTGTGATTCTAAAGAAGCACTGAAGTGTCAAACTTCATGTTTAATCTGATTTATTTATTCATTTTTACAGCTTTTAGAGTAATTCATACTACATACTTTAAGTCCTGTTCCATAGGTTCAATGTATTTCTGCCTTTACAGATACGGGGGTGAAATCAAAGCCAAACAAGTAGAAACGTGACAAACAATACTTTAGTGTGGGCAGGATGTAAAGAGGAACAATGCAAGGAATTTCCCCCAGTTTCCTTAAGAGTCCCCCCTCCTCAACCTACCCCAACTGACAGCACTACAGTATGAATAAACATGTGTCCTAATATTTACTGGGAACAAAAACAATGCTGCACTCTAGAGGTGCAAAATGAAACTTGTCAGACACTGAAAACGGTTTAAAAAAATCAATATTTATTCAGAATTGCATATCCAGACTACAAATCCACACAAAGAATCCACACTAAATTGATTATTGCCCAGTCTAAAACTATCTGACAGTATAAAAAGAGGGAAAAGAGAGTTTCAACAGAGTCAACAGTGGAGGTAGTTTGTTTTGAAATGAAACATACACACAAAAATGGAGGAGGAAAAATGGCCATCTCCTTTTCACAGGTATGGAGATCACTATCAGACAAGCCACACATTTTAAATTCCCAGTTAGTCATAATGTTCTGACTGAAGTCTGGGGTATAATCAGTGTATCTGAGAGTGAAAAGATTAAACTGCTTGTAGCTTTGCAAACTTTTAAAACTGTTTAAAACACTTCAGCACTTTACATTAGCACTTGTTTAACATTTTCTATTGTAAAAGTGGTTTGGTGATGTGACAGTACATATGGTAATATAATTAAATTTCATCAACCGTATCAGAACTGGATTCTTCCTTATATTGCCAGTCCCTCAAACATCTGTGTAAGGCCAGTGAGGCCAAAACAACGAGCACAACTGCTTTATGCTGAAATTGGACCGACATGACTGTTGTATCAATGCGATAACTTCACGTGGACACGTTCATTTGTAAGACATTTAATGAACTGAATTAGCCCAACACTAATTCCTGCTTGGTTATTATATATATATTATAAATCAACAGTTTCTCAACTCCCTTTCTTGAGTTTCCAAAAAATGTACTGTATCACAATATATATCAATATCACAATATAAAACTAATTACAGAGATAGAAAAGTGTGTTTCCTTTTTACTTCAATGTCACTGTCCATGTTAGCCAGCATCTATACATATACTTGCAACAGCTTTGTAATGCTGAAATGTAATGAGTTGGTAAAGTCATGATAGAAAAACTACTCAATTAGCATTAAAATATTGTCATCTTAAATGGACATGAGCTGATATGATGCATCAAAGTTTGTGTCATTTTCAAACCGTATATAAATTCACTCTGCCAGTCCTCTGACCAGGAAGGAAAATAATGAAGGCATTTTATTTTTTGAAGGTTGTTTTCCTATTGCTGGTTTTCCTAGATTTAAAAAGAACAGAACAGAGGTCATGCATGTTTGTGTCCTTATTTTGAACCACAACAGTCCAATGATTTTAGTGGGAAGTTGTCAAGATATACACTCATGTAGTTGAAGGTTATTAAGTATATTTGACCCATGACAAACACCTTTCCCCAAAATATACATTGTGGCACAAGTGTCAGTAGAAAAAACATTCTAAAAAACTGTAAAACTCATGTTAAAACCCTTTAAATCTCTTGATCAGTCATGGTCAGAGCACCCCGTTACTGCTGTGTGTGATCATGTGTCTGCGCAGGTTGCTGGGATTGTTAAAGCTGGAGTTGCACTGATTGCAGGTGTACGGCTTCTCTCCGGAGTGAGTCCTCAGGTGGATCTTCAGGCTGCCATTCTGCGTGAAGCGCTTTCCACACTGAGGACAAGCGTACGGCTTCTCGCCTGTGTGAATGCGCATGTGGATGCTCAGCGTGGTCTTGTTGACGAATGACTTGCCGCACAAGGAGCATGGAACGGGCGACTCTCCGGTGTGAGTCGCCCGGTGAACAATCAGGTCTTCTCGGCTGAGGAAGCGCTCGCCACAGAAGCTGCAATCCAGAGATTTGTTGACAGTGTGAGGGAAGACGTTCTGCTGCTGGGCGAACTGGCTGATATGACTGCAGTGCCCCACTTGACCATCAGCTATTGCTTTTATTGCAGAATTCAATGTGGTTGAAGCCATTTGAGTGGAGTGATTTCTTTCCAGCTGACTGTTCACCAGTGTGACACTGTTGTCCTGCATGACTCTCATTGGTGCTCTGTCATTGGCGCCCGTGGTGAAATTAAGGAGACTGTCATGGGCGACGCTGTGGTTTGGAGACAGAGAGCTAAAGGCCTGAAGTTCAGAAGCAGTGAAGAGAGTGTCGCTCTCCTCCTGCAGAGGCCCTTCTCCTCGGCCGTGAACACTCACGATTCTCAGCCCCTCGTTATCACCTGTCAGGCAGGAGGAACCAGCAGGCTCTAAATTCTGAGTCCCTGTGGCAACATCTCCCTGCGTACTGTGGCTCCCAAAGTCATCCTGACCTGAAAAGAACAAACAACAAAATGACATTTGTGAATCAGGGCTGGTATCTAAAAAAGACATAGCAGAGGTATTTCTAAGAATAGTCTCAAACTAGTCCTCAGTTGTGTCAAGAATGACATACTTTGTAGACAGAATCTAAGAGTGCAAGCAAGTAGCTTTCAGCAACGTCTGAGTTTAATTATCTAGTGCTGAATGAAATGTTGTAAAAAGACAGAGTACTGTTATGTCCACCCCCCACCCCTACAAAAGTAATGAATCAGCCAGTGCTGTACTTAATGCGTCATGGCTGAGTTGTACAATTCATCATGGTTTAATACACGCTGTGTTGTAATAAATCACCCTGAAAGGCAGTTCAGTGCCTTCCAACATGAAATATGCCTCAATATACCGAAGCATACAAGAAGACAGCTTGTATAATAAGATATTTACCTAAAGAAAATCATAATTCTGCAACACCAGATGTGACGTTTGGGATATTAATCATGTATGATAAGGACTTAATTTAAATGTTAAGTGATGATCTGTCTTGTCAAAGTGACCAAAGACCAAAGACAAAGACATTTGCACATAAGCAGATAAAATATACATAAACAGAGCGTAGCAAAACCAGTTTTCATAATAATACAGACATGCATAATATAATGAAATTGCAAAGTGCGAATAAAGGTGAAATTGCTTTTAAAGTGCTTGTTCCTGCACGCCGCCATGTACCTGCTGTGTGTTTGTTAGCAGATTAAATAAATGTTAAATTGTTTCTTGGTCTTCTTGCTCGGCCTCCACAGCTGACAGTGCCTTCTCCATCTGGTAAACCTCTGTTCTCTGATTTCTCTCTCTGCTTCATGTTGACATCTAATTTACCTCATTCACTTAGCTCTGGAATAAAAACAATCTCCCAGAAAAACATCACTTCAGATACTTCCAAGTCAGACATTTTCTATCCTGTACTCCCAACTTCTCTCTTTAACCCCCACCCGTTGTAATAGATGATATTCTTAATTGAGCCAAGATGTCAAAAGGTGTGAGATCAAAGTTTTATGGCAGTCTCTCTAAGGTCCTGGTTCCATCAGTGACACAATTTCAAGGCACCTGGGGTGTGAAGAGTTAGACGACAGGATATTTCCTTATTCTTTTAGTGCCAGACACCATTTGATGCCGTTCTCACCTGTTCTAACCTCAGGTGCACTGGTCTCTGGTCTAAGTCCAAAATAAGCCGCTTCCTAACCGGAGTCGCCCCCACCTGCACTAGATGCAAATTTGAACCAGCCTCCTTATACCATCAATTCTGGGCCTGTCCCCAAGTGGCAAGATTTTGGGACAGGATATTAAAATGTCTTTGGGATATATATGGCATCACTATTTAACTTTCTCCTTTCACTGCTTTGCTGGGTGTTTTTGCCAATTGACTCACTCCTCACCGGCACCCAGAGATGGGCCCTGGCTACGTTCTTTGCTAGAGGGGTTATTCTTCTGAATTTGAAGTCACCTGTCACTCCACTATTTACACATTGGGGTAAATGTAACCTTACTAATACCTGGGACACTTACAAAAGTTATACTGGGAGGATACAATTTTTAAAAGAAAAGATTATAAAAGAGGAGACAGGAGAATGAGGGAAAATGAAGGGAAAAACTTGAGCCCCCCCCCCTATAATCTATATATATATATATATATATATATATATATATAATATATATATATATACACACAGTGTGTTGCTGCTGGAAACAGGTACTTGAGTAATTGACTGACCTGATAATTACCTGAAATGTTCCTATGTAGATCTGCTTACATTTGGAAAAATAATAAAAAAAAGAGTTTGTTTTGTTTGACCTCAAAATTAAAATATTTCCTTTCAATCTTCTGATGCAGGATATATATATATATATATATAATATATATATATATATAGGTAATTTCAAGCTTTGAAGTTCAACTTTTCAACTACTATGTTCCCTTACTTATTATTTATGTCAACAAATTTCCTGAAATGGCTAAAAACAACAACAAATGAGTGCAACAAACAACACAAAGTATTGTCTGTGTAACCACTGCCTGATATAATATGTGATGTCTGCAGTGTTCGCCAAAACCAAAAACACATGACCGAGGGATATTATTGAATCTGGTGACATATTCCTTTGCTACAAAGAACATGGCCAGTCACACCAGCCCAGATGCAGTCAAATAAAGTCAGCAGCTTTTGATCCAGTCTCAGCTGATGAACTATTGGCTGATGTACTTTCATCAAAGCAAAGAATAACTCTGAGCTCCTGTGGTTCAATAACTGACAGACAGCTATTACATTATTAAAAAAAACAGTCTACTCACTAACAACTGCTCCGCATACTCCAGCGTCGTCTTCATCTTTGATCAGGATGACATCTGGACTCTCCACATCTGCGCACTAACATAGAAGAACACACATGCATGAGCAAACACATTTTTATAAACTATTATTTCCTGAAAGAACAAGTGTGTACTGTGTTTACCTCCACTTGAGTGACAGAGGAGGAAGTCTTGTTCTCTGACTGTAGAGACATAGAAACAGCATCTCCAGCAGCCTTTTGATCCACTCGTGACTTAATGACAACTACAGGAGGAAAGAAAAAGGCAGAAGTTCGGGACAACTGATGTTGACGTATCACGGATGAGAAGGAGCAGAGTCATTGCATGGACTACCTGTCAAATCAATATGATGTGATACAGTTGTACACAAAAGTTGGGTCAAATTACATATTTTGTTGATAGTTGATGGGGAAAAGTAAGTAAGTACAACCCCTATTGCAGACAGACAGTGGAATCTCAAATATTAAAGGTTTGAGCCCTTTGAGCACTTATCAACCAACACACAACGAGCAGGCTTTGATATCTAACAAAACAGGGGTTATCATCTTAAGATCATTTAAGATCGGGCACTCTGATGAAGTTTTTGATCAGCACAACTAAGATTTGTGACGTATGTGTGACGTGTAAAGGATCAGTGGTTATTGATTAGCAGTTGACTATTAAAAAAATAACCGCGTAACTATTGTAGCTCGTTTGAATTAAAATATAAAGCAATTAATTGGAATATTAATGTAACAAGAGTGATTCTGTCATTGTGAATTGGTTTACAGGAGGAGGGCGTTACATTGTAACTTGAGTATGAAGTATTTTTCAAAGTAAAAGTACTGCTCACCTTGTGATTTAGCCCGTGGTTTGGGTACATTTCCTCTGATGGGAGTGAAGCGGCTCGCCGGCCGGTTCGTCCTGGTCTGCAGTCGGAGGGAGAAGAGCTCGCTCCTCATCCCCTTCATCCTCGTCCTCAGGGCTTCGTTTTCCTTCAGGCTCTGGGTTAAATGCAGGCGGAGAGACGCCGAGCTCTCCGAGAACAGCTGACTGATTTCCGCCACCGCTGCTTTCACCAGCACGTCCATGATGGACAAAAGCTGTGACTCCAGGTTCAGGCTGCCCGGCGGCATGTTTGTGGACATGTTACACTCCGCTGCCGCCGAGAATTACGGTGGAAAACAGCGCGGCACAATTGCTGGGTGAGCTTACAAAAGGAGCAACACAATGGCCTTTCCTGTAGCATGACGTCGATTACCGTAATTACTAGAAAGCAGAGGCTTTCCATTTATCCTGGTTTACAGCTTCTGACTGTATGGTCAATGTTGATGGTTTTTTTTTTAGCACATTATACACCTTAACACTTTACATTGGCTCAGATATCTAAAACCAGTCATTAAAATAGAAAGCAATTAATTGGAATATCAATGTAACAAAAGTGATTCTGTCATTGTGAATTGGTTTACAATCAATAATATTTACACCTATTGACTAATTTTGAAATAGGAAGAGCCTAGAGCAAGCTTATGAGTATAACTTAAAACGCCTGTTTACTCCTGTTTACTCCTGCAAAGGTGTATAAATGTTTTCAATGTTTTATTCTTTATTTTTATTCATTTTGAATTGATGCTTATTGTTTGATCCAATGGTGAATGAAGTGTCCAGGATCATGTATTTAAATGAACTATAACTTGTCTTTTACATGTAGACTTCATGAACTAAGATTCAGTACTGACTCATTTCAGAGCCTCAAAACCTCATGTATTTTACAGTGGGCCCGGGGCTGTATTTGTCAAACTGATAAAATGTAAGTGAAAGATAAAAGTAAAAATCCTTCACTTTTTCTAATCTGAAGAATAAACACAATTTATTTTGACTTTAAATGCTCTTAAATGTAAGAGAGCTCCAGAGGTCTATTAAATTACTATCTACACATCTGTCTGTGTGACAATGCGGTACTAAATTCATCTTATTATATGATTTCTCTGATGCACCATGTCTACCAGCAGCAGAACTTATTTCCATTTCAGCCAGTTTCCAAATATATTAGAATATCCCATTTTATTATTCATAGAGATGAAAAGATTTCACATAAATAAAATTAACCTTCTCAAAAATGATAATCATACATCTTGCAGAACAACATACCACCGAAGAAACTAAAGTTTTTTTTTTAGGAATGTAAAATATTGGCAGGGTCAATTTCTATCTCTAACTGGTTATATCTTCTCTGAACTTGCATGTGATCAGTCATGTGATCACTTTAGAGCTGCTCTTAAAAGCTACATCATAATCTCATGAATTAGATTTCTCACATCCTTTCATTGTGTTGTATGTCTCTATAAAGTGTATTATAATTTGTGTACTATAAAATGCTGCTGTCTCTGTGGTCAAAATGACAACCCGTTGCCATTGTGAACACACCAGCCATCACAATGTCACAATTCATTCGTCTTGGCTGAGCATCACATATCCCCTCAAGACAAAGATTTTATTGTTGCACAAAAAACTCACAAAATAATTCACAAGTCCATTATTTAATCTATGATTTCATACAATCACAGAACAGAATAATTAGATTTTCTGCTTTATGTGCTCAAAAACAAACAACATGGCCGTCAATAAAAAACAGTGTAATAAAACTTTCAAACATACAGCTAACTGTAAAATCACATTGCCAGTATTTGAGTTGAGAGTCGACCTGATGTGCCTCTTTACTCTGAGAGTAGTCAGTCCATCAGCAAACTAAGACTTACTCGTTGTAGCACCGCAACCATCTACAATCTTTTTGGTCTTTTCAGTCTTTCTGTGTGCTGTCAATATTTTCTAGGACTCTGCCTCGACTAACGCTGCTCCACCTTCCTCCGTCTCGCAGCTCTTTGGTGCATCTTCCTCCTCACCAGTTCCCTCTGGCTCAGCACTTTCTCCTTTCTCTTTCTCCACCTGGCCATCCATCATCCCGTTCTCAGCAGACTCTTCTTCATGCTTCTCTGTCGATACCTCTCCTGCTGCGTCCTCTCCTTTCTCTTTCTCCTCTCCCTCATTACCAGACTTCTCTTTGTCCTCCTTTTCTTTTTCCTTCCTCTCTTTCTCTATTTTGGACAGGCTGTGGCAGAGGGACTGGACATACGTGAACACACACATGGGGTCCGGGTTGTTACCCATCATGATCATGTCAGACACTTCCAGCAGAGGGCAACAGTCAGCCAGAGACCTGGGAGGAAGAGAGGAGACAGTCAGAGGGAAGAAAACTTGTGGTGAGACAAAACAAAGTGCATTTACTCAACTACTACTCTCAAACACAGTTTTGAGGTACGTGTATTTTACTTTACTTGTAATTCAATTTTCTGCTGCTTGATACTTCGACTTCACTATAATTCAGTGGCAAACATAATGCTTTTTAACCACATTATATTTATTTGATAACTTCAGTCACTAGTTTCTTTGCAGATTCATATTGATAATACAAAGTATATTCAACAAATAAATTATGATTGAAATAAGATATGACTTTATTGATCCCTGGTGGAGAGATTCGCTGGCTACCCAGTTTAGAAAGTAAGTAAAATAAGCTCCATCTTTTCAAACTGCAGCATTAAAGTGATGAACACACACCGACATCAATAATTTCCTCTTGGTTCCCCACATGCTTAGTACTTTATCTCATTCCTGTTCTTATTGTCACAGCTTTTCTGTGTTTTTACAGAAACCTTTTATTGTATTATGTGTTGTGTTGTGCATTTTTAATGTTGTTAATTGTTTTATTGGACACTGGACATGTGTCCAGATACACTTGGTGCAAAATGAGTTCCTTTGTGTGAGACAATAAAGCTCTGAACTGAACTGAACTGAACTGAACTGAACTGAACTGAACTGAACTGAACTGAACTGAACTGAGAGAAGAAATGAAGGAGGGAGAATGAAATACTCCATACTCTGCAGTTTGGAAAGCCAGAGTAAAGTTTTTCTCCCTCTCCTTTGGATTGAGGGAGCTGTAGTCGAAAGCGTCTGGAAAGAAACGATGGATCAGAGCACAGAACGCCAGCCCATTGCACCAGGACGATGAGAAGTTTTCTATGTTGATGCCCTGAAAGATCAAGTGACAGAAACTGAATAGACAGAAAAAAAAACATATCTTCATCTAAGCATCTAGTTAAATTAGTAAAATAGCAATTAAGTGAAACTGACACACTGGATGAAGAGGATGAGCTGACCTCATAGTTTCGCGTTTTGTTGCGACACCACTGAAGCATCTTCTGTTTGATTGAAGCTCCTGTGGCCGCGGCTGCAGATGACCTCTGAATTTTGAAGTTGCGCGGTATTGGTGACCTAAAGATATCACAATATTACTTAGTTTCTGATCGAAGGGCCATTGGATCAATATTTAGTGTCACTTTCCAAAATATTTGAAGTTCTGTATGATGACTTACTCTGGTGAAGCTTGTTCGAACTTGGCAATAATGTTGTTCTTGGTGGAGGCTCTGACAGAGCGTGCAGAGGGTCTTGGTCGGGAGAGAGAAGAGGAAGGAGGACCACTCTTTCGTTTGGGCTTCCCTTGCTTTTCTGCCTCCTTTATCTTTCCTTTGTCTTTCGTCTCAACATCTGCTTCTTTGACTTGTTTTTTCTTCTCTGCCTCCTTTGCTGCTTTTCCACTCACATCTTTCTCTTCTTCCTTTGCCTTTTCCCCAGTTTTACTCCACTCTTCATCTTTGTGTTTGTCCTTTACCTCCTGTCCGTCTTTCCCAGTCTTCACATCCTCCACCTGCCCTCCTTTCTTGTCTTCCTCCACCTCTCCCTCCCCTTTTTTTTCTCCATTTACTGGTTCATGATCCTTCATTTCAGTAGGTGCTTTGTCTTTATCTTGTCCAGTCTCTTCAGTGTCACCTTCAACAGGCTTTGATGCAGTCTGGAGCTTATCTGTATCTCCAGCATTGGCCTCCTCTCCTTCTCCCTGGTGTGGTTCTTTATCCTTCTCCCTCTGCTCTCCCACCTCCATTGCCCCCTGACCTTCTGCTGCCTCCCCCTCTGTGTGCTCTATCCCTCTGTCACTATCATCCTCCAGCCCTGCTGCATCTGCCTGGAGGACAAGAAACATAAATTTGTATTTAGTTATGTACTTTATTTCACTATAATACACAGTGATAGTAACAAAGCATGTGCATTCACACACATATAGAATATATATATATATATATATATATATATATATATATATATAGAATATATATAGATAGCATTTTTATGGTGCACAATTTCAGTACTGCTGTTTTATTTAGTGTTCATTGTTTTTTTTCTCTCTGGCTAGAATCTTTGAAAATGTTCAAAAATACTGAGGATGACATTTAATGCTGAAGGTGAATAATCTAAAATCATATGTATCAATATAAATTAAAGCACAGGCACAAGTTGAAGCCTAATGCATTCTGTAACATTATGTAAGATGCTGGCTTACTAAAACTAGTGCCTACACTCTCGGGATATCACAAACCACGTAATGTGAGACCTGAAGCTCTGGTCTGGGATCTGTTGAGTATCTCACTTATTTAGATCCAGCAGAGAGGTTGAACTTTCAGATGTCAAATGAGCTTTTTGTCGTTTTTAAACCACACACAAACTACACATTTATATTAAAAAAAACAGGTTAACGTCATCCCAGTCAAAGCTAATCATAAACCAGAACACTTATTTAAATTTTTTTTAATTCTTAGAATCTTAGGGAAGCCCTAATTTAACCTGAGGAAATCAAAATCTCATCAGTCACATACATTTCAGTGACAGTTTTATCAAATTGTTTTAAGCTTTAATTTCAGAGCTTATTTTAAATACATTGTGACATAGTAATTTATTTCAGAGTTTAATATTATTTTATTTTTTCATCCTCATTAAAATATCACTATTTAAGTATTAAACATATGTGCTTTGTTTATTGTTTATCAATGACCTGCTGAAGGAACGGTCACTCCAGGTCAGACCCTGCAGTGGTGACTCATCAGAGGGAATAGGAAGCTCCACTGTGTGCCTGTGCGTGTGCATTACTTTGCATAACTGTGTGTGTGTGTGTGTGTGTGTGTGTGTGTGTGTGCAGGTGTGTGTGTGTGTGTGTGTGTGTGTGTGTGTGTGTGTGTGTGTGTTTACTTTTTCAGCCAGGAGTTAAGAACAGGTGTAGCACAGTGAACGCATGCAAAACCTCCTCCCTTGTCCTGCCGTCCTCACTCTTAACACCTGCCATGGCCACAAATGCTCTCACTGCCTATTCCTGGTATGTAACATAACGCTAGTCATTGTGGGTTTTACAAATAGGAGAACTTTTAGTCTGTACTTTAATATTAACGTGCAAAAACACACACCTGGTTGTTGTTGTTGGTGTCAGTCTGATTAGTCTCCTCTGTAGACTCAGATGTCTCCTGGCTGGGTGATTCTCCATCCATGATGTTCAGATCGGCGGATCAAAGGTCAAATCACACTTTTTTGTTTTTAAACTAATAACCAGGACTCTTAAATGATCCCCTGTCTTCCCTTGAAGGTTTTCATTCAGTCTAAGGTGAATCCTCTTCACAGGAGCCCTGCTTAATGTGTCACTCTCTGCCTCTCTCTACTTTTCTTTCCTGTCCCTGTCTCCCTTTCTGCCCCTCTCTGTCTGCACTGCCTCGTGTTTGTGATGTGTGTGTTGGTTTGTGGATATCCGCCTTCGCCCCCTTTCACCCGACACCCCCACCCTCTGCTTTGTGAGGATTCCTACGCTTCTTTATCTGACCTTTTGAACAACACAGGGTCCCGAAATAGAGTCACAGTGACATAGGCGCAGTCCAGCGGGCCAGACAGCTGCGTCTGCTGTGGAAACTGTGGCTGTACACATACGGTATACATAAACACGTGGGTGCATGCATACAGTCCCTTAAACATGCTTGTGGGAAATGTGCCTCTTCCTGTTCCTTAATATTAAATGTGGATTTGGATGCAGTTATGTAAAGCTGGTGTGGTTGAATGAGTGCAGGTCAACTGATTTTAAAGGTCTTCAAGAAATAAAAGGGCCTTTTATCATTAAATATTGTAGGCTTCATACTTTACACACTCCCAAACTCAGCTCAGTATTGTTATGTTAGTCTCTTATTTAATATAATACTTATTCCCAGTATTATTATAGAAAATGGAAATCAACAACTTTACCTTCATGTGATTTTTTTTTTGTTTGTCATTCCTGAGCCTTTACCTAATTAAATCTGGATTAAGAGGTTCCTCAACTAAGTTGCATTCCCACTGACAATTCATGATCTCCTTCTGTAGAGGTCTGTCGAGGCAGAATATCTTAAATGACAAATTATAGTCCTTTTCACTTTCCCTTCCACTTTAAAAGCATTCAGATGGCATATAGATACAGTATGAAGTAGATACATGGCAAAACCAGACATGTCCAGCTACTTCTCTCGCAGCCCCAGCTAAACACTGCGTCTACTCATTCAACACAAAACAGATGGTTTTAAAAATAAATGTCTATCTTTATTCCCACTCTGTCTGTCGTTACCCTCTCATGCCCCCCCACATCCCTTTCTTGTCCTCCTCTCTGTCTAAGTCTTGGGGGGCTATAATTATGTCAGCACCTTCTTGTGTATCTCTTCCACTCCCTCCTGCTCATGGCCCAATCAGTAAAGCTAAAGCCAGAGCAACTATGCATCTGTCGCACTTTGTATGTTTGTAAAATCAGAGGACCTGATGCTCTTAAAATTTGGAAAACAAATGAGATGTTGAGAGATTTACATGTAGGCTCCTATTAAAAAAATTGTAATGGATGATAAAACAATGACAGTGTGTTTTTGTTTGTGTGTGTCCATGGGTGGAGTCCCACATGTTAAAGCTGCTGTGTGATTATCGCTATTTTTGCCACCGTTCAGGGATTATCTCAAATTATTGTCTTACACTGACTGAAGTCCCTCATGCTACTCATATTATGAATGTGTGTGTGTGTGTGTGTGTGTGTGTGTGTGTGTGTGTGTGTGTGTGTGTGTGTGTGTGTGTCCACAACAGAGAATGCCTTGAATGCCTTGCTTTAAAATGGGTTGTGGTGAACCACTCTTCCTGTTGTCTCCTACTTCTTGGGGTAGAGTGGCAGCATCCTGGTACGAGTAATTTTCTTTACTGTTTAATGTAGCAAAGCACATAGAAACTTGAAAAACAAAGAGGAAGACGCAGTTATGAAGCAGTGTCAGTGTTCTTTATGAATCATTAAAATTAGCCTAAAGTAAACAGTCTTGATGTGATTGAACACACAAACTTGGTAATGGTACTTCAGATACAAAACCCTGATCGATAAATCAGCTGTGGCTGCTGGAGCATGGGCTTTCATTTAAACGTATAACAAGCTGCACAGTGAAAAGGAGAGCTGAAAGAATCAGCTCAATTTATCAACAATATTTTTTTAAAAAGACACTGAGTACTGACCTCCTTTGAACACAACCTTCTGATCTGGAGTCAGACGCGCTGCCGTTGCGCCACACGCCACACTCTGGAATCTGAAGCTGCGATGGCGCTTTAGACGAATGCAATGAAGGTCATCAATACAGCAAGTTTCAACCCTGAGCCAATGTGTTCTTTGTTTTAATCAAGTGGAGAGCACTGTCAGTGTGTAGACAGAGACCTCTGCCATCAATTCATCCATGTTTCAACAGATACCTGTTTGACCTTGACGTGATTTGAACACGCAACCTTCTGATCTGGAGTCAGACGCGCTACCGTTGCGCCACAAGGTCTGTGGCCTTTGAAATAATGACCCTTTAAAGGAATGACATACCAATATAATGTCCATCAGTGAGTCAGGATTCAAGGCTGAGCCACGATACTGCGGTTTGTTCTGGTTCACCAACGGAAACGCAGCACATCAACCATATACACTGATATGAATCTATATCCCATATGACATGTTTGTAACTATATATTTTCCTTCAACTTTGTTTTCCTGTTTATCTTTTACTGGCTTTGATTTTAAACTCACTTCCATTGATCCATTTCACCCTTGAAAGCATTGGCAATTACAAATTCTCAGACTCTCAAGCTTGCACTGCCTTTGTATCACAAGGTCAGAAGCAAATTGCTGTAGTAGGCCACACAAGTACAAAATCGATCACTGCAGAAGGACTCAAGTCTAAGCCCAGATACCAGAGTTCATTTGTGTCCATCAGGGTAAACCAATTAAGTCTTATTAAGCTTGCAGGACAGCTTCAGTGATTGTACAAGTCTCTAAAAAGACATTGGAGGGATGAAACATTCCTCCACAAGATATTCCCTACTTTGGTGTTTTGATGAAGAGTATTGTAGCATTCAGCCACCCCCTTGTACTTGGAGCAGTGCCATCCTGAAAGATATCACCTGTCAAGATTGAATAGTTTCATCATAGAACAAAGGCTATAGAGTTGGGAAGCTGATTTGTATGATTACAACATGCGTCTTTCCTCTACCAGAGGGTTCATAACTAGGACACAGAAGGTGTGAGTATCAGCCAAAGTCTTTCAATAGTAACTGAAAATGTTCAATTTAGCTGAGATCTGGCAACTGCAGAGGCCATGACACCTGACTTCAGCCCATAGTAACACCTTGTGCTTCATCACTGCCATTTTAAAAATCACTACATAAACATGGAGGTCCATGAAGCGCTAAGGGTCATTTAGAGATGTTGAGCCAAAAGCCATTAGTCAGCTGGGTCAACTTGGCCAGTGAAACAGTTTCTCTCAGCATGATGTGATAATGGGGGCATGTGTGTTGTGGCAACTTTACCAGTTCAAAGAGAAATCAGCTCACCTGTATAAACTCAGTCTAACCTGATGAAACTTGAACACAACCTTGTGAGAGACCACCATGCACACAAGTTTGGCAACAGTCAACTAAAGGCCTAAGCCCAAGACAATCATGCCCCAAGGTTCTCGTCATGCATTTGGTGTTTTGAGTTCCACTGGAAGAGAAAACACTGGCAGTCTAAATGTCAACTACATGTTGACCTGTTCCACTACAGGGGACAGGTCAAGCAGCAGAGCGTGAAACTGACCAGAGCTGCATGCAATTTTTCAACCACAGAGAGAGGTCTGCATCAATGACTGCTAGAGCAACATTTACTAGTGAAATGAATGCCAATAAGACAGCTGCATGTGCTCATGTCCAAGCCAATGTCAGGCCAGTACTCAACTGAACCACAACACTGATCATTTCCCATGCTACAAGGTCACTTAAGGCTTTTTGACCATCAGCTTAGTAAAACTTGCTGCCCCCAGAAGGGGTTCTTTTTACAGTTCAAGGAGCAAACATGAAGCCAAAGTACTTTAAGATTTGTTTTTTTTTTTATTGGTTCAGAAACTTGTTCAGGCTGGAGGGATCCACCACTTAGTAGCCAACCTTAAAGACAAGAAGAGGTCAACATTAGGACAAGTTACAATACACCTACATATTTGTGCCAAATTATGCCAGCTTACCTTGACGCTGTTATAGCCTCCTGCTCGGCTGCGAGTTGGCTGTATGAAGCCGCCATAGGAAGAACCAGGTTGACCAGCTGCAGTGCCACCATGTCCATAGCCAGTCTTCAAAGGAGGCTGTGGCTCTTGAAAGCTCTGAGGGGCTGCCAAGTCACCAGTGAAGGGCTCGCTCTCCTGGATGGGGCCAGAGTTCTGGGGAACATAGTCTCTCACATAGTGAACATCTTGCCAGTGGTCCATCCCCTGTTCAAAGCTGCTGCTGGCATGAGTGACTGTGCCTGGAGGATACTGGCCAGTCAGGAACATGTAGTCATAGTAAGGATAGAAACCCAGGCTTCCACCAAATCCACCCAGTCCAGACTCTGGCTGAGGTTGGCTGGAGAAGCTCTCTCCTTCAGATGTGTGTGGAGAAAATGGAGGGGGTGGGGGTGGTGGTGGCAGGAAGCCTTGCTCCTCTGTCTCCCTCTGGAAGTCACCAGTTTCATAGCTTTCCTCAAACTGGGCCAACTCCCCTGCCTGGTACACTGGTCCAGGTGGACTCACATACTCAGCGCTACTGGAGCCAACACTATGAGTGCCAGCTGGCATTTCCTCACTACCAAAGACACTTGGAGGTGCAACAGCCCACTTGATGTCTGAGTAGAGAAAAACAGAACTTCAAGACTCAATTGTTTAACTTAACAATTAGGACCATTGCAGGCTACACAGACTCAGTTGCCTACAAGTACTGCAAATATTGTACTAAAACAGTTCTTTTCCACCACTGTCCAGAATATTTAACATGATTTATTACCTCGAGAACCAGGTTGAAAAGCAGCACCTGGTGGTGAAGAGCCAACAGGATGGTTCCTCATTGTGCTGCCGCTGTAGCCTGATTCAACAGGTCTGGAAAAGTAACTAGAGCCGCCTGGTGCTGCTGGCTCTCTAACTGCAGGCTGAGGGAAACTGGGCCTCGGCTGTGGCACAGGCTGATAAGATGGTGTGGAGACACCTTTAGAGGGAGCACTGTTTGGCATAACTCCAGGTGAAAAGTCACTGGAAGGTGGGACATAGTTGGATCCAAAACTAGGAGCAGCATTTGAGTAACTACTGCCACGGGAATCATGGGGATTAAAGCCTGGGCACAAGAGAGGTTAGTCAGAGGTGAAATCAACTCAATCATACACTGTTTTAATAGCATGGGCATAAAACTTACCTCCCTTAACAGGAACACAGCATATGTCCACAATCAGCAAAGCAAAGAGGGAAACCCTGAAACAATTTAAAACAGGACTATATGTTATCAACAACTTTCCCAACAACCAGATAAACAGCCACTCAAAGAGCCACAGCTACTTACCCCAAGAAGAACTGTGAAGACGTCATATTGAAAGCCGACACTGATGAAACAGTGACCCATGACGGCTTATAAATGTTGCCTAATCAGTCAGAGCTTAATGAGCTAACCATGAACAGCTGCTGGTCAGTGACTCCCAGTAAAGGTGGATCAAACCTCAGCACTTAGTCTAAACGAGCGTCAGGTGCAAAAAGTTGGTGGCTTCCTTTCTCTTAAAATTGCTATCCTTTGGATTTTTACCAGATGTTCTGAACCATGTGACTCTTTTGGCACAGCTCTGACTTTTACTGTTTGGCAATTTATGTAACATTATTAAGTTATGAAGAAATATTTAGTTGAAATCATGAACTGAGGAAAATTCGCTGAAGAAACTACACTCGTGGGAAATCAAGATGTGCACTTCATATCCTCTCACAAAGGTCTTAAATTGTGCTCTAACACACAAGTTGTGTTAGTGAGAACTTTGTGAATTGTTCTGCATGGTGACAAATGCCATTAGGCTTCCTGAAATTCATTTTTCCTGGTTTCCCAATTAGAAAACTTCAGTCATCTGCACATTAACATTTATAGTCTTCATCTGGAGGCCTCACCAATGTATTACCTTGCGAAACTTTCGTCACATTATTACATGGTTATTTTTATCTGGAAACAGGTCTGAAATGACTGGAAATCATGACTGGTACTAATAAGAAACACTGTAAAACAGTGGTGGAAGAATTATTTACATCCTTTCCTTAAGTAAAAGTAGCAGTACTAAAATACAGTACTAATACATCAGCAGTGAATCATCAATAAATGCCACTGCCACCATGTTTGACAGTTGAGGTGGTGACTTTGGATCATGAACTCCTCTGTTTTTCTCCACACTTTCCTTTCCATCATGTCGATAGAGGTTGATTTTTTTTTTCATCAGTCCATAGTTTTTTTTAGTGTGTGTGCTTTTGTGAACTGCTGTCATTATCAATCTTGTTTATATTTTGGAGCAGCAACAACTTTCACTTTCACAAGACAATACAATTTTATTAGACGGTCACACGGTGGCGCAAACATACAAAAAAGTGAAGCCTTCTACTCAAATACTCTCATGTTTATGTCTGTGGCCTAAATTGCACATTTTCCGATGTCTTCATATTTACCAGTAACACTACATTGCTCATCAGATTTCGAGAATGGTGAAGTAACACAGCTGTACGGGACATCAAATCCAGTTTTACAGCACAGACTCACAGGCGTAGCTACTGTTTCCATTAGCAATTACCATTTTTGGGAATAAATCACTATGAGAGACCAGAGGCAGGAGCAGCAGTACGGGAAGAAGCAGTGTGTGTGTGTGTGTGTGTGTGTGTGTGTGTGTGTGTGTGTGTGTGTGTGTGTGTGTGTGTGGTGTGTGCGTGCGTGCGTGCGTGTGTGCATGCGTGTGTGTGTGTGTGAGATGAAAAAACAGAAGTCCCTGTACCCGCCTGTACAGCATGTCGAGCCTCCCCGCTTCTTAAAGGACGAACAATATGTGGATGGTATGGACAATGAGGTCGCAGTAGGAGGGCATAGCTTCACGTAAGTTGGCTATACAGTACATCCTCCCACGAAAAGACATCAGACAGCTATTGTGTGAAAAAAGAAAAGATCAGATGCTGTGGATCTGTGTGATCCCATGCATAACATGATTCTTACTTACGGTTTAAATCTAACGATTGTTAATGTGGGTTAGTGTTCAGTGTGGGGGGAAGAAAATCAGACCACAAGGCTGTGCAGACCATGTGGTACTGTCACTACACTATTTTATTATGTGCTGTATGAGGTCAGAAAGTATGCAGTCTCACCATCATACAACATGCATCACCCTGTAAATGAAGAGTTGTGTGGCGCCTGACTGATTATATCCTGTATGATTTTTTCAATGAGGCTACAGAGGCGGCGTTTTCACAGGGAGTCTGTCTGCTGTGATACTGCAGAGCAGTAGTTCACACCTTTTTTTGTGACCACTTTATACACAGCACTATTTGTAACCACAGGTTACATGTCTGTGGTTCAAGGTGAGCAGCCTAGTAAGAGTGATTTTCTCCTCCTTTCAATCTTAAGAATTTTCTGAGCCCTGAAGAAGTATTTCATAAGAAAACAAGTAAAGATTGAAGAAAAGATTGGCAGTTTTTTTTTCTCTGCCTCAAACCATACATGAGGATATTTCTGGTGAAATAATTTGTAGAAGCTTTATAGACTCTTCAAAACAGCGGTTCACATCCCCACATGTTTGTACAAAATGTGTTATATAAATAAAGTTGAGCTGAGGTGGGTGTTTGGATCTCACACTGGTTCACTTGATGTGCACATGGAGTCACAGATCGATATATTATTCCTTTGTATTTTACATTTTGATATATACATTTGAAATATATTAGAATTGCTTTATCTTTCTGATGCGTCCTAAAACTGTGAGACTATGTGTAAAATGGTTTCATGTCCTACAGTTCATCCAGTACTGATGGGAACACCCTGAAACATTGACTTTATTTGAGGGAAAAAACAGAAACGCTAAAAATCAGCACTTTAGGCCGAATGGACTGAGTACAGAGTCAAAACAACATAAGATGTGTCACTGCCCAAAATACGCTACGCATGGTAGACACACTTTGTGTAAGTATGATAAATGAGCAGATTCTCGTTAACAGAGGTTTAGTATTTTTGTTGGGTTGAAATTTGCTGCTCTTGAACTTGTAAACATTAACCAGGTGTGTGTTTAACCCTGTCAGAAGACAGACGGTCTTGATTTCTTCATGCCCTGCTAGTGGAGTTCAGTCTCATACAGGTCACTGGAGTTCAGTACATGTTGCATTACACGTTATACACATTAGTTCAAGCTTAGTTTAAATAAAAACATGGTTTGTCCATGAGGGAGAAACAAAATAGACAAAAAAATCTGACCAGACACCAACACCATTACATCCAAACCAACACCATCTCACACCAACACTGCAACTAGGAAAATAGTAGCATTTTAGGTCATCAGATGATCTTAAACTTAAACTCTCTATTCATCCTCATCATTTTTGGAAAACAAGAAGTAGTGAGTTTGATGTAGAAACAGTCCCGTGGTTCATCTCTGTATTAGAAAGATAATGACATCTGACCATGAGCTGTCCAAGAAGTTGCTGATACCAGCACTTTTCCTTTTGGCACGACTGCAGAGTGTGTTTTATGGTTATGCAAGCACAGAGATACACACATTTTTGTACTTTTATACTCATACTCGTGATAACGTAATGCTTTCCATAGCCCCTTACTCTATACATAACCATTACAGTCATGTGGGTAACCCGTACCTGGTACCCTAATTGCAAATCCAAGGCTGGATCAGTAACAGTGCAAAGCGATGAACTTCCTGGATCCTCAGGTCCCCAGTGGACCCCAAAAGCTCCACCATAACTGTGTGACAACTGGTGTGAGGTAATATGATCAACTGTACCCTTGTTTGGGACATGCACCGTGAAATCACAATTTACTTGTTCTTGAGTCCCTGTTTGAAGCACATTCTTGTGTCATAGTCTAATTTTAAGACCTTCATATGTCACTTGATAAGGTGTTTTAGTCGTCCAGATTTCCAGATTTCAAGCAACAGAGAAATACTGTACACACTGCACAAAGAGGGGAACTGTGGGTTAACAGAGGTACAGCAGTTCATTGTTGATAGTAGTATCAATATGTTGGGTGTTGAACCACATACCCCATTTGCCACTCCTTGTCCATATCATTTGTTTGACCTAAAAAGTTGGTTGTAATGAAAGACATAATAAAATGATATGTACCCAGTGCAACAGTATAGATGATATGTACAAAGTGCAACAGTGTAGATGGTATGTGTTTTCAGAAATAGTTTCAGGACAACAGAAGACAATAGAAGGTACAGAGCAATATGTTTTATTGTTTTATTGTTATATTGTTTTATTTACTGTGGCTCCTAAAATATGCTATAAGGATTAATTGATGTTTGTATTGTTTTTGTTTCCTTTGCATGGGGTTTATTGATAATAGCACAGCAACAAATGCCAGCATTATCCTTTAGACTATAGTGAGTGATCAGAGGGAAGTCATGTGGCTCAAGACCTTCTCTGATCCTCTTTGCAGTTAGTATCATGTGTGTGTATCTATGCATACATACACACATCAGCCATTGTTTTTAGGAAGTGCGAACAAGCTTGTATGCGTGCCTGTGCCTCATGATGAGGTGATGATGGTGTTTAGCCATATATATTTATAGGTCTTGTTAGTGGTGTTATATTTCCATGTTCAGGCTGGTGTTTTATTCAAAATAATTTACATGAAACATCATATTAAATCACCTTTTTGTAGTGATGCCATTGTCCATTCATCAGTTAGTGTCAGATAAATCAACGGAATGAAAATAAACTTAAAACATGAATTTTATCATCCAACAAAATAATAATCAATAATAGTCACTGCAGTTTTAGTGTAGTCTACCATGCTTGTCTTTCATGATATGATCATGCTCATGGCAGACCTGGATAATAAAGGAACTGGAAGTGTGGACTTTACCTGCTCTTTAAGCACACAGACATAGTAACATGCATCTCTCTCTGAAAAGAGCCTGGAAAACCTACTGTAAAAAAAAAATGCCTTAAGCATAACAAGAGATGTAAAAGTTAAGCCCTCTATGCTTCTAGTCTCTACAATGTGCATTGCACAACGCTCTTGGGGTCCAGCCAAAAAAGGTTTGTCGCGATCAATCAGTTTTTCCTTTGGGCCTGCAGCATCATGTCACAGCAGTATACTTTCATACAGCTGTCAAGGAGTGATAAGGCCTATCAAGGATGCTACTATGGACTGAGTTATGACACAGAGGACCAGTTCCTACATGGCGCTCACCAAGTTGTTTTCTTGAGCGAGTCACATGACCCTGTGGTTAAACCTGCCGGCTATCTTATCCAGAGTACGTCTCATAGCTTCACTGCTGTGTAGGATGCTGGGAATGCAGGAGTGTTTATTTTCTATTGCTACCAGCGCCCAGAGCAGAGGGATTTTATCTGCTGCACAGCAGAGAGTAATTGAGAAATGTGAAAAACACTGAGGAGGGAGTAGGAGGAGGGAAATTGTGAGGAATAGGAAGGAAGTGCTGGCCTATAAAAAGAGGGAAGGCAAGAGCAGAGGTGCGGTTTGTAAGATCACATCTCTTTCCTACTCTCTGTGAGCACTAGGGAGTAGTAAGCTGGAGAATACCAACATAACAGCTGCACATTTTTGTTTTTGCAGGAGATTTCCTCTTTGTGATTTCACAAGAAGGTTATTTTGTCAAAAATTCATATTTGCATATTGTAATTGTTCCATCTGTTGTTAAAATGGGAACTGTATGACCTACTGGTATCCCAGTAAAGATAAAGTTTCTTCTGTTTTCCAGCTGATTTTATGCAGTTCCATGTGTTTTTTGGAAATGAGCTGGATTCAGTTTGTCTTTGTGCGCAGATGTTTCTAGTTTTAGCTCATGTCTCGCTTATGAAACTTTAACATTTTCTATTGAAGTGCTTTTTACATGTCATGGAGGACAGTGTTTTTTCTATGAAAATGAGTATGAGAGCTGCAGAATGGGCTCATTTCAACACTTTCTCCTTTTTAACAATCCTTAATTACATTTTTAATTTTTATTTCCTATTTTGGCAGGGGCAGTGACAGACACCACCTTGTGTGCCTGTGTGTGTGCAGTGTGTGTCCATGCAGGTGAAAATATAGTGTTTCTGAATTGTCTGCCTGTGTGTGTGTGAGAGTGTGGGATCATGCCGGGTTGTGAGAACACCTTGGGGGTGCGACGCTTGCTCACCTTTGCTACGGGTCTTGTGGAGTGTCTGGGTTTCGCTGGAGCTGTGTTCGGATGGGCTTCACTTGTTTTTGTCCTCAAGACGGAGGGCTTCTTCAGCTCTCTGTGTGTGAACACCACAGGAGTCAATGCAACGCATGTCTTAGGTCAGTTTAATGTTCTCACTTCTACAACTTCGAATTCTGAATGTCTATAGAAACTATCCAATAATTTTATGTGGCAAGAAGTTTAACATTGTCTTTCTAAGAACCTGGAAGTTTAAAATTAATTGCAACTCTTTATTATATTTGACCAGTGAAGATATTTTTCATGCAGATGTCTTTGACCTTCATTATCAACTGTTTAACCAGGTTTCTCAACCTTGGTTTTCTCACTGTCCCTTTTTTGTGTGTCTGCAGATTGCAGTGGACAGGATGAAAGGTTCTCACTTGTCTTCACCATCGCTTCCTTTTTGAACAATTTTCTGACGCTGCCCAATGGTTTCCTCTTTGACCGGTTTGGCACTACAGTGGCTCGGCTCTTTGGAATGTGAGTCCAACACCTAAATTACTTAAAATGACTAAAAAATGGTCAATGGAGATAAAAGATTTCTCATCAAAAAGTTACTCAGTAGAGATCAGTCGGGTAGTTGAGAGTTGGAAGTGAACGTTGACTTGTAAAGAACAATAACATGAGTTTTTTATTAGTGTGATTACTGAGGGAAAAGTGAAAGGTGCAACAAGTAGTTTGGTTTAATCTGGTTTTTCTTTAGCAAAGTTTCAGAGCATCATCTAATTCTGTATCAGCAAATATCACATTACTTTAAGGTGGATCAATTTTAAGACTTCCAAAGAGTAAAGAGGTTCTGTAAATATTAAAAAAACATAATAACCTGACTAAAACAGCACAGGTACCAATAAGCAAACACCAAGACACTAATCCATTCGTTTTGTACTTCATACTTCAAACAGCAACAGAACAGTATATTTCACATTTTTCAGTTATTCCAGGATACTCTCCTCCTCTTTAGATCATCTCTTTGGATCAAAGTGAAGGATTTTACTGTACTTTGCTTCACTGTGATCAGCTGTGCAAATAGTATTCTTTAGGCATTTAGTCATTCAATGAAAAGAAGAACTTAGATGCAATGTTCATTGATTGTAATCCATTTAAAACTTTTCAAATTGATGTAGATCATTTTCAACCTTGTGACAGTGTCATGTTTTTACACACCATGTGCTGACATATGAAACGTATGCATTCATCAAATTAAAACCTAAATCAAAAGAAAAAAAGAGACTAGACAAAACAGCAACCTCTTCATTTGAATTTATTGTATTTCTTCACCAAAACTTTTTTGATACCGCAGCAATAAAACTAAAATCCCTGCTGAACTGAGTCCCTGCTGGATTTACCAAACCTCACACATTCGCACTTAAGACAGATGGGCCTCTTAACTCTTCTCCATCCCTCTGCATAGCTTGACTCTGTCTTCCTGTGGTGGATTAGCTAATGCGACTATGCAAAGAGGCAATTTGTTGCAGTTTTACTCTGTCTCTGGTATTTTCCCAAACCTGTATGATTACAATAACAGCTGTTTTTACACATGGGGCGGGGGGGGGGGGGGGGGGGGGGTTGAGTCATGGAGAGAGGTGAGGAAGTGGTATTGTTTGTATTTGTGATAAATGTTGGTGTGTGTGGAAAAACATACTGTACATGCTGGTAGGGGAGTTACGCAAGAGGGGGAGAGACAGAGAGGCCAGAATAACTCTCCTGAGGGATGTTATGTAAAATAGTTGAGGTTTCCAGAAAGCACCCAAATGGAGATGGAGCACACAATTCAGAGCCTGACACTCAGCAATGCAGCATGAACACACAATGTTTAATGCCAAAAGGGAGCAGTGATGAAAACGAAGCAGTAAAGGGCAATGAAATGCCAAACCCTTAAAAACTGAAACTGGAAAAAGCAAGAGAACTGTTAAGAAACAGAAAGGTCAGAGCCATAAATCACCAAAGGATGGGGCAGAGTCAGAAAGAAATGTGTTTTTTTTTTTTTTTTGTGCAGATGTTCAGACCCTGTATCTAAGAAGTCTTCCCATTCCCTGAGACACCACACACACACACACACACACACACACATACCTGCCCCAGTTTATTGACCCAGATATATCTAAATCCGCAATAACAAACTGGTGCTAAAGATGACCATATGTTTCCACTAAAAGAGGGTGGAGGAAAAATAAAAAGCCAAGGAATGCAAATGGTTGTGCATGGGGCAGAGATGAGGATGGATCTTGGAGGAGCCAAGAGAAGGAAATTAAAGTCGGCCAAAAGTTCTCCAAACAGCAGCACAAACACAGAGACTTGCGTGTGAACAATTGTTTACTGTGATAATATTGTATCAAGTGCCCCATTTTTGTGTGTTGATTTCTAATTATCTTCTTTTTTTTTTATTATTCTTCATTTAGTTAGATTTAACAAAATGAAGAATTTGAGATGCAAACAAATGATGTGAAAGCCATCACCATCATGATATGTTTTATAGTTGGCACTGTGAAGCTCCCAATATGCCAATAAAACAACATGATAACTCTCACATTTTTTTCCCCACCAGATTTCTTTACACCATGGGTACCTTGATGATGGCTTTCTCGAGTTCAGGTGAAAAATATTTCTTTGTCTGGTTGTTTCATGCTCTTTCAGGCCCTTATTGTCTAAAGAAATACTAGAATATAAGGTCTGAGGTGTTACAGCTAACAGGTGTGGATCCTCATTTCTCCCATTTTTGTCTTTTTCCATCAGTTCTGTCCAACCTGCTCTTTCCAGCTCTCTCCCTCCTGGCAGTTGGTGGCATCTTGTTTCTGGTGACCAACATGCAGGTACTAATGCGATCATTTGCAAAGACACAAATTTACACTCTAATGTGTGTAATGTGTAATCGAATGTGTCAGAATTATGTGGTCATAAATAGGAAAATTAAATTTGAAAGTTGGTGTGTAGAACGATGCAATTTGAATAGTTGAATATTAGATATTTTCTCCCTGTAACAAAGAAAATCTGTAGGCTTCTGCCACATCCTTTAAAGTTTGGTGACATATGTTTTTGGAGCCATTTCTTCATGTCTTCATGTGTTCTCTGATAGTGGAGCATCACCTAAAGCTGCAGTAAAAAAAAAGACACATGATCAAGAACCACTTGATCATGTTTGTTTGACTTCATGACTAAACTGAACACAGATATAAAAACAAGAACCTCTGCCCCCTGTGTTGGCCACATCAAGTGATCTGGTGGGGAGAAAACACACAAAGCCCTCTGCGGCAAACTTTGACGTTCATCCGTCTTAATCAATTTCAATTTCTTTCCTATAGGTAGGAAACCTGTTCGGCTCACGGCGCTCCACTATTATCACTCTTTATAATGGGGCTTTTGACTCTTCCTCAGCGCTCTTTCTCATCATCAAGGTGAGGGGCACTCACACATCGCTCTCATGAATATAATCTAGAGGATGTATTCATTCTGTTTCAAATACTAAATGAAGATCTCCACCCTGTCTTGTTTTCTCCTGCAGTTGTTACATGAGTCTGGTATCTCTCTTCGGGACTCCTTCCTCTTTCTGTCCGCCTGCAGCGCCATTCACCTGCTCAGGACTTTCTTCTTAATGCCCAGAAAATTCATTCCCTACCCGCTGCCTGATCACTACACATACGGGTACGAATCCCCAACACACCACAGACATCACACCCTCATGTACACGCTTCATCAATGATAAATAAAGTCACTTACTAATATTGAAAGGCAAAAACAACATTTCTTTTTTAATTTTATCAGGCCAGTTTATTTTCAACTTATTATCCCACCCCTCCTTTGAAATATCCTCCATATGCTGTTATGTAATTACTGGGAGTTAGATCTTCAGACCTCACTTATTTGGTACAAACATTATAAAAGATCCCTCAGGCTGTGGCTGACTCCACTATGACCTTTGACCCCTTGTCAGGATAACCTGTGGTAAATCAAAGACTCCGAGCGCCATAGTTGCAGCGAATGGTGATGCACAAGAGACGGCAGAGGACAGGCCAACTGACACGGATGGAAAACAAGGTTTGTGTGTGCAACTGCAGGTTTGTGCAGTTTACTGTGGCATTGATTAAAGAATAACCCTTTTTTCCCCTTTTAATCTCTGTAAAATCCCCTCCTCCCTCTCAGAGAAGAGTTTCCGTGAGTGTGTTCTGTCCAGGTTCTTTATGTGGCACCTGCTCTGGTTGTCGGTGATGCAGCTCAGACATTACCTGTTTATTGGCACACTGAACCCCATGCTGCACAGGCTGACTGCAGGAGAGCCCTCTCTGGGTAAACACATACAAACACTACATCACCTCTCTGTCATAGCTATACATACAGGTATATACAAACCTTCCTTATTAGGTCAACTTCTATCATCCTCTCCCTCAGCAAAGCAAGTCCCATAAGTACTTACCAGTTAGTCTGTGCCTCAACACATAACTTTTAGTGTCATCAGAAAGGGAAAATAATTGTCTATATAATTAATAATTGATAATAATTCCTTCTACCTAAAGCTTCTTTGAGACTGGTGTAGTTTTTGTACTATATAAATAAACCTGCCTTACTTTGCCTCTCTGTAGTTAGGTCTATATGTATCACATATCTATTCTTGCAGGCTTTATCATTGGTACCAGAGTCATTCTCTTTAACCATCTCACCTTTGCCGGTGTGTTCCTGCAGTGAGCCGGTACATCAATGCCTTTGCTTTCACCCAGCTGTGTGGGGTGCTGTGCGCCCCCTGGAATGGCCTCATCATGGACAGACTCAAGGGCAAACCCCGTGCAGAAGGTACTAATGGCTACTGACGAACCCAAACACATGCCACGCCCAGGCCAGCCTGTGTGTGTGCTGTGGATGTGCCAGTGGGCCCCTGAATATCAAAGAGAAAAGAAAAAGTGGCCAAAATCCATCAACTCTTGCCTGACGTTGTATGAAGTTGAAGTGGTGAACAACCTCTGGCTCGCATTTATCCTAATTTTTTCTCATCAGTCATTTTTTTTTTTTTTAAATCTATGGATACCACTCCAAATTAACCGTTCAACCATTTAACTCATGCAAATGAGCTGCAGAGTATGTAGGTCAAAATACATTTATTATCAACTTGTTAATATTAACAGCATCAGACCTCATGACCGATTATTGTAGTGTAGAAACATGTGACCATTTCTAGTCACATAGTTTTCAGTTAGAGAAGGACATGCACCTGCCACTGATATTTAACGCTGTAACTACTTAAATCTGGTGGATGGACTGGAATAAAAGTCAGCAGGTCCTTCAGAAATCCTCCAGGGAGCGCTGATCTATCTATGTAGAGATAATTATTTTGAATAGCAGTTGTGTGTTTTCATTTGCATACTTGTGTGTGTGTGTGTGTGTGTATTCATAGGAGAGAGTGAAGGTGAGGTAGACCTGCGGGCCTCGGTGCTTTCTCTCTTCCTGACAGCTGTGCAGTGTTTGTTGTTCTCAATTTGTGCCGCCACCCCGTACCTGCAGCTTCAGTACTTCACCTTCATCCTGCAGGTGGTCAACCGCTCCTTCCTCTACGGCGGCAACGCAGCCTTCATTAGTTTGGCGTGAGTATCAATACACACAGTTACACTCACTCATACAGTATGTTCCTGAGAAGGGCACACAAGGATGACTTCACAAAATAAGCACTCAACCCAAACATCTTAGAGATAAAGAGTTAAAATACATAAAGGTCTACATCAGTGTCCAAAACCAGAAAGACACAGCACAAGTCAAAATTACAAGTGCATTATATGATGACATTATAAAGTGTTTATTATATGTTTACATACCATTCATAAATCAGAAATTAGGGGGTTAAAGTAAATGTCTTAAAAACATGTTTTTAATGCTTAAATATTCACCACTTCTCTCTCTTTGCCATGATGTCACTTTGTGTGTGCAGTTTCCCGTCATGTCACTTTGGGAAGCTGTATGGTCTGATCATGGCTCTGTCTGCAGTGTTTTCACTGCTGCAGTATCCCTTCTTTGCTCTGGTGAAAGGACCTCTGGACGGGGACCCTCTATATGTGAGTAGATGACATACAACTGATGCAACTGTAAATTCCACCGAATTACTCTAGTCCTTCACCTTCATTAATCACTATCCCCTCCTCATTTGTCTGCAGGTGAACGTTGGTCTGACGCTGCTCAGCCTGTTCGCCTTCATCCATCCCCTGTCTGTCTACCTGCACTGTCGAAGTGTTGCCTCCCAGCGGGCCAAAAGCGGAGCTGTCGCTGCTTCCTAGTAGCGTCTGTAAAATGAGACCAATGACTCGCACTTAAAACTCCCCTCATATCACCAGTTACACTGTTACCTCTTCTTTGTGTGTTTATGTCTGTGTTGCTGCATGTATTCCATCTGGAACATGAAACGTAAAGGTAATGTCAAACTCTTGTGAATGCATTACAGATTTTAGTAAAGCATGATTCTGGGTGCAGCATTCACCGTACTCTGCAGGCAAGTTCACAGCCAAATTGAACTTATCCATAATAATTAAGAGCCTCTGGTGTGCAGCTTGCTCCGTCTGACCCTCTGTATCACCTCCAGTTCTTGTGATCATTTTATATTCATTGTGTGGTCGGATGCATAATTCAGGGTTTTTCAACTGAGCTTTTCCATAAAGCATCTCAGGACTTTTTAGCAAGTTTATAATTAGGGTAACGATTTCAGTTGGAATGATCAGTTCTACATTTATTTTTCAAAGAAAAATTTCTAAAATTAAGATGATGTGATTTTTGTTGGGGCTTGTACCAAGCGAGCATGTTCTCTTACGTTTGGAGAATATGATTTGTAGGCCAGGGCATCTCTGTATCCCCACAATGCTTATTGTACTAACAATTCACAACAATGTTGTGACACATTTTACCTCTATCAAAAAAATTGCAGGTCCTGCGATTTGGATATCGCATTTAGCCATATTGCGATTTTAATTATATTTTGATTAATTGCATAGCCCTACTCATTATGTCCTCTTGCCATTTTTTATATTCTGTCTAATGCTAGCCGCCCATCACACCCTGGTTATGGTGGCAGAGTGCCAAAAGACAAACCACTTTATTGTAGAAAGCTGAAAATCTTACAGATAATGTTTATATCGTGCAGACTTCTTCGGGTTATCTCTATCTATATATTTTTTTTTAATCTTTAAAACAGAGTAAAAGGGCCAACAATGCTTTGTGTAGTGAATGTATAAGGGACATTTGGGAGCCAAACTCACAAACATCAGTCTTTGATGTGCACAGTGTACATAGAAGATAGCTCAGGCTCACCTTTGGACATGAAAACTGTGAAGCCCCACAGCTTTAATGCATGAGTTCATTCAGGTTCATCAGTGCAGTTCAGTATCAGTGCTCTGTGAGGGGGAGTGGAGAGGCAGCACAGCTCTGCCCCCTGTTGGACTCTCAGTGGAGCTGTTAGGTACTAACATCAATATTGTACAAAATGTAAACCAACATTAAGGTGATGAAGTTTTGTTTGTTTCCAATAGCCTCAGGTGTTTGGTGTGTGTGTAGGTCGGTAGCAGAATTTGTCATTAAGGATCCTGTATTCTGTTTTTCAGTGAAAATGTGCCATAGCTAATGTTGACATGTAAAGGATTACAAAGGGATGTCTGTTGTGCAATTTTTGTTTTATTTTTACCAATATGTTTATGTTTTAAGTTGTCTGTGTATTTTTCTTTAGTGTCAAATGGAGGTTGAACATGCTGCATATGAACTTTAGCAGTGTAGTAAAGGGCAGCCTTACTTTTTGAGCTTTACTTTTGCCCAAATAAAAGTCTCAGTTTTCAACTGTTATGAGAGCTAGTAGGGGCAGTAGAACATAAACGTGTAATCTATTAAACAGAGAAGACTATGAAGGACACAACTCTTGTGACTGGTTGTAAAAATAAACATTAAAGTGATATTTAACAGCTAAATCCAGATTTTCTTCATTTTTTTCCACAGTGTTTGGTTTACTGGGTCCATGTTTTTCAGTTGATTCAGTTCTTTTAACTGGTGTATTTAATGCAATATAAGCTGCACAAGACAAATTTATCACATGAAGCCAGCATAATAAACTGTGGGTGTGGAGTTGAAAAGACATGAGCATTCACAGGCAGGGAGGATATAATGAAAGATGCAACTGAGTTGCATTTTGGGAAGTGTAGGATCTAAAAGTCAGTATATCTCAGCCTCTGCTGCAATTATTTTGACCATGATGTCTCTCTATGACTGTGGAGCAATCATTCAGGGAAAAAGACATACCCCATACAGCTGATCAGAGGCTTTGACATGGAGCTGGACTGTCTCCTTGTGGAGTAAAGATCTGATTTAATGAATGAAGCCCAAATCTGCAGGATTCACAACAGCCCTGGAGGACAGTCTGTCATCTCCAGTCATATTGAGACTGTTGGCAGTCTGGGTAAGAGTTGTTGTTACTTATAGTGCTGGACAAGTTTCACACAGGGCAGAAATATCTGGGGGGAAAAAAATCACTGGCAGGGTTTAAACCTAGAATAACAGGGACACTCCCCCACAACAGCCTCTCTCGAGTTCTCTGTACACCTTCTGTGCCATGACACCATGAGCCCAGAAAAGCTTGATTCAGCCCCACAAAGTCTGTCACATCCAATGTGTGTGTGTGTGTGTGTGTGTGTGTGTGTGTGTGTGTGTGTGTGTGTGTGTGTGTGTGTGTGTGTGTGTGTATGTGTGTGTGTGTGTGTGTGTGTGTGTGTGTGTGTGTGTGTGTGTGTGTGTGTGTATGTGTGTGTGTGTGCGTGTGTGTGTGTGTGTGTGTGTGTGTGTGTGCAGAGACCATGTACACGGTGACAGGCTCTTCCCCTGTCATCTGCGTCATCGCTGATCACAACCACAGTATCTAGGCAATTTAAAAATACAGGCTTGCATAAACAAATGTATGACAGAAATAGGAGGGAAAGCGGGAGGAGTGGAAGGTAAAAATAAGCCAGACTGTTAATGAGGTGATTTGTTATGCGTTATGTTTTGTGTGATATTTTTTTTTTTGGTAAATGGACTGAATCTGTCGCAGAGACTGAGGATGTCTTTATGACACACAGACTTGACAAGCCTACTCAAAATGTGCCAACTAACTTGTGTCCGCTCCCTTTGATTGGAGCAGCAGGAGAAAAGATGTAATGGCCTCACATTGTCAGTTTTAATGTACCGTTCTCCATCTGCTGTGGGGAGCTAATGGGTAAACAAATTGTCCCTGAAACAATCAATGAATGGCTCCAAAGGTGACAACACGTACAGTGAGCTTATTGATGCTCCAGGTTTTGGGTTGGAAACCCAGTTTAAAGGAGCCATTTGTAAGTTGTAAGTGTAATGTTAGCATTAACAGTTGTTTTACTAACCAGTCTAGAAGAAACGCTGTGAGTTCAACATCAAACCTCATTCCTTTGCTCACCAAGAACTGACTCTAGCGATTGACACCGGTGCCAATGTTAATTCTCGTCTCTCTAAATCATGATTGCTATGTGACTTGTAATAAAGCATTTTTACAGTGTGGTGTAGACTGTTTTCAAGACAAACACACAGGACATGTGTAAATAATAACATGAACAGGATAGCTCTGTTACATTTAACCAGTTCCAGGATCCTTGTTATATGCTCACTCACTATTATGGCACACTCGGAGTCATTGGAGACGAATGGAGTCATTTTCAATGTTACTATTTACTGTGAAAAGGCTTATTAGATATTTCAACTTTGTTTCAGCAGTTTCTGTTTGGTCCTTTCCTCCCTCAAGCTCTTGTGGCTGAATGGGAGTAAATTCCTCAAGCCTGGTTCCAACATTTTGTGGAAAACCTTCCCCTTTTCCACCTTTTCTTCCCCTTATCTGAATTGGGGCTCAACAGATAGACGCTGTTTACAGTATGTTGTTCAGATTGTAAAGTCCTCTGAGGCAAATCTGTGATTCCTGCCTATGTAAAAAAAATGACTTGACTTGACGTGAATAAAATGTTCAATACTCACATATACTGCAGATGTAATGTTTGGTCGTCCACTCACATATAACATACAAACATCTTTCTAACTGTTACTCCCTGTTTTAGTGACTACAGCACACACATTACACATCTTCATTTAGGTTTCACTAATTTTACTTCCTCAAGTTTTTAAAACTGGCATTAAGAGGGTTTCATGTGTGTGCTTTTAATTCTTATCTAACCCAGGATGAAAAAGGAGAAGCTGTCACCCACATCACGTTTTACTATGCCTTTGAGGCCTTTAAGAACCTGAACAGGCGTTAATTCAAACTGGCTGCAAATATGAACTTGACACACTGAAGCTTCTTTTCTGACACTGACACTGAAACTAAATATCAAATGATTCATTATCTTGTTAACAAAGTCTTGTCAGACCTTTACTGTTCCACCCACATGTTGCCTGATTCACGCATTTCATATCAACCTCACACTGCATTCAATTGCTTGGATGAAGGTGGAAAACTTTGGCATTTATTCATTAGCCTACATTTATATTACATGAGAACCTTATACTACCATGTAGCCACATTTCAGGTTAAATAAAAGTGCATTTGTAGCCTATAGCCCTGAATCACATGGAAACATCTCAGTGGTATGATTCCCGACCCAGCCTAAGCTCTCAGCTCTGAAGAAAAAAACAAAACAAAACTTAAACACACGGTTTCAGACGGAGAAGCGTTGAGAAAGATAATTGGACTACTGTTTCAAAAACACACCCAACTCTCAGTTTCTCTGTCCACACAAAAGGTCTTCAGCACTATGTATGAGTGTGTTTGTGTTTGTGTGTGTGAGTGGGGGTTTTGGACAGAGTCACCAACACTTTTTTTGTGGATCAGGACAGATCCTTTGGACATGCTGTGTTTACACCAGTTCAAATGCCAATGTACCCATGATTCACTTTGACACAGCAGGCTAGTGAGACACTTACACTTACATGTGTAAGTGTGTGTATGTTGTTACATACATTATGCATTTTTCTGCTTATGGATGTGGATGGGTGAATATTTAAGAACTTTTACATACGTGTGCAAGTCCCAAATCAGAAACAATGCAAACACACACACACAGCTGTGCCCAAAGACAAACCTTCACAGTGTGAATGTGTTAGTCTGGATACTAAGTAGGTATCGTAGAAGGGGCACCAAACAATCTCCAACATTCACACACACTCCCACAGCCTCCCTGAAGATGGAGTCTTGTTGGTGAGCTGGCTGCCTCCCTCAGTTACCCTGGGACCAAAACAGTGTGAATACACTATGTGCATGCACACACACACACACACTCTGTCCCGCAGCTACTAATGCCTGCTTGGTGAGCTGTCTGCCTCCCCCAATTACTTCACCGCGGCCAAGAAACAGTGTGACTCCAGACGCGCAACTTATGCCCTGTGCTGCGCGCACAGCTTGGAGTTGCAGATGACCTTCCATGGAGCAGGTTTTGGTGAGTGTGTTCACTTGGGAACAGATGATGTGCATCATGGTTGACCTGGCCTTGACACGTGTCACTCAGTAGTGAGTAAAGCCAGCCCACCCCTGCACCAACACCCCTGCCCATACACAAGACCTCCATGTCCCGTCCCATCCCACGTCCCACCCGCATGCTGCACCACACCTTCTCCAGCAAACCGTTTGTACTGAAGCCAATGGATAATTAGACTGAAACTGTGATTTATTCGCTCAGATAGGCACATGGTGTCCTTCATCTTCAGTGTCCGCGTTAGTGGCGCGCCATGGAGTGAGTTGGCAGCATCTTCATCCAGGGTCCATGCAAGGAAAGGCCATCTTTCTGTCAAAGGATTTTCAGTCATATAGCCCTGAATCTAATGAATATGAAAGTTAAAATGGCATTTGTTGGTGACACATGTAACTAGATGCACAGAATGTTTTGTCCCTCTGAAATTTGCCAAAGGTATGTCATCTCTCCTCCTTTACACAAATTTAACTAGTCCATATGCTGTGTTAGATCATCACCGCTGGGTTTCCCTGTCATGTTTGTGTGTTATTCTGTATTGTAGGCGGCTCTCGGCTACTTTCCAAACTGGCCTACACCAAATGAAACAGATGATTTTTTGGCTTGAATGCCAAATGAGTTTTCCCACCTCCTGTCCTCCTCCAACCCCCCCTTGTGAGCGCATGTGCCAGGGTGGAACCACACAAAACACAAACACTGTTCTTAATAAGCAATAGTCATGCAGTAAATATACTTTTTTTTTTTCTCAAGGAGCTGGTAAGAATGTTGTCACCACAAACCTCCATCCCACTTCCATCCTTCATCAGCAGCCGGCTCCCTCCCACACTGAGCTTTGTCTTAAATGGGAGTTCCTCCTATAAGTACATTAAAGGTATTTATCTTTTAAACACTGGAAACTTTTAGGACACTTTTCTCATGTTCAGAAACCAAATTTAAACAATTCTTAAGATGTAATAAACTGTACTACTTTAACTGCCTCAAATAATAAATAAGAAGCTTATTAAGAAACAATTGTACATTTGACAGACAGTGGTGCGTGAAGACAGTGACAAAACCCCCCTGCCACTGCCTTTCTTGTCGCTTCCTGCGGTGACTCTCACCCCTCCTCCCGGGCTGACGTAGAGCGGGTCCTCCGCTGCCCACGGTTGTGGGCGAAGACCAGCCGCGGGTATAAACAGCCTGCCGGGACTCCAGCACGTCACTGCTTGAAGCCGCAGCAACTCGGATCACCAGAGCTGAACCTCAGCAGAGATAGCAGCAAGCAGGCACTTCCACGCCGCGCAGGCTAACTCGCTTTCGGCTTTGGTTCGAGATTGAGACTCGTTGCACCATGAGGAGCTCCAGCGCCCACAAGTTCAAGAGTGAGTTTCTCTCTATCTTGCACCAGCTGCTTGAATGCACAGAGTGTTTTTGATTTTGCAAATGCATTTCTGTGATTTAGTTGGCTTACTGCAGCGTGTAGTCTATCTTCTATGCTTTTAAGCACAGTCATTTTTGGTTATATTTTAAATTATATATCAACTTAAACGTCCAGTTAAATTTAAATAGTGTTTTTGTTTTTGTCAGAAATGTGGAGGAATGTCGCTTTGAGTCAGAAGTGCAAGGTTCATGGACGTTTTGGGGCTCGAAACATAAACTCTTACTGGAAAACCAGTTTATCCCTTTATTTGGTCATTTATGTGATCACATTATCTATAAGGACAGATAATAATTTTTTATTATCTGTTTTGGCTTTCCTGTAAAGTTTACCAAAACCTCCTTATCTAATCTCTCCATGTCTCTTTTACGCATGGAGAGATGTAAGCTTAATTTATGCGCACATGATGCAAAGCTTTATTTCTCAACTCACGCCGACTTTGGGGTAAATAAGACTTAGGGCGAATATAGAAAGGTGTCCTGTTCCACCTAAAAGCCCCAACTCCAGCTCCCCCTCAGCGTCCAGCGCGGCTAATGGTTCAACTTGTAAAGAGGTCAAGAGGTGAGCCCCTGGAAAATCTTGTGCGCAGCAGATGAATGGGAACTTCATCATTATTTCATGCATGTACTTTTCTCGCGGTGACCACCTTTGTGCGTCGTTATCCGAGCTGTGCCAAGAAGCTGTTGCATTATTGAGGAGAACCCGAAACTGATCTGTGTCTGGTTACCTATTTTACGCCTGTCCTCTCTCGTGTGCCTCTCAATGGAAACATCCTTTCAGTGTAGATAGCCTGAGAACTAGGAAACCAGGTTAATTTAAGGCAATGAGGCACGTGTGATTCACGTTTTGTCTCTTAAAGCTTGTTTTGTAGATTTCTTTTGTGATTTTTCTATTCTTAATTGCTGAAATTTAGAGGTATGTAATCATGACACAACAGACATTGAGACCTATGTAAAGTGATCAGGTGGATATGAATGGATGAATGTTTTCTGTAATGTAAACTGGTGAATTATATATGAATCCCAAAGCTCTGGGGACCATCAACAAGTCACGGGTGAGAGCACAGCAGTGCTAAAAAGAATCACTGACATCAGCAACAGGTTTGACAGACAGACAGTAATGAAATGCTGATGCCAAAAGCTGAAATCAACCGCTCTTTCTTTGTCTGTCACTCTTTCACACACACAATGTGCACGTTTATCAAACCAGGACTAACTACTGCAACAATGGCCCTTTGCTGCTAACCTGACCTTCACTTGTGTTCCTTTATTTCTCATTAGAAATAACCACCTCTATCTTTCCCTCCCTCCCTCCAGGTGGACTGTCGCTGTGGCTGATTCTGTGGCTGGTGGTGGTGAAGCCGGGCGGGGTGGGCGCATGCCCCAGGCTGTGTGTGTGTTACCCCACGCCCATGACGGTCAGCTGCCAGTCCCAGAACCTCACCATAGTGCCGGCCGGCGTGCCCTACGACTCGCAACGTGTTTTCCTGCAGAACAACCGCATCACAGAGCTTCGGGCAGACTCTTTTGGCTTTGAGACTCAGGTAAAAATGACAATGTGTGAATGTGTGTGCCTCTGCTGAATTCCCCTCCAGAATTTGAAGATACTGTGAACACTCTTTTATTTGTCCTCTCACAACCTGATTTCTTTCTCTTCATTCTGTACAGGTTCTGTGGCTGTATGGCAACAATATCACATGGATCGAGGCAGGTGCCTTCAGTAACCTCCGAGTGCTGGAGGAGCTGGATCTCGGTGATAACCCTTCGCTGCGGCGCCTGGAAGGTGGAGCATTCAGGGGACTGGAGAAGCTGCAGAGCCTGCACATGCACCGCTGCAAGCTGGCCGCTCTCCCCCATGACCTCTTCCACAAGCTGTACAGCCTGCAGTTTCTCTACCTGCAGGTAAAGCCAGCATTTACACATATACCTAAAAACATAGAAACAGATAGTCATGCATAAGAATGCACACTTGATGCTTGCAGGAACACACACTTGTGTTGCAGCATTGATGTATAAACGCATTAGTCCCCGTACAGTTTCCAACATGCAGGCTGCACACCCACTCACACACCAACTCATTTGTACTGCACATGTTTAAATTGTAGGTTCAGTGAGTTGCGCACGGCATGCAGTCACCAAAATGCAAACTGAGGACATATTAAAGCGCCCAGAAGATCTAGAATGAAAGCAACATACTATATAGCTCTGCAGAAACAATTAGCAGTATTGAGCAGTGCCAAAACAAAACTGAAATTTCTGTCACCATCAAATTTATTAAACAAGCACAACAGATTGCTCTCAGGTGACTGCAGGGAAGAAATTACACAGAAAGATTAGTGTTAGCAAAGTGAGCGGCTGCCAAATCCTCCATGTAGATACTCTGTAAATTAGTGTAAATTACATGAAAAATTAGTGAGCCCACACATTTCCTCTCAACAGCAGTTGTAGCTGCAAGCCAGATGAAACAAAATCAACCCAAACTCTAAGAACAAGAAATAAAAAGTACTCAACTGAACAAAACCAGCACAGTAAAACCAAATAACTTTTACTGTGTAATCTACTCTTTTTTCACACACTGTCATTGTCAATGCTTAGCTTTTCTGGCAGTCATTTCAGTACACTCTGAAAATTAAAATGCCAAGATTTTTCATTATCATTCAGTGCGTTTTTTTTTGCCAGAGTTGTTGTCAGCATTTTGGCGGCGGGCTGTGAGTTCTCAGCTGTTGGAGTGCCTTTGAATCTAATAAGATAACAAGTCCCTGCCAAAATGCCTTGTCAGGGAATGAAAAAACCCTCTCACATTCAGTTTGGTTCCAGGTCACTTCCGATCACTTTCAAATAGGACATTCCCCAAGTGTGTATATATTCCCCATATGTGGTACTTTCAGAGGAAGTAAGGGACTTTGTCTATCCTGTCGCAGCTGATTTCTAAAAGGGAAAGTACATTTGACATACAGTATATGACCAAGAGCTTCTAATCAGTTCTAAATTTATGGCTTAATTAAGATTGAGCATTTATTGTATGACTCAAAAGAGATATTTTTCTTAAAAGCAGTTTTTGGCAAGAACTAAACCCAACAGCTGTAGCTTTCCCACTTGCTGTTACAAAGCACTAAATTTTCTTGTATTTTGACTTTGCTCTAGGAGAATCAGCTCCACTTTCTGCAGGATGACCTGTTCTCAGACCTGGTAAACCTCACTCATCTCTTCCTGCATGGAAACCGCATCCGCGCCCTCTCTGAGAATGTGTTCAGAGGCCTGGTCAACCTGGACCGCCTCCTCATCCATGACAACCGCATCAAGCAGGTCAACCGCCGCGCTTTCCGCGACCTGGGCCGTCTGACCATCCTTTACCTGTTTAACAACTCCCTGGCCGAGCTGCCAGGCCAGACCATGAAAGACGTCCAGGGCATCCAGTTCCTCCGCCTGAATGGTAACCCCTGGTCCTGCGGCTGTGAGGCTCGTCCCCTCTGGGAGTGGTTCCGCAAGGCCCGCATTTCCTCCTCCGAGCTCATGTGCACTTCCCCATCCCAACGTCGTGGCCAGGACCTCAGATTCCTCAGGGAGCTGGACTTCGCCCTCTGCCCTCTGCCTGACCCCGGCTCTCTGGCTGGATCCACCACAACCACCTTCAGCACCAAGACCCGTTGGTGGTTCTCCAAGCACAAGCCTGCATCTTCATCCAAGGCCTTGTACCAGAAGAACACAGAGACAGTGAAGGCCTTCCCCTTCTCTGCCGTCAAGCCCCAGTACCTCCCCAAAACCCCAGTCGAATCCTTCTCCTCCAAGTATGAACTGTCGGACGATGAGGTGGCACTCCCCAAGCTGGAACCAGAAGAATACTGGGCCAATTACGGTAACGAAGACTCCTCCATCCGCTGCTTCGAGCTGGAATGTCCGCCAGGCTACGATAACCCAGCCTTCCCCTCATCCTCCTTCTCACCCATCACTCCATCCCTCCTCCACCTCCTCTCCTTCTCCATAGTCACATTCTCCCTTCATTTCCTTTTCGGCTGAACTCTTCCCTCCTCCGCACCCTTTTCCTCCTCTGATTTCTGCCCCTGCTCTTTCCAACTCTAACAAAAACCTGGATCTCGATTCCTTTCAGTTACCTCCTCCAAGTGCAGGGGGTGTTTACGCTGACACAGGAGACAGGCAAGGCAGCAGGGAGCTGTTTCAAAGAGCCCAGATCAGTTGAGCTGATGTAGAGCAGGACAGGATTTCAATTTTGAAGTAGATGCTGCCTACCAGTACAGGCTTTTAAAAAGCAGGGATTAAATCATGAAAGCTGGCTCTGATGCACACAGTACAAAGGCAGAAGCCTCCAACAGGATCATGGAATGATAGAGATACAACAGAGAGAGCTGGTGGGGTCTCCACATGTTTTTTTTACACCACAGCTGTAAACAACGCAGGCGTTGCAATTCATCAACAGCTATTTTCTATAACAACTATCGCTCACAATCCAGTCACTGCTAACACTATCCCTCACTAATTTACTTTCATCATGAATAAAAGTGGAGAGTGATAGATTATATGGCTCCACACGAGGTACAAGCAAAAGGTGGATCAACACAGATAATGAGAGACAAAATCAATACAGTGTGAGAAGAGTGAGCTTTAGATATTCATCTAAAAGCAGAAAAGGATGAGAGGATCAGGGAGATTCTGCAGCCAAGAGCAGCTCTCCTCTCCTTCACATTCAAAATCTTGTTCCTAGAGATGCCAGCAAACCACCACCACCACCACCCACACTTGTACATACCACACATCGTCCCTGTACATACACCCATCACACGTTGCTCTGTATTTTAGACTATCTGGATTTGTACTTTAATTTTAGTACTTTTTAGTAAACGGCAGCTTTTGGTGATAAAGGATCCTTAGATTGTAAATGGAAGGCAAATAAATCAAACTCCTTTTCGGCCCTAGTGTTTTCTAGCCTCTTCCTCTCTCACACAGACCAAAAAACTTGTTCTCAATTTCCCAGACTGATGTTAAAATAAAAAAAAAATGCAGTGAGGTTAAACATATCAGAGCTCACTTTCAGCATGAGCAGAGAAATAGATGTTCATAACCAAAAAAAAAGGGAAGGGGAGGGTTGTTCTCCTGGTTTAGACTGTTTTGTGTGTGTTTTTCGGTTTTTGTTGTGGTTTTGTGTGAGTGAAAGTGGACTGCTGTGGACGTAAGAGACCAAAGTCCTGAGGAGACCAGTTTGTTGAGGTGTCTTATGAGTGCCGGGGTATTTGTGTGTCCCATTTAACCCTTAAAAATGTGTCCTTGCTCTGCGTGCCTTGTGCCTGTGTGTGTGTGTGTGTGTGTGTGTGTGTGTGTGTGTGTGTGTGTGTGTGTGTGCGCGTGCGTGTGTGTGTGTGTGTGTGTGTGTGTGTGTGTGTGGACCCAAAACTGTTTCACAACCAAGTGTATATTTTCAATAATGCATGGGAATATGAGTCTGTGTATCAGTTTTTCTTCTTTTTTTTTTTCGTTTTTACAATTTTCTGAACCCATTTGATAAATCCAAGGGTCTCATGTGAATTGAGTGACATACAGTATATCTGTCCTTTATGCTGATACAGATCACAACAATCAAACTGTCATAAGTAAAACCATCCATCTCCCGTATTAAAGCTGTGTTAGAGAACCTCTCCTATTCCAGTTTGTGTTTTTGCAAAATTGGATGGGTGTTTACTCCTCAATCTGTTCAACGCAATGCCAATCCGGATTGTGGTCTGCATTATTCATTCAGGCCATATGTTTCTTGTTAACCCCAAGTATTTCAATCTGAACCAACCTGAATCATAACTGTGAGTTTCTGCATAGAACATGAAAGATACTGTGACGCTGTGAGATTCTGTATTTTTCAATAGAGGAACTTGTTAGGACAGTGCTTTGCTTTATTAAAAAAATAAAAAGAAACAATCAAACAAAAGTGAGTGGGAGTTTTTTCATGCGGTCTTTGTTTGCTAAGGATGCCACAAAGGAAAATACAAAATGGGCAACAGTTAGCTGCCACACAAGCACAGTCACAAAGTATATAGACAAGAATAGGTGGAAGAAACCTTTACAATGACAACATTGATTGGTTTGAGTATCAAAGCATAAAACTGACAACAGTCTAGTGTTGCAAAAATGTATTCAACAAGTCTTGAATCAATAGTTTATTAAAACTTTTACACAAGAATGTTTTACAGTTTTGCTCTAAAATCACAGTGAAATAAGGGACTCGAGGATGAATTTGGTCCCTTTCATCAGAAGTCTGATAAGTCTATTATTCCAACATCTGATAGCTTCAAGATTTATTATGTGGCAGTCCTGCCTTTATTTGTACAAATAAGGGCAGGACTGCCAGGAAGTTGTTAATAAAGAGCATCACGTCATAGTGTTCCTGTCAAACCCCTTAAAAAAGGGAGGTGTGTGTTTGTGTGTGCACGTGCATACGCAAGTGTGTGAAGTGTAAAGAAATCCATGTGACAGTGTGAGCGTGTGTGGAGAAGGTGACCAATCTCAAATGTGTTCACTTCCCTCCCTGCCCCCATTTCCTTTTCTCACCATGTGCAGAAGGCAGCTATATTGGGCTGTATTATACAGAAAGATGGGTGAACAAGCTGTTGAGGTGTGTGTGTGTGTGTGTGTGTGTGTGTGTGTGTAGGGGTTCTGGGATGCGGGTGTCTGTGATTCAGGGTTGGGGCAGAATGGGGAACACGCCAGGATGAAAATGTGACAATGTGTCCAGTGATCAGCACACCCCCTCAACAGACTAACTCTCACCATGATGATGATGATGATGATGATGCACACACTCATACATGTGTTTACAAGTGCAATGACACATACACATACACATCCATGCACAAGTACACACTGGAGCGGCCTGTATCGCCTCACATCTGATCACTTCTTCACAAATTATTCATTAATTTCACTCCTTACTTTGCTCTCACTTTTCCTTCTTCCTCTTTTCTCCCTTTTATTTTTCTCCTCTCTGTGACAAAAACCCCCCCCCACTCCTTTCAGTTCCAGAACTGTCTTTTCCATGCACATTTTGAACTCAAAGGACCTTCAGGTGCACTTGCACTGAGACAACATACTTACTGTTTTGTCAGTTTGATTTGTTTTGAGTAGTTTGGGCTGTATAAATTGCACTATTGCCCAAGGCAAATTTTTGTAATCCTGCTTTACTATTACGATAAATAAAATCATACAGTGGTATTGCTCGCATATTGATGTTTATCTAATTCATACAGAGACAGAGACCAATGAAAGAAAGACAAAAAGAAAGTGTTTGTACTTAGAACATTGCCAAATCAGATGTCTTAAACATCTGGAGCCTTTTTGAGGATTTGCGTGTTGCCAGAAAGCTAACATGTAGCTAACATTTTTCCCAAAAGACTGTGGTAAACACATCAGCAGGTTTAGTCTTTTCCTGGGCGTTATTTGTGATCAGAAACAAATAAAATATCACTACTGTTATCCTAAATTTTCAAAGAACAATTAAATAATTCAAGCTTTCAATGAGCAGTTATATGCCATCAGCGACCAAGTGTGTCGTGTGTTTTTGGTAAAATCGTTTCACTCCACCTTCCAGCATTTGTGTTTTGTCTGCACATGGCTCCAGATAACATAAAACGTGACACTAATATTTGACATTATGGCTTATAGAGTGGTTAAAATTCAAATTAAAACAGCTTTGGAAGAAGTGAGGTTATATTATGTAAAAAGAAATTCACTGTGGGTCACAATTTCACAGAACTGCAGAGATGGCAGTAACGGGTGGTGTTGACATCCCCCCTCAGCTTTTTGTGCCCAGGTTAACCACCTCAAGAAATGTACATCAATAACTTAAATCGTGACTAATGTGATAACCATTCCCACATTTCAGTTGCTTTTTCCTGGCAGCACTGTAGGCGTTTGCCCTCTATGCCTGAAAGCAGCTGCCTGGGTGGTCATGGGACATGTTTACTGTTTTTCTGGTGCAAGAACACAACCAAGACATTAGCAGAGAGAATTTCTCTGAAGTCGTCAGACTTTGATGATGTGCGCTTATCACACACTGTGCCCACTCATTCCCCCCAACTCCTCATCCTATTTTTCTTGCCTCTCTTTTATGTGTTTGCCTGCCTTTCATATGCTGTCACTCAGTCTTTGTCTGAACCCCTATCAATCCAGCTCTTCTCTCTCTCTCCCTGTCACGCAGTCCTTCCCACATGGTTATGCTTGTCTTGGCCAAGCCTGCGTGTTGGCTCCAACGTGTACGATTGCGTGTCATTAGCGTGTTCGTTGACGTTCACCTTCACACGTCTTATTTGCAGAGGACGAACTGAGACTCACACCCTGACGTCAGAGGGCTCAGGAAGGAAATGAAGAGGCTGACTTTCAGAAGGATGAAACAAACTCATTGACTGCTACTGCATGCTGAGTGTTTACCCTGAGAAAGAACACAACAGACTAATTATCTTTTCTTGACATTAAAGAACATAACAGGTTCATAACTAAAGTTTGATAATGCGGCACTGCAGTCCTATCCCATTCATAATTGATGAACATCATTTGTAGCACTGCTGCACTGACCTGCTCCATTGTCCAGCACATGGAAACATGAGCCTGTGAGGCAGTGAACATCTGCTCCTGATAACGCACCGATCAGAAGAGGAAGGAAAAATAGTGAGGCAAAACACAGAGATGAGGAGATTCTTGGACTATATGAATAAATAATTTTGAGTGGAAACACTGACAATTTTCACAGAAACAGCAGGACTTTGCCATGAGTTCACCCACTGAGCCCATTGCTTGTGTGTGTGTGTGTGTGTGTGTGCATGTGCATGTGTGTCACTGAATGAAGTGCTACCAAAAAGATGAGAAGGGCATTACTGGGAAACCTCCAGAAACCATACAAGACTTTACTGGAAACAACTCTTCTGCCACGATCTGATAAGGCAGGGGAGAGGGTGAGAGACTCAGATGCAGAGGAGGAACCAGTGTGAAAGAATTTATTCAAACAAAAACCAAAGTCCATACATGAGCCGACAACAACACAAATACCAAACCACATAACCAACAATGATCCCACAAAGACAAGACAGAGCAAGGGCTTTTTAAAGGAACAGAAATGATTAACGATGGAGAACAGGTGGGGAAGCAGACACAGGTGGGACACATCAGGGATGATTAACCAAAGGAAGCAAAACTAGAACTCAGACACTGGGGCGACACGACTATCAAAATAAAACAGGACGTGCACGGGGAAACAGAGTACAAGACAGGGAAGACTACACTAGACACTAGAAATACCCAAACCAGAAATACTCAAACCAGAAATACTCAAAACCCAGAACAGAAACACAAAACACAGAAAACTAAATCATCAAGAAAGTCCAAAAAAGTCCAAAAAACCAAAACCCTGGAGCCTCCAGGCTGAGACCATGACATCTTCATCATCATTGAGCCTCATGTATATATTGTGTTTGTGCAAATGCAAAAAGCAGCTCCTGCAGAAACAGTGACCACATGAGTAAAGTAAAGGTCTATATGGCAAATGAAGAACTGACTCTTCCAACTGTGAACTTTTAACTGGAATATGGATAATATAACTCATGAGCTGAACTAAGTAGTCATGCAGTTAACTCACACTTTGAAGGCAGTGGGGGATGTATTATTTACACTGAACCTGTGATCGTCTGTGTTTTTGTGCAAAATAAGAAGGTGCTTAACAGATCCACAGCAGAATTATCAAACAGACACTAGAATTCACCTTTATCAGCTAAAGAATCAGGTGATAAGACGCTGTAGCTGCAAACGTACAAAAAAGACCTGAATTTATGAATGAAAAATCTGCCTTCTGTTGTTGCTCCTCTCGGTACTGGTTTGTACGCACAGAAATGTCTGAATGAGTGTTGGTGAGCATTAATGTGTGCACTGATCATGGGACCACAGCCAGGAGCTCTGTGCATCCGGTCTTGAGTCAGTTGGAAGTAAAAGCGGAGAGTGGGGTGAAGGAAGGGCACATCTGTTTGACGGTCTGTCTGCTCCAATGAAGGTTTACGCACACGGCTAAAAATACACCGCAACAGAATGCAAATACAGATTGGGATATAAAGAGACAGTAGAGATTCAGTGGGGGAAACAGTGAATGAAAGATTTAATCATATGACAATGACAACATGAGTAAAAGTGACTGCATAGTCAAGATGAAGTGTGTGTCTTGAGTTTGCTGTTAACACGAGAACAAAAGAACAGTGATTAGATGGGCGCTCATGAGTCAGTCACACCGCCTCGCTCTGGGAGGTTGTATAGCCCATATTTGTTGGCACAGACGCAACTTGTGACGTCCTTTAGATAATTTGTTTAAGTGCCCAAAAATGTGACTGCCACATCCTCTGTGGACACGAGGATTTGCTAATGCTATTCCGGTAACACCATATTTGCTCTTGACTCTGGAGTACTCAAACAGATCGGTCTGTTGCTCTGCAGGGTTTTCTCTCACTTTCTCCTTGTTTGTCTTGGATGCTGTCTTTCAGCCATCTCATACATTTGGGGGACCTGCCTTCATCTGCCCCATTGTTTACAGAGGGCATTATAGAGATCTTCTGTTGAAAGTAACAGAAGGGAGGATTGATCTCAAAGTGTATCTTGGGTTTGGCTCAATGGGATGACACAGATATGAGATCAAAAATGTCTGGCTCCCACAAGTCTGCCAAAGTCTGCCGAAACACAAGTCCTCTGTAATGTGTTATATTACATGTAACATTTTATATCATCAAATGTATTGAGATGCCATTACTGTAAACATAAGAAAAACCATACACAAATCCACTGGTGACCTCCATCTTAAAACTCCTTTATCAAGTTCATTCCTCACTTCAGTCTCAACCTCAGCTGATTCTGTTTGCATCATGATGGAACAGGAGGTGGGATAACATTACATGCACGACGCTCTGAGAACAACAGAGGACCAAGAAGAGGCTTTAAGAGCAGAAACAAAGTCTCTGGTGAAGCACACAAAATGATACAAAAGGATACAAAGAAAAGTATTTAAAAAAAATAACACTTTGAAGTTGTCTATAAAGTTGTGATCAATTGTCATGCTTCTATTGGCATCCTTGTTTAAAAGGTGAGCAGGGAAGATGTCTGATCTTGAAATCAGGCATGTAAGGTTAACAAAAATCTAAAATCAAAAATGAAGCCAGACCTTATGATTGGCTGTTTCTTTAGTAAGAGTTTAAAACCTATAAGCAATCCTGAACGATTTCGAACTGTTTATTGAGAGTTTGAAAATGTACCAAGTTCAGAATGTACAGAAAGAGAATAAATGGCCTGTTCTCCAAAGACCCATTCAGGGTGTACTCCTGGGTGGATAACTTATCACATTATTCACATTTGGAGTTGTTCTTGTTGCTTTTTTCCCCTCATTTTGTTAAAAGCGCAACCCACAATCCATACACTAGTTTTTTCACACACCAAAATTCAAAACTCAAAATTCTTGGGCAATTATTCCCAGATAGATTGAGATATTTTATTATATCATGATAATGTAGTCATACATACAACACCTAAATTGGTGTTTGCTAATGTTTTACATAACACAGTGTGTAAGAAAACATTTCACAAGAAGAAGAAACCTTTCTAATAACAATGGTTTCGTCCGACATACTGAAAACCCCTTCGCTGAATATATTGGTACAGTCCCACTCCCCACACGCGCCAAAGTTTTGTTGCAGTGATGGCGTCTAAAGCAGGTAGGTGTGTGTTGTGCATGTTTACTGTGAACAACATCATGGACCGTCGAATAATTAAAACAGCGTAATTGACAGCTACAGTGTAGAGGTGTGATGTGTCTTCTTTCCATTTGATATACAGGTTCAGTGAATTGTCTTTCTTGTTTCAAGCGGCTGTCCTCTCATGTTTTGGTTCGACTTCTGCCATGGAGTCATGTTAGCTTAATGGCTAACAGTTGAACATCCAAACTGGCTAGATTTAATGATGACACATTCACATCAGACATTTAAATCCCTGCAAGTGTTTGATACCTTGGGCCGGCTGAAATCAATGGCTGCTTGTCTTCTTTTACAACAATCCCTTTAATTAGACCTATTGAATGTGTTACCTGTGTTATGATGACAAACGAACAACAACGTGTTATTCAGGTCGTCGAGGGACGAAGCGTAAAGCGGAGGTGGCAGCAGAAGAGGAGAAACCGTCCGTGGAGGAGAAGAAGAAGGACAGAGGAGACGGGGAGAGCGGCCAGGAAGGGCAAAGGGTGGTCATTGAACACTGGTGAATAATATCACATCACTCCCCTGTAATGGAATAAGTTCAGATTCTCAGATAAATAACTTTAGTTGACCACTTCACCACAAGTTAAAGTTATACATTAACAATTTTCAAAACTGCCTAAACATAAAGGCATTACTTCGAATTTCCTCTTCAATTACTGAATTTGTAACCCATGATACTGTCAAGTATATAAGCAGCCTTTCAATGTAGGTAGGCAAGCTGATGTTAATTAACTAACTGCTTCATGTGCTGTTGTGTAGTGTGATCATACTGCATCATATTTATAAGATATTCATATATTTTGCATGGCAAATCTTTATATACATACACTATACACACACCTTTGTATTATTTACATGCTCAAACCTACAAGGAGATGTGCTTCACTACAGTAGGTCCCAACCTTTAAAACCTGACATGCCCCCACAGCCCTTTTAAATTGGAGCATCTAAAGTACCCTGTCATAGCAATACTTAAATAGATGCAATACACTCCTGGTTTGGGATCAGTGGCATGCAGGTTCTTTTGTGGTGGGCAGGGGAGAACTGGGAAGTGTAATGTTACAAACAACATTACAATACAAAGTGACAGCCCTAAGGGTACTGGAGACCCTCTGACAGGGCTGTGCAAGTACATTGCATACTGCATATGATTCTGAACAATAGTCATTAAATACATAGACTATCCCCCAGAAAATGAAGCAAAGTAAATAGATAAAATGGTAATATTCAAGTACCTCACAACTCAAACACGGCACTTAAGTAAATATATATAGTAAACCTCAAGCCAGACACCTCATGGATAACTTTAGTCAACTGTGTACATGTCAACCTGATGGTTTATGTTATTTCCTGCAGTAAGAGCTGACGAGTGTATGGGCGTAATGCTGAGGAGGTCAAATCTGCTCTCCTAGCTGCCCACCCTGAACTGACTGTGGTCCTCAACCCTGAGAAACCCCGCAGGAAAAGCTTCGAGATCACTCTGCTGGATGGAGGCAAAGGTGAGGAGGACCAAAAAGGGGAAATCCAAGAATAAGTCAGCCATGTGGTGTCGCTGTGGGAAGACCATCATTCTCAGCCATATGTCACTGTCTCCATTTTTGGACTTTTACCCATCTGTAGTGGCTATTAAATGTTAATTTCACCATGAAATATTCACCCCGGAGATGGATGCTAGTGGTGGTGAATGGTATTTAATTTGGTGTCAATGTGTCTTCCTAGAGGCATTGCTGCAGTTACTTGGGATGATCACAGGCCTTGTTTTGGACATTTGTCAAAGGGTGACTGTTGTGAGGAACAGTTACCATTTAAACAATTTATAGCAAGGCCTGTGATCGTCCTGAGTAAACTGGGACATGGTGGGTGGAATGAAAAACAAGGACATGGGATATTTCAGAAGGAAAGTTATATACTGGCATGTGTTGTGAACTCAAACTTAAGAATTAGCCAGATATGAATAAAACACATTCTCAAAGCATTCAGTAAAGCCACAACACAAAATTGTATTTCATCCAAAAGTTTAAAAGGTTTCACACCAGCTGTAAATTGGAGACGTTAACTAAAGAAGTGAAGAAAGACATTTTGCCAAAACTTGTACTTGGCCAGAGTCAGTGTCTCTTCTGGCTCATTAATCCCTGCTTGAACAGTAAACAGGAAGCTATGTTTACCAGCAGTAGCCACTGGAGACAACGTGCTTACAAACGAGACGCCCATGTCTAATTAGGCACAATGTGCCAAATGTTTCTTGTGTTAATATACATGATGATCATTTTGCTCTTATGAAAGAGGTTGGTACACCACTTGCTCCTCACTTTTTTAACGACTTATTTTGGAAACATCTTAAATTGTCTTAAAGCATTTGATTTTACTGCTATCCTCTTGATGTCTCACTTATTTTCTATGTTGTTCCTATGAATTACACTATTCTCTTATGTCTCATCCCTAAAGAAACATCTCTGTGGACTGGAATAAAGAAGGGTCCACCTGCTAGGCTGAAGTTTCCTCAACCTGACGTCGTAGTTACTGCTCTACAGGAAGCTCTGAAGGCTGAGTAGACGCCCAGTGAAGGTTTGTTTCAAAGCTGTCTGACAGAACACCTAAAATTGAGAACACATGAGATAGACAAAAGCTTGGCAATCAAGATTGGAAAGTATTGCACACTTACACTTTTATTTAACTCAGTTGTAATACAGATATAAAATGCACAGTAGTACACATAGTGGAGGTAAAAGGTTTCTGCTTCCAAATTAGGTTTCACAGGAGGTTGCCAAACAAGAATTGAACACATATATATGTATATTTTTGTGGAAAAAAAACAAAACATGATAAACTTTTTCTTTTTTGAAAGTATAAGTTGAGATGTGATGTTTTTAAAAAGAAGTTTGACCTAATCTCTCTGAAAACAATTGAAGTTTTGAAAATATGAAAGAGTTTAAAGTTTTGTGCTAAATATATATTTGAAAATTTTAAGGCCTTAAAAGTTGGCTTTCTCAATTTACACCTGAACTTGAAATGCTCAAATGGCAAACCTTAAACATAAACACATTTACTCATTGCATATTACTTTTTACCAGCATCTTCTAAGATACTCTGTAAGCAGTTGGTGCTGTTGAGTGTTTCACAACCTAAACTTGGATTTCCTTTCATATCTTAGCAGTTTATGAGTCACCGGGCTAGAGAAGATGTTAACTGTTTGATATTCGAGCTTATTACTCTGCCAACCTTCAGCCATTAGACTATATCCAACAGACTTCGACAGGCAGGCTAAGTGGTGTGGACCCATCCTGTAAAATGAAATGAGCAGGTCTGAAAATGAAATGCGGTCTACAGTTGGCTAGTTGAATCCTAATTTCTGCACGTGTGTGATCAAGTTTTAATAAATCACATGATCAAAGTTATTCAATTTAGTCAAAACTACTTTCCTTGCCTTCATATTGTGTCAACTGCTGTTGGTTGAGACTGATGGCCTCGTAGGTAACTCAGGCTGTTGTTAGGATACCTAAGCACTCTATAAAGAGTGGTGTGTTGGGAATATTTATATTTTAGAGTTTAACAATAAATATCTTGCCTTACATGCAGCCAAGAGTTCAGGAGATGTGGCTGTGGAAGCAGAATGATGAGGAGTGACCAAGGAGATACTCTCAGTCCCTCCTCTGATGATCCAAGCTCCAGCAGCTCATCCTCTGGGTACATGGTGACACCTAGTGGGGCCTCTCTGAGCCAACACATTTCTCAAACGCACAATTTTGCTATGTTTTCTCAGTAGTCACTGTGCTTTTTACATATGTGTTTGGTAAATAAAGTATTTCTTTCTTCTTAATTGTTGTGTTGTTTTTTTTTAGACTTTATTTCTATAGTTTTGGGAATTATATTGTTGAGGTTTGGAGAGGAGCCACAACAACATCTCAGAGAATTTTTGCTGTAGTGAGTTGGATTGATACACCATGAATGTATTCTGATAAGTCAGTTACAACATTAAATGCATATCTTAATTTTCACTCAGAAATGAATTCCTCAAGAGAGAACCGTATTTGGTCTATCACACAAAATTAGTATTTGTCAAAGTCAAATTTATTAATTTTGGTTCGAAACATACATAAATACAAAAGTAAGTACATTACAAAATTCAGGGTAATCCTAAATACTTGGTTACAGCAATTAAACTCTTCGGTATTAATGAAAAAATATTAGGTGTGACACATCTGTACTATTCCCCTGTGATAAGGTCCAGTACAGATAAGAAGGATTTGCAGAAGCTTCAGATAGTCGAAAATCGAGCGACTTGTCTGGTCCTGAAATGTCCATTCAGACAAGATTAAGGAAATGTATTCTGGCCTCTCCTGGTTGATGGTGGAGGAGAGACTGGTGTTAAATTTGTTAACCTTTTTCTGGTGAAGGTGTGCTCTTAAACTAGGGATAAGGTAAGGCTCTTCCGCAATCTGAGAACTACGGAAAACAGTGACTTTGGGGCGGCCATCAGTGAAATACTTTACCATCATTTATTAGAGAATCTCTCAATATGATTGCTTTTGAAAAATGGATGAAGACATTTTTAATGTTGCGTTTATAGACTTGGGACTGTAATGATGAGTGTATTCTGTATAGTTTTTGGAGACTGGGTAGATTGCAGTGTGTATGCTGCTGCACTGTGTGATGTTTTATTTTAAATATATAAATATAAATATTATAAATGTAATCTCATCATCTGTTTCATGAATATTTTAGCTACTTTTTCGCTATAGAATAGTACATGTTCCACAGCTATTTGGATCCCGTTAGATGTGTAACACCTACTCTTCTTTACACACATATATATATGTATGTGAAAGCTGTATTTCATTCTGAATATATAACGTAGTGTATCCAATTTCGATGGGATCAAAGCTTCAAGATAAGACTTGTGACTATATCACGACAAATTTGTGTTACCGTCAGATTAAACTATTTTCACCTTAAAAGATCAGGAAACGGCAAAAAAAGTAGTTTTGGATAATCATAGTATTCTTTTTCTAAAATTTATTTCCAACGTTGTTTGAGCTTCAAATTATTTTTCTTATCAACTGAAGTAAACGATGGAAGAACTGGTTGCTAACGAATGGTTGCTAAGGACGTGACTTCATCATCACGTGATCTACCACGGCACTGGTTCCTCATGACTTGAGAACGTACTTTGTTTCTACAATAAGGCTTGGAATTAGTACGTAAGTAATATATACTAAAAACAATAAACTCATAAACATGTACTGTACAATACGGGGGTAGTTCATACTGATATTCGGAGCGTTTGTAGGCAGGCCCTCCGCCTTTGCTGCTGAAATTAGTAAGGCTAAGTTAGCCACGGCCTGCTAACTGCTAGCTTGCTGGTGTGTTTGCCTGCAAGTGACTGACAAATAACTTACTGTAGCGAGTGCTCTATACAAGAGCGCACTGTCTCCGGTAGGTTGAGAGCAGGTACCTGGTTACATTAATTAAATATTTTTGGTTCTTTGCCTGTGGGTATGATTAAGTAAACATACATTAATTTTTTAATATAACATTCATATGCCACATGTCCACTTGTTTGAAAATATCAGTAATCTTTCTTTATAGCCCCAGTCTGTGCTTCTCATGTATCAGTAACATGCACTAATTAGGGCTACTTTCTTTTATAACTTTCTTTTATAACTCTCAGGTACTGTATTATATGAGAATGTTGTAAATTAATTGTTTGTGATCCACACCATGCTTGCCTCCTTTTTTGCCACGCATCTGTCAATATTCTTATCATTTTTCTAAAGTCAGTAATTACTCATAGAAAAATATATTCATACACAATGAAAAGGGTCTTTAATTGCATCCCTTTAAGTACTGCAGTATTTGAGACATTGCAACAAGAGACATTTATTGTGTTGTTGTAGTATTGTTTATGCATGGAGGGCTGCAACAAACTTATCTTTATTATCAGTTCATTTGCAGACTATTTTCTCAATTAACAAATTGTTTAGTCTTTAAAATGTAAATAGTGAAAAATGCCAAATTTCCCCACAGTACAAGGAGCTCTATTGAAAATTGTTTATTTTATTCGACCAACAGTCCAAAACGCAAAGATATATAATCAAAGAAAAGCAACAATTCGTCACATTCAAGAAGCTGGGACCAGAAAATGTTTGGCATTCTTGCTTGAAAAACTACTAAAGTTTATTGATTATCAAGATAGTTGCCATTTAATTTTCTATCAATCAATCTTTTACTTTTCTTTTATCATAAAATTATCATAACACATTTACTCAGTGCATGGTGGTTGTTTTTACCAGCATCTCCTAAAATACTTTGTAAGCAGTTGGTGCTGTTGAATATTTGTCTTGATTCACATTTTCCTTATGTTTATTTTGCCACCCCTGTCCTTACCTTGTTTTATTTTATTTTAATTTTAAAGTAAATATCCAGACAACAGACACTAAAAATGTGCCTTCTTTGAAATGTTAGTGCTACAGTACTTTTTATTTCATTAACAAAACATGAACAAACCAGAAGAAAAAAATGAAACGGTAATTGTAATTGAATTTACTCAAATGTGTTCTTACAGCAGTGTGCATGTAACTTTGTCCTTTGTGTATGCTGTTATTGTCAGATATTTGTAACCCAGACTTTCTCTTATCAGTCATGGCAACAGAGGGTGTGGAAAAGACGAGTGAAGATGTTCCAGCAGCTGGGAAGGTCAGCACCAGGTTCGACCTGGAGAAGGAGACTGAACTTCGGTTTGAGGTGGAGGCAGGAGAGGCAGCAGAGCAAGTTGAGCTAGAGCTCCTCACAGGAATGGCTGAGGTGTTTGGATCAGAGCTGAACCGCAACAAGAAGTACACATTTGGAGCAGGCTCTAAAATTGCAGTTTTCACCTGGCAAGGTTGCAGTGTGAATCTTTATGGGAAACCAGAGGTGAGCACCTGGAGGAGGGCATATGTAATTTCGTGAACGTTTCCATGGGGGTTTCTGCTCTGAATACCATAATATTTTCATTTACCAGTGGCATACAGCATAGTATCACATTTAACCTGGTAGGACTTGTGTTTGACATTTAATGAATGAGAGGCTCAAATAACCAGTTTTTCCTCCCTCATCACCACAGGTGGCTTATGTGTCCAAGGACACTCCCATGCTGCTCTACCTGAACACACACGCTGCCCTGGAACAGATGAGAAAACAAGCAGAGCGGGACAATGAGAGGGGGCCAAGGGTAGGTTTCAGATAAAGAACTGCTGTTTTCAGGGGTCTCTATGTAAGATTGTCACATCCTAGAAAATTCTTCATCCTAGAATTTTGCATTAACACTGAGTAATAAATCATCCCTCAGGTGATGGTGGTGGGACCTGCAGATGTGGGGAAGTCCACAGTGTGCCGGCTTCTATTAAGCTATGCTGTAAGGGTGGGCAGGAGGCCAACACTGGTGGAGCTGGATGTTGGACAGAGTGGGGTAAGATGAATTGGAGTTATCATAATCAACATAAACCCAAGATATGGAAATTAGTAGAATAACACCAGCTGATATTTTAACTGTCTTGCATCATAACAAGGAGAATAATCATCTTAAATTCATGCAGAGGGAAACTACTGCATTGAATGTATCTGTTTTATAGATTAGCTATGATGTTCCACCTTTTGGTCAAGAGAGATGTAGCAGATTTAGAACCATAGCATGGCAAAGGCATTACACTTTCTTAGTTCACTCCATTTTAATGGCAGTGAAAATTAGAAAGGGTGTAGTAGCCTATCTTATATCATCTATAATATTTACATCCAATTATGTGCTTTCAAGCCATTGTCATGAATGTCATAAGACAAAGATTTCTGGACAAAACTGACAATCCTAACATAACTAATGACAGTCAAATTTCTAGAGGATGAAAGTTTAAAAAAAAACATACTTAATTTCCACTTGACATTTGGAAGTGGATTGCTGAGTACAGAATTCCAATAAGAGTATTTATTCATGTATCATCCTCCTCACTGGTTACAAAGAATAAAACACAGCAGAGAGAAGATTTGTTTTACCGATGTAGTGGGACACAGTAATTTTTCATTTCCTTTGTTCATGTGAAACAGCAGTACTGCACTAGCTTTATTGTGTTACTTACAATAGTATTAATGTATATGTATATATGTTAATGTTTAATTTTCTGGGTCTTTTTTGTTTTTCACCTGCACCCTTAAATTTCAGTTTTGGTTTTCTGCTATTGCTTTGTAAAAGTGCCACAGGCTTTAAGTGAACATCCATTATACAGATCTTATCAATATAAGTTATAAGGAACTCATTCTGCTACTTCAGGTGTCTGTACCCGGGACAGTGTCTGCACTGTGCATTGAGCGTCCGGCAGACGTGGAGGAGGGTTTCTCAGTCCAGGCTCCTTTGGTCTATCACTTTGGCTCTACTACCCCAGGGACCAACATCAAACTTTACAATAAGGTGAGAAGAAGAAAATTATGGACATTTTGTGACATAACAATATGAAGCTGAAAACCCACTGTGAAATTACAGAGATGTTCTGCACTGTCATTTTTCCCTGCCTACTTAGTCTGCTCTTTTTTCATGACTTGTAGCTGACGTCATGCTTGGCCGAGGTGTTTTCCCAGCGCTGTGAGGTGAACAGGAAGGCCAGCGTGGGAGGCTGTATCATCAACACCTGCGGCTGGGTGAAGGGCTCTGGATATCAGGCTCTGGTCCACTGTGCCTCTGCTTTTCAAGTGGATGTTGTGCTGGTGCTGGACCATGAGAGGCTCTACAATGAACTCAAACGAGACCTCCCTCACTTTGTGCGGGTTGTGCTCCTACCCAAATCTGGGGGTGTAGTGGAGCGCTCCAAGGAGTGCCGGCGGGATGCGCGGGATGAGAAGATCCGCGAGTATTTCTACGGCTTCCGTGGGGTGTCCTTCTACCCTTTTTCCTTTGAAGTGCGTTTCTCAGACGTTCGCATCTATAAGATAGGGGCACCATCCATCCCAGACTCATGCCTGCCACTGGGAATGTCTCAGGATGACACACAGCTAAAGCTGGTGCCTGTGACACCAGGGAGGGACCTCACGTATCATGTGCTGAGTGTGAGCAGTGCTGAGGACGGAGAGGAAGGTGCTAGAAAGGGTATAGTGGAGAGTCCTGTGTGTGGCTTCATTGTGGTGACTTATGTAGACACGCAAACACAGGTGATGAAAGTGCTATCCCCAGCGCCCAGACCACTGCCAAGGCATACTCTGCTTATCATGGACATCCGCTTCATGGACATGAAATGAAGTAACACTTCAGGAAAGTCTGACTCAGTCTGAAAGGAAACAGGGCTCACGTTAGGGAGGAGTTCTGTTGAGAAGATATTTGTACCAGAGGAGCTGGAATTTGTTTCCTAGTTGTCTTGTTTGTGCTTTGTACGAACAACAGAGGGCAGAGAGAAATATTTACAGAACGAAATTCATTGCTCTGTAAATTACACCCCATTTTATAGACAACACTGTACAGATGTTTGGGCAATTTGTGGCAAAGGATTTTTTATCAGTGGGGGAACTATTTTCTTGATAATTTGTTTTTAAAACATTGTTTTTTTTTCATAAGTAATAAATTTTTAAATGGAAAAAGTTCTGTGTTTTGTATTAACTACACTAAGTGCCATGGTTAGCATGTTTTCCTATCCTGCACATGCACTGTGTATCAGTTCAAATTTATTTGCCTATGTCCATTACCTAATGGGCTGGTTATGAAAAACATTTGTGTCTGAGTATTTAAATACAGGCAGTATTCATAAGGTCTGTTTAGAAAAGTGTAGGGCAAAGGACCAGTGGTGGAATCTGACTAAGTACATTTAATTTACTTAGAGTGGCAAGAAAAACTATGTGAACGCTTTGGAAAGAGCTTGTTTTCTGCATTAATTGGTCATAAAATGTGATGTGATCTTCATTTAAGTCCCAAATGTAGACACAGTGTCCCTAAGATGAAATCACATAAACAATTATAATCTTTTGTGTCTTTATTGAACACACCCATTAAAAAATCCCAGTACTGGTAGAAAAAGTAACTTAACTCTTGGATTTGATAACTGGGTGGCAGCTCAGACGAGCTCTTCCAGTAGCTGCTGATCACAATGCACAATGTTCAGGAGGAATTTTGGACCATTTTTCGTATAGAACTGCCTTAGCTTCAGCAGGTGGACAGCCACCCTGACATCCTGTAAGATAACTTGATAAACTTGGGAATTAATTTTCGCTTCAGTGATGTTGAGCTGTCCAGGCCCAGGGACAGCAAAGCTCCACGTCATGATGCTCCCTGCACCCTACTTCACCTTTGGGATGATGTTTTCATGTTAGTGTGCAGTGCGCTTTACACCAAATAATTCGACCCTAGTCTCATCGGTCAATAAAAACATTTCCCAGTAGTGTTGTGGAGTGTTAAGCTGCTCTTTGGCAAACTTCAGATATGTATGTGAAGTTTTTTTGGAGAGCATGGTGTTCATGGCAGGACATCATGCTCAATGCAGCCATGTACTATGACTTTTTGTTTATAGTAGACTCATCATCGAGATATTAACCAGCTCCAATGTTCCTTTAAGCCTTTAGCTCTTACTGTTACTCAGTTCTCAATTACCCCACTTCAAGGGAGAGTGGTGACAAAACTAACTAGTCTCCATTAAGACAGTTTATGTAACCGGACTGTTGAATATCTAAGCTCTTTGAGATGACTTTGTAATCCTTTCAGTTTTATCCAAATCAACAATTCTTTATAGTAAGTGTTCTTGGATCTCTCTTTTGCAAGGTGTTTTTCACATCATCAGATGTCTCTTGTTAATATCAAACTCAAAATATGTATTTTTTTTTAAGTCAAGGTAGCTCTAACACACACACTTCCAGTCTTGTTCATTGATTGGACTCCTGGTTTGATAAATCTCGACTCCAATTAGCTTCTGTTAATGCCATTAGCCGAGAGGTGCATATACTTTTTCCAGCCTAAACTGCGAATGTTTGAATGTGTTATCAGTATGGACAAGAATAATACAATAACCTGTGTGTTATGTTAAAATAGATTGTGTTTGTTCACATTTGGGATGAGGATGTGACCATGTTTTAGGAGAAATTTATACATAAATGGTGGTCATTCCAAACAGTTCACTTATTTTTTCTTGCCAATGTAGTACTGTACTTTCATTTTACATATTAAGATCTTACAAACACAACATATGATTATCTTATAAAGTATGATGCATTGTAAGATACAATAGTTCAAATTTTGCTCACCCTGAAAGTATTTAAATGCTGCTTAATGCATGAGTTATAAAAATCTAATAATATGTATGATAGATGTAATTCTTAATGGTGCTATTTTGTATATTGAGTACTTTTACTTTTGATACTTTTGCTATTAATACGTACTTTAAATTGAATGCAGAAACTTTTACTTAGTAATAGAGCATTTTTATACTTTGGTACAGGAGCTTTTACTTCAGTTAAAGTAAGTTATTCTCAAATCTTCCACCACTACAAAGGACACTAAACAGACATACCTGTATGTCTGCGAACAAGAACACGACAACGTGAACTCATTTGTTTGTTCTGTCAACACCTGCCAGCTCATACAGGAGCTCATCAGATATATATTCTCTTTTAATGTATCACATCATTAAAATAGATTTTTTTGCTTGCCAGCATAAAGCACTGTGTGATAACCAGTTTGTGCTTGTATCTCAAATGAAACAGCTGCATATATAGCATGGTATTTACATAAATGTAACCCAATAAACTCATAAAAGTGAGATAGAGTATATTTCTGCTTGGTACTTATTTGTCTCAGCTTTAGATTACTGCCTTTATTTTCCTTTATTTTTTTTATTTTCTGGTATTTGTCTGGTAATATGTTTTTCTTTTGTTGAAGCTGCTTTATTATGTGAATTTGTCTTTCTAGATTGTCATATTTAGCATGGTTTCTTTACTCCTGTTTTCTGTGCTTCTCTAAATATTAGCTTTAGTCAGCAGGATGCTGCTTCGTGTAGGTGGGTCTGTTGTCTGTTGTGGGGGTTTTAAGTTGACCATCTGTGATATGTGGAGAAAACTTCACAAAGAAAAGAAGTTTTATCAAGCTGTACTATAACTCTTGCCAAAAAGAAACGCTAAACACTAACTTTCACTTGGAGTTGTTCTGTCGTGAAGTGGAAATGAAGACTATTGTTAAGTAATTGCCAGCCTAATGGTGTGACCTTTAATGCATTTTTTAAATTCATATGTAGTATCTTAAGTTTTCAAAGTTTTTCTGTACAGGTCTACTGAAAGGCACATAGGAGGAAGAATATGATTTATTTTTATGTTTCAATGTGAGTAATGTGGTTTCATTTTCCTTTTATAGGCTATGTTTATGTTCATATTTTATTTGATCTCTTTGTGGTTAATTTCTATTCAGTGATGATGAAAATGATTTATCACCCACAAAATGTATTGAGGGGCTACTTGGTCATAGCTATCATTGACGAACAGTGGTTGAAAGTACTGTACTTCAGTACAGTTTTGAGGTACTAGTACATTGCATGAGTATCTCCATGTTTTGTTACTTAATACTTGGACTCCACTGCATTTCAGAGAAGGAAGGGAAATGTTTCAGCCTTTACCACACTATATTTATCTGATAGCTGTAGTTAAATGTTGTTTTAAATGTGCTGCAAGGATGATATTTGTGTATTATTTATATAAAGTTTTTACACTGTATATCTTGTACATAAAGTGTATATACTGTATATGCTGTACATAAACCTTATATATTGTATATTTGTATATAAAACGCAAACACCTTTTTGGCATATAAAGTTTGTACATTGTATGTTATGAATACATTATATTTATACATTTTATATGTAATCTATGGTCACAACAGACATTTTCCTCACAGCCAATCACCATCTACGATGTTTGAGCTGGTTCTTCAGTACACTCCCCCTCGCTCTCTGATTGGCTGTTCATCCCACCTGAGGGACGATGGACCAGTTCCGGGATTCCGATGTCGGCCTAGCCAGCGAGCTAACTACGTTGCTAGTGGCTAACTCAAGGAGGACCTAAACGACCCACACCCTACAGGCAAGAGAGCTTGCATGTTCGGCATTAGGTTCTCGTTTTATCTGCTTTTTATGGTGACTGTTTCGATGAAAGTAGCCGCGATTATCTTGTCAGTGAGAGCTGTTCGAGTAAGCGAGTGTAAAGCTGCCATGCTAGCCAGGTAACGTTAGCTAACTCTTTTAGCTGTGCTAAAGGACTGAACGGTGTCGCTAAAAACTTTCGAGGCTAGGTAAGAGCGAACTGATTATTAAGTATGATTGACGGTGAAATCTCTCATTATTGCTCGTTTGAAGTTAAACATCACACGCGCTGTTAGCTAGTTTTAAAAAAGTGGCGTGTAATTTAAAGGGGTTCATATTATGACAGTGTTGTCTTGACTGAGTCCTAGCTCTGCCCTGGCCTGTTGTTTAACGCCTGGTTTGTTTGAACCTATGGCTCAAAGATGAAGTGATAGTTAGTCAAATGTTATTGATAAAAACAAGACATCAGCTAGAAAACTATCAGTGTGACACTATCTCTCCGAAAATGATTACATTTACTCGACCGGCCACTTAACTATGTAGCTTGCGAGCTGCAGAATGTTGCGGTGACATGACAGGCAGATCTCGACACGGAGATTTTAGGATTAACATCCATTATAGTCGAGGGGGATTTGTTGTGGGGCAGATGAGATGATTAACAACAGGCACACTGACACTCTGGCTTGTCCACAGCTCAATATTCGTTAGCACGGATGATTGCTGAAAAGAGGGGTGTGTCCAAACTATCAGATTACACTATTACTCCGGGTCCGTTTTCAGTGTTTTCACACACTGACTAGTTTTTCATTTGGAGATCAGGGAACTAGCATGATGTATGTGTGTCACAGATCGTTGTCTCCATGATGTTTTGAATTTCCAGTATTGGGAGTTGTTTCATTCAACCACCTGGGGGCATTGAGGTGACAGCTGTCTGTGTAACAACAGAAGGCTGTTGAACAACTCTGTGTATGAGTAATGGTGAGAAACACGAACTCACACACAGTAACGCAAGCTTTTCAGGGCTGTACGAAGTTAGTCAGTCAGATTGTTGTGAAATCAGAGTGAAACCTCTGCTTCTCCTGGATAACTCTGCCCTGTGACCTAACAAGGAAACTAACTTATGACTGTGAAGTTTAAACCTCCAAAATGAAACACGGACATCTTTATACATTGTATTATTGTAAATTATTGAGTTATCCATTCTCTAAATGTGTGTAGAGCCACAATTATTTCATATCATCAGTTTATTTCTTATCATTTTAATCTGCATTATCAGAAAATACTGAAAAATTAAATGCCCATCACAATTTCCTGAAGCCCAAAGTGACATTTTCAAATTTCCTTTATTGTCCAACCGAGATTTTTGAGAATATTGGTAGAAATTTGAGCTGTAATATTTGCAACATTCACTGCTCTCTACTTATGTTTTGGCCACCACTGACAAGTCGTGTAATTGTTTTTTTTGTTGTTTTTTTTTAACAGTGGCATCCAACAGTTTACCCACAGAGCCAGTGGGTGAAAGAAGACAGGTGGACAAAGAAAAAATAAGGACTAAAATGCATCAGACTACATAACATCACTGCTGCACATGGCTTTGTTTAAGAGATGCAAAATGGGAAAGGAGGTCTATCTGCAGAGAATCTGGAGGTGGGAGAGGTCTCTACATGCAGCCCCGGCCAAGTGCAGTGACACCTCGGTGACATACACGGGGCTTCTTTTTGGAATGAGTTGATTTTGTCCCCATATTAGAGCAAAGACTGAAAGCAGGGGTCCCAAAAGATCCAAGGGGCTCTGCTTGGCTATTTGAGTTATTTTACTTGTAAAGGCGAGGCTAGACATCATTTACATTTTTTTGTTTATTTTTAGCAGCTTTTTGAAAATAGATTCCAGCTGGACTTTTCTTTGATACTGAGCCACTTCCCACAACTGGTTTAAAAGTGATTTTGTTTGTTTAGTTGTTTTCCCCTGCTGACTTAGTTTGAAACGCTGGAACTGTCCCTCCTGCCGCCACCCTCAGTTTCTTCAACCCACCCAGTGCCTCAATAAGCCCTCTCGGGACAATCACAAAAGTCATCAGCAGCTGCTACGCTCAATCCTCTGCCTGCTCTCCTCCATGTGCTTCTGCTCTCGGCGTGCTGGCTATTCACTTACTACCTCTTTAATTTTCTGGTCTTTTCATATTAATTTTCTCTGAGAGGCATAATCTAAACTCAAGCACAGCAACGAGGATTGATGGAAACACTGAGTTTCAGGAGTGGAGAGAAACCTAGGTTTTTCCATATGTAGTTGTATATGGGAGTGTCTGCACTTTTGTGTACATGCAAAGCAGTGTCAGGGTTGCAGCTTAAGATTACATTTATTTATATTGTTGCACCAAATATAGTTACATTAAAGCCATACAAAAATATTTATAAATTACCTACACATATTTTTGTATCACATTTCTCTTGTATAGTTTTGCTTTTATATGCTTCTATTAAGATTATGCACACAAATTAAATATTTACAACAAACTACACACATGCAAGAATAGCTGTATATTGCTATATTAAAAAATTCTACATTTTTGAGTGATTAAATTAGTTCTTGGAGGCATTTTGTGTGTCAACACAGGGAATCCCTCATGTTTCTATTGAGTTGCTGCTTTGCATAGTGTTGGTTTTCTTTTCCGGTCTGTAGTCATGGCCCCTCCTCCCAAACAAACACCATATTTGCTATTTTGACCAGTAAAGCACCTTTTACAGTAGGTAGACAGTAGATATCTACCTCTCTGTCTTCCCTCCCTCTCTCTCTGTCTCTGATGCCGGGCTTCAGTGGTGGGGGGGTTGGGGGAGGAGTAGGTGGCCCAGCTTCTGCTCCTCCCCGTCCATTTCGACCCAGCCGATATGTCCCGGTGTCTGCAGCCACCACTTTCCTTGTTGGATCCACCACCCTGTTCTTTTGCTTCACGTAAGTGTTTCTTTGGCCATCTCTCTCATATATGCAAACACACTGACATGTAATGCAAACATGGTGCCAAAGGCTCAATGTATTTACACAAACTTGTGTCACTAACTATTGTTTGTACTTAGCTGTGTGTCCTAAAGGCATATGTAAATATCCATGTGCTTTGTTACTATGTTTCATCTTAAGGTGTCCTGTTGTTTTTTGTTGTTTGTTTAACCTTTATTTACAGTGCATTCAGAGAGTAATCAGACCTCTTCAATTTTTTTCACATTTTGTTATGTTGCAGCCTTATACTGAAATACAAAACCCCCCATCAAACTACACTCAATATCCCATAATGACAAAGTGAAAACTGAATTTTGCAAGTGTATTAAAAAGGAAAAATTGAAATATCACATTGACATAAGTATTCAGATCTTTTGCGAGTCCACTCAAGGCGTAGGTCCAATTCAACTGACTGGAAATAACCTGGAATGGTACTCACCTGTCTGTAACAGGTCTCACAGCTGACAATGCATATCAGAGCAAAAACCAAGCCAAGAGGTGGAGGTGGATATTTCAGTTTTTCCCTTTTAATAAATTTGCAAAAAAAAATATTTCTGTTTTAACTTTGTCATTATGAGATATAAAGTGTTGATCGATTAGGGGAAATTATTATTATTTTCATTTTAAGGCTGCAAAATAACAAAATTTGAATGTACTATATTAATAGAAAGTTTACTGAGCAGTGAGCTCCTGTTTTACAATCAGTCTTCTGTTCTGGCCACTGACCAGCTTCACTGGGGCTGTTTTAGGGCAAATTGTCTGGTACAATGACTTATCAACAGTTGTTGATGGAGCATGGAGTGTTGCTTGCTCATTTTTCCCAATACTGTTTCTGCCTTGAATAGAGAATATGTCAGGGTTTGAATGACTAGTAGTGAGGGCAATAATAAGTCAAACTGTAATTTTGTATCCTTTCTTTTTCCTTCTGTCCAGGTGCCCGTGGTTGTCAGAGTATTTCTCCTCTGTTATTCCCATTTATAATGCCGTGATCTTCCTCTTCACCCTCGCCAACTTCTGCATGGCCACTTTCATGGACCCTGGAGTCTTCCCCAGAGGTAAACAGACGTGAAGAGTGTTGATGTGCAAGTCTTTTGTCTGTTGTTTCTAAGTAATCATGATGCATTGTTTTTTAGCTAAATTTAGACGAAAGAGAAGACAAAGAATCATCATTAAAGGCAAACTAGTGACCATAATACATTAGAAAATGGAATAATTTACTGAATTAATACAATGCAGGGAGATGATCATGTGTTATGATGTGTCTGTTGTCTGTAGCGGAGGAGGATGAGGATAAAGAGGATGATTTCCGCGCTCCACTCTATAAGACAGTGGAGATCAAAGGCATCCAGGTGCGCATGAAATGGTGCTCAACCTGCCGCTTCTACCGCCCACCACGCTGCTCACACTGCTCAGTCTGCGACAACTGTGTGGAGGTATAAACACACACACACACACACACACACACACACACACTGTTCCTATATTTTTCACTTATTGACAGAATATCAGTGGAACTTTGACTTGGCTTTGAAGTTATCAAAATATTAATATGACAAGTAATGTATGCAAGTCTCAGGAGCGCTAAACTTAAAACACAGCTTCCATGATTTGCATTACACATACCTGTATGTGTGTTATGAGTCTTCGTTTTAATAGCAAGTCCTAATTTCACAGTGAGCTTTTATAAACTCCTGTGTGACTTGACTGTTCAGCCTAGATCTGTCCTATTCTTAGGTTTCAATGTGTGAGCATGGGAGGTATAAATTGTGTGCTCATCTTATCATCATTATTTTCCTCTCTGTCGTATATTCACTGCTGATTGCACCTCCGTGTCTTTTGACCATGTGCTCTCTCAGGATTTTGACCACCACTGTCCTTGGGTGAACAACTGCATTGGACGGAGGAATTATCGCTATTTCTTCCTCTTCCTGCTTTCACTTACCACCCACATCATGGACGTATTTGGGTTTGGCTTGGTTTATGTCCTCCACCACCGCCAGCAGCTGGACACGCCACACGCTGCTGTTACGTATCCTTCACTAGGCACACTACAGTCCTAAAAATGCGGAACACTTTAAGGAACTTTCTTTTCCCATTTTCATGTATTTATGTATGATTTGTTGTAATATCCTTGACCCTCTCCTCCCAGTATGGCTGTAATGTGTGTGGCTGGTCTGTTTTTTGTCCCAGTCGCTGGCCTGACTGGGTTCCACATAGTGCTGGTGGCCCGCGGCAGGACCACAAATGAACAGGTAATATAAAAGAGCTGATTGAGTGTATCACATCCTGCATCATCGATTTCATTAAGACAGTTCAGACAGATTTTTCTTTTCTGTATTTAATCATTAATGTTGGTGTCAGTGTGAACTGGATCATTTTTCTCTCGCCCTCCCTCTCCCTGTAGGTGACAGGAAAGTTTCGGGGTGGCGTTAACCCTTTCACCAATGGCTGCTTGAGGAATATTTCACATGTGCTCTGCAGCTCCCAGGCGCCCAGGTCCGCCATCCCCACTCATCCGCACTCATCTGTTTACTCCCATCCTTTAACACTCTGCTCCACAATTATCCCTTTTCCACTGCCTCTTTCTTTCCACTGCTCTCTCTCCCCATCCACTTTTCCACCCTTCTTTTTTATTGTTCTCACTTGTCTGTTCAGTTCATGGAATAAATGAGCACAAGCCTTCAGTGTCGGTGGCTTCTGGTGCTAGATTTAGTCAGCAACACACTGTTGTTTAATGCTTGCTCATTTTAATTGGGATTTGATTGAAAGAGTATTTTCCTTTCACAGATATATGGGCCGGTGGCGGAGCCCTCAATCCGTGGAAATACAGCCACCATTTCTTAGACCGCCTCTTACTGAGGCCCAGCTAGAAGCCAAGGTCCTGGACAATGGCATTCAGAATGATCGACACAGCACCAGGGTGAGTGGTAGTTAATCCCACAGACGCCCAGAAGAAAACAAGCTATCTGCACATAGAGGTTTTGGATGAAAGAACTCCACTAAGTCTCATGCATGTTATTCAGAAATTATTGGTGTAGATGTTTGATTACATACATTGTTTTTTTTTAAATGAATTTCAAAATGTTTGTGGTTAACAGATGAACTATGAGTATTAACTATGAGTGTATAATACAGAAAACCCTACCATATATGTTTGCCAAAACAAGATTGTTTGTGAAATAGGATTTTATAACCCCAGAAAGTTATAATGACAATGAGCATCGTCCATCACAGCAAGTGCACGTTAAACAGTAGAATGATTGTTATTATCCATAGCAATTAATGTTTTCTTTATTGACTGGAATGTCTTTTCATGACTTTTCTGTGTGTCTTTTCCAGTCCAAGAGCAGTCTAGATCAGATGGAGAGCCAGTCCGCTGATGCAGAGCCTCCACCGCCTCCAAAGCCGGAGCTGCGATACCCTGGCCTGCCCCGCGCTGACACAGAGGGTGAGACGTACACAAATACAAATACATAGTGAACAACAAGGAAACCTAGATAGTTGCAGGTATATTACCTGACATGTAGGCCCAAATACTCGAAGTGTTTCACCTCTTATGTATACAGACGAGTGTCTGTTTTCTGATGACAAACACACCTTGTTCAAATGTCACTATTGCTTTCTTGTCTCTCAGAGAGCAGTTTGTTAACTGAAGCTCCACCTACGCCATCAATGTACAAGTACCGACCAGCCTACAACAGCCCAGGAAGGAACCACACTGCCCTCACACACCCCAACAAGGTACATGTCAGTTTACACTTCCACAGACCTCAAGGTAGTAGGTATAAACTATTAACATAACATTATGTAGGTACTGCCTATTATTCATATTAAAGGAACAAGCAGCTGAAAGTGGAAGTTAAGCACATGTCTTTGCCTGATTGGAAACAAAGAAGCATATAAGTCATGTAAATCTAAGTATATTCTTTTGCACACAACCTTTTTTTTTATGGATGTCCGTATCCGTATTTTTAATCACACACAAGAAGTAAAGAGAACAGAACGAGCAGTATCCCATAGATTACTGTAACAGATGGTCTGGTGGCTGTTATGCCCTCCCCTTCTAATTTCCTTTGTGGTTAATATCATGCCCCTCTTTTTTGTTTTTACTTTAAATTGATCATTCAGTGGCCATCGGTCGATCAGTAAGTCTCAGCTAGTGTCATCTGTGTGTGTATCCCTTTGGCTGTCTCTGTGTGTTTTGAGTGAATCTATCCTTTCCCCTGAGACTGCATTGACTGGAATGTGTGGTCCATGTACTGTATGTATTTGTATTTCCATTTATATGTTGATACACACAGTCTTTGACATGCAGTGTCAGTGCTTGTTCAAGCCAGTCAATGTTTCCAATCCAGTAGTGTGATGATGGAGTAGAGCACCGGTCAAGCATCCAATTTCTCCCTACCACTATTTCTTTTTTTTCTGGTAGAATTTATAGAAAACTGGGTGACACTTTATTTTAAGTACCCCTATTTAGCTTTTATAAGCAGTATACAAACAATTGATGAAGATGTTTTTAATTGATAACTACAATACAATAAAATGAACACACTATGATGTAGTTGTCAACAGATATAAGTGTTTATTAATGCATTTGTTTACAACTATAGCTCCTCCTGTGGGCACCCATTAGTCCAGGTTGCTGTATGAACAGATTTGTCAACTTAGTGATAGAATAACATAGTTGAAATAATATACAATTGCTGACAAATGGCATACATTAATAAACACTTTAAAATGTCCATATAACTGCTTAAAACTACACTGTAATGTGTTATAAACCTTTTTCTGAATTGTTTATACTGCTTATAAACGCTGATTACCGAGACTAAAAGTAAAGTGTTAAAAAATTGTTTTATTTGTGCTATGTTATCTGTTCCTGAGGTAACATGGTAATGTTCATCTTTCTGTCCGCCTTCTTCACTCTCGGCTTCATTACACTTTTCCTTACCCTCTCCCCTGCTCTACCTATGGTCTGTTTCTCCTCCTCTCTCCTCTCCTCAGATGATTCGTGGGGAGAGTCTTGACTCTCCATCTCCCTCCATCCTCCAGTCCAGCCGTCAGCCTAGCTATCGCTCGGAGCCGAGCAGCCTGGATGGGGCGACGGTGGTGGGGGGAGGTGTAGGGGTGCGCAGAGGGGGAGGGGAGAGGGGTGAGGGCCCTGGAGGCCCTGGCGGGACTGCTGGGGTGGTGTCAGGGGGCATGTCAGGTTACTCCCTGACTGGGCGCTCCTACACCTCCTACCCATCCTCTCTCGTTCTGTCTGCTGGTGGCTCACGCTCCTCCAGCCTGCGCTCGGCGCACACAGCACATAACCCGCTGGCCACGCTCCAATCAGAAGGCACCACAGACACCAGCTACAAAAGCCTGGCCAATCAGACGCCTCGGAATGGCAGCCTGTCCTATGACAGTCTGCTGACACCATCCGAGAGCCCAGAGTTCGAGTCAGCCGCCCACGAGCTGTCGCCACAGAAGCCTCATGCTCCATTTCCCTCGGCGACTATAAGGGGCCAGCATGAGGTGGTGTCACCCAGTACCCCACTTCAGGGTTACATGTCGCCCTTCCTCTCAGCTCAGATCGCCCAGCAGAGGGAGGGGCAGCTGCTCCAGGGCTCTGCCACTTTCTCCTCCCCCCACAGGGCCTACCTGCGTGCCGTCAGCCCACCCCCTCCCTCCTCCACTGGGCCTCCTGAGACCCACCACCTGCTCCATCATAACCAGGACGCCTCTTTCCGAGGCCCCCGTAACCTTTCCTCCTCATCCTCATCCCCTGGGGCACGCTCACTAGAGCCCCCTGTCTCCCCACCACCTCGTGGCCTGTCCCTTGGCAAGTCCCACTCTTACACTGGGGAGGCAGGACCTCAGCACAAGCCTCGACCTGCAGGAGGAGGTGCTGTGCTGGGAGGGGGAGGAGCCGGAGGAGGGCAACAGGCTCCACAGTGAGTAGTGATCCGTCGCCAGATCCGTCAGCCTGCTGCTCTTCCTCCTCCTTTTCCTCCTAATCCTCCTCTTCTTCCTCCCTGGTTTGTGTCAGCCCTACTCTTCCTCTCTGATCTGTGTGAGTCTTCCTTTTCCTCCTCCACGGTTTACAGTCTGTCTTTGCTTGTTTAGTGCTTAACAGTTAGGTGTGTGAAGGAAAGTTTTATTGGTTCAGGTGTTGGTATGTGTGGATTAGTGTTACAGGCATGCCAGTATGTGTTTAGCTCTGTGAAAGCATGTTTAACCACGCTGCTATTCTCCCCTGTAGCCTTTCCTGTCCTTGTACTGTTACTCACTCACTATAGTTACCAAATGCCTTACACAATCACTGGTAGAGAAACCTTTTGCCGTTTGCGCTTGTTTGTTGTTTGTTATTTTTGAAGTAGAACCACTCACCTCCACATCCCTTTTCTCTCCTGTCCTCATCCCTAATATGCTTCCCCATACACTCCTCCCCTCCCCTTCCTGATGGCTGTCCAATCAGATCCACCTCTCGCCCAGTCTTGGCCAATCACACCATATCCAAACCAGGGGGCGGGGTGAAGAAGGTGACTGGCGTCGGGGGGACCACTTACGAGATATCGGTTTGAGTGACAGACGTCCTTCAAGGTCTATCACAAGGAGGGGGAAAAAGACACTGGACTACTTCCACTAGTCTCTTCATTGAGCTGGATATTATCCACGACTGCAGGCTCCTCAAAAATGACGGTTTTCCGCTGCAACTGACTGAGGGAGCAATCCTGTCTGGTACTCACTTTGTTATCTTTGTAATGCCACTGGCCAGTCTTCTCTGCCAGCCTTTCAGATTTGAACAAAGAGGAACTGGGGACACTGGTTCATTTTTCACAGGATCAATTTGTGTCCATTTAGTCACTTTGTGAGCCATAGACTGATGGGACTGTATCATCACGACTGGGTACAGATATGTCTATAGAACATACATAGCTACTCAATGATTTGCTGTTTTACTTTGGTACATTAGCACAGTACAGAGTACTGACAGCGTTGTCCGACACTTAAAGAAAGGATGGCCTTTATCCAGTGGATGTAAAGAGGGAAGGATTTAGGACTGTTGACCGATAGAAACGTCTTCTTTTCCACTGTCTGAACGGACCACACAGCCTGTTTATTGATAAGAGTCGTGGAGAAAAGAGTCCAACCTGTAAACACAGTATCATTTTAGTTTTATAAATCTTTTTTTAAATATTGTTTTATATACATGTATAAAATCTTACAGATTGTTATTGGGTCAAATTGTCAGATATTGAAGATGACTATTGATGAGGGTGGCAGATGTACTGTGTGTAATTATTCATGAAAGCGATTTTCAAATCAGTTGCCTGTTTATATTTGATGGCTGCATCAGCCGCTCACGAGCTCTTGCTGGAATTGTCATCGTCCAAAGAGAATGATGATCCTTTGGTGGACAGCTGAAGTGGCAAATCATTGAGCTTAATTTTTCAAAGCCACAAAGAAATTCTGAATCACGGTTGCAGCACAAGCATCTTTGTGGAATGTACGCTTGTAATGTTTATGCTAGAGACATTATGCAAAATCTGTTTGTAGCTTTAAGGTCATTGTATGTCTTTTTGGTGTTTTTTTTTGTTTTTTTTCTTCTTCTTTTCTGTAATGTTTTGTCTGTCAGTCAGTCGAGATGTTAGCATAACCTTGTACCTTTAACGGATGGCCAGCCAAATAGGGGCAGCGAGGGAAGGGCTTATTTATTTCACCAGACAAGACAACCTTATAGTTCTGGACACATTTTCAAACCAGTCTCTACCAGTTTGCTTTTTTTTTTTCATTCTTTTTTTGAGAGGAGGTATGAATATTTTTTCTGAAAAAAAGTTTACAAATGAAATTGTAAATGCAATATGCCACTGAGTAGATTTTTAGGGAGGGACTGGTTTGCAACTGGAGACTGTGTTGATTGTTGTTTTGCCTTGAGACCATTCATAGTGAAGCAAGCAGATTTTTATTTTTTTCTATTTTTTTTTTACACTTTTCTGAGAAAAAAATGATTTGTTTTGATTGACTTGCTAATTTTAAAAAAATTACTCTGTAAAGGTACCGTTCTTCTTTTTTTTTTCCTACAGCCATGTTGAGAAAGGAAAATTAACAGGAAGGGAGGTGTGTGTGCGAGTTTGTCTTTCGGGATTGGGCATTACAGTAAAGGATGTATTTAATTTTATTTTTTCTGTCAAGACCCACAGCGGTGTTTGCAGCAGAATGTCAAAGCTGGCTTAAAGTAGCACATCTTTGGGGGAAAGTACACGCTTGAAGCACACAAGTAACATTGTTCAACCCTCCCAGGCTATGTCTTCAGTGTGCATGTGATTTTTGTTTGTCGTGCTGAATGCTTCACTGGCGTGCATACTTGTGAGAATATTGTCAAATGCCTAACTGGTTCATGTGTGGGTGGTAACAAGAAAAGAAACATCACTAATGGCACAAGCCGCCATCGTAAAGAGATAAAAAGAACCTGTGTTACTTTTCTTCCTTGTCTGGCCAAGGATGGTGGCCGTTGAACAATTGGACACCATGTGAGTATAGTAAGTTTACTTCTATGTGAGATAAAATATCGCTATTGTGGGCTGTGATGAACGGAACGAGTTTCACAAATATCTGTAATGAGTACATTAAAGACATTTCCAAAATGGCCTTATCAAGAATTTTTAAAAAGATGTCTTATCAGAATAAAAAGGTCAAACTGATGAAAAAACTGAATGTGTCATGAATCTTAACTGTTCACAGTCATTTTTATTTCAGTTTCACCACTCACCTTTTTTTAAATATGAAACATCAGTAAACACTCTAGTTGCAAAATACAGACAGCAAAAGTTTACACGGAGTGATGAGATGTTGCTAAAAGTAGCCGAAAAAACAAAAAACAATCATTACAAAAAAGGCATTTGTTCTTAAATAACTTACTGTTATAAAATGTCCCCAAATCATTGCTTGAGCTTTTGCATGGCTGCAATCAAACACACTACATCATACCCAGTCAGACCAGGGAAATGTGGTCCAGCTTCTTTGGATATTTATTTGTCACAGTAAAGACTTAATGTAGAGATGACCTCTAGTAGTGGTTGAACCTATTTTCTTCTTTCCATTCCATAATATTTTGGACTTTAGCAATAATGTAAGGCGTGGCAATGTTGGGGGGGGGGGAAGGTAAGACTCCATGCAAGTCCCCCTCTGAATCATCCTCTTCGCCTCACTGGTCCTTCTTGCTCTCTGTGGGCTGCTCTGGGGTTTTAGCATCAGCATGGAGCTCGTCACTGCCCTCACCTGGCTGAGTGCCGTTGTGCTCCTCTCCCTTCAAACCACGACCTTTGTTCAGTTTCTTGGCTTTCTGGAAGAGCTCGTTGAGGTTAAACTCTCGGATGATGTTCTCCTAGGGATGAATAAGCTTCATATTAGAATGACTGTGGGCATGTGTAAGCAAGCAGCACCCGCTCAGTGTGTACGCTGTGTGTTTGTTACAAACGGAATAGACACACCTCATTGAAGGTCCAAGATACCGCTCTCCCTTTATTGTCCACCATTGGACGTCTCATAATTTCCCGCCCTCCTTGAAAAAGCAGCAGTGAGGGCAGCTGCTTGGCCAGAGGGGAAGTACTAACCCTGTACCTGTTCAGAAATAAGTCATGGAGCAGTCATTACCTGTGCTTAGAGAATCTATCAACATAAGGAATGTATGGGAATAATAAACAAACAATATTGTTGCATTAAAACTACTCCAGCTCACCTCTCTGAAACCTCTCCATAGCGTCCAATATCTACCTTCCCAAACCTGAGTCCAGCACAGTTGTACCTGCAGCACATACGGGGGAACATGCATGAGACATTAAGGCCTCAAGTCATCATTGCAGTTTATTTTTGGAGAGCATTTGACTTACTTTCTCCTGCAGAACTGAACATAGCAGTTTAATCCAACAATGTGAGTGTTATTACAGAGGGTAACATTAAATGCAACTGGCAAACATAAACTTCAGTGTTTGCAGCTGAGACACCGACTGAAACATAGTAAACCTCAGTATCTTGATTACTGGGAGGCACGTTATTTACAGAGCAGAGAATCTGTTGCATGAGGGGGAGAGAGTGAAAGTGAGGTGGTGTCTCACTTGAGAGAAAGGTCGGCAAAGACGGGAGCGAAGGACTGGCAGTCAGAAGACCAGTTGGCGTAAAATTCAACAATCCAGGTGACGCGACTGTCCCTCTGCAGCTCCTCCTAATGACTCAACACAAAATTAGATTAGAACAGATTACGCAGGTGTAGATCACCTGCTCACCTCCAGCAATGGGGTATTTAATATTTTAATATTTCTAATTTCAAATGTCTGATATTCAATTACAGTATTATAATATTAGCTGATTTACCGTCAGTATAATGGGTATTCCAGTGGTGGAAAGTAAGTACATGTATGTGCTGTATTTGAGAACAGTTATGAGGTAGTTATACTTGAGTATTTTCATTTTATGCTACAAACATGTGTACTAACCACAACCTTTCACAGAGAAAAGCTGTATCTTTTTACTCTGCTGATTACAAGATTACAAGCATTTAAACAACAGCAGTTTTTCATAGTCTGTAGTGTGAGACTCACATCTATGGTCTTGTCACTGAAGTACTTGATGTACTCTGGGCCCATGTAGAGAGGTGGCTTACAGGTCATGACGAATGCTAGAGATAAGGCACAGTTAAACAGACTGATATGAGGTGGAAGAGGTTTCCAGTGGAACAAGCGAAAACAATGGCTAAATATAAACTTTATATTCTTTGAAGCTGTGTGGATCTCAGATTAGGTTCATTAATATACACTCAAACCCTAAAAGCATTGTTTGTCCTTGAATCAAATCTCCTTTAAGCTGTAGTGGTGATGTTTTCACAAAGTCAAGTGTTGGGTTGTAACATCAGTAATAAAACAGCAGCTCCAGTTGCATTTTGCATGGACCTCTCTTTTGTATTCACTGTAATCCATTTCCCCAATTTTTTGTTTTAATGTATTGTAATTGTCCATATGTATCCCTGCCCATGAAAATCAAATTAAGTCGAGGGTGGGGCAGTATTTGTAATTAAGGTTATGGAGCAACTGACCGACACACAATGCGAGGTAAAGGATGCCGAGCCGAATGTCCAGCCTGAAGAAGAGGATGGTGTTGGCCACTTTACTGAACAGGAATAAGTTGCCTATGTGCTGCTCCAGTGTGACTGAGAAAGGGAGAGAAGAAGAGAAAAGGGAGGAACAATGAATGAAGCAGATGAATAACCTTCAGTCTGTTGCTACAAGGTCAGAGGAAGGCCAGATAACACTGCAACTGCAATGTATACACAACAGAGCAAGGTTTTTTATTATAGCACTTCCTGGATGTGACACAAGGATTTAAAACAGTTATCATAAGGCCATAAATTCCTATTTGGTTATAGTTTAACAGTTACACATTACAGGACACAAATACCATGTGTCCTTGCTGTTGGATATGATGTGGCACAAAGTGGTGGGAGAGTTTTCTTTCTGTGCAAACACTATGGAATAAAGTTCTTGGGAAATACATTATGTGTAGGTTACCGGCTACTAAACTGAGCATCACTGACTTGTTGCAGCGGGCCACTTTAATGATGAGGCTGTTGATAGTGTAAACAAACATTTGCCATGTTATGACATTAGTTGGTTTACACATAAATAAGTAGGACTGTGTGTGTGTGTGTGTGTGTGTGTGTGTGTGTAAGGAGGTGGGGTAGGGGCATTAACCTCCCACAAAGCCCCAGCGTAAAAAATTGTTGTTGGGGCCCTATTGATTAACTGATTGACAGAAAATAAATCCGCAAAAAGTGGGATAATTAGATAAATGATTAATTGTTAAATATTTTTTAAGCAATATATAATATTTATACATGGCTTCTCAAGTATAAATATTTACTAGTGTCTAGTTTTCCCTGTCCCTGTTTTTATTGTAAACTCAACATCTTTACATTTTTGACTTTTGGTCAGACAAAACAAATCTATCTGACTACGTTAATTTGGGCTTCAAGGAAAAATGGCCAATTCTCACTATTTTCTGACATTTGTACACTAATCAATCAACTGATTATTGAATAAAACAACTGTCAGACATACGAATGATGAAACAGTTGGTTGCAGACTTACAGTTCTTTAATGAATAATGAGTACTAATAATGAAATAATGAAAACTAATAATGATGATAATGATAATGATGGAGTCTTAGTTACTTGACAAACAGAAAGAATTCAAGCAGTTTGATACAATGCAACTTTACAATAAATGAGCACAGTATAAATCAATACAATTAAGGTCCTAAAACCAGATTTTGGTGCAGGGTCCCTCTTCAAGAGGGGCCACAAGATGAGGGTGGAGGACCCAGTCATAGTAGATATTCTACTTCAGTGGTAGAAATTTCTCAGACTTCAGCTTTTCATCAAATTTGTCTAAACTGTAGTCATGAGGTTCAGCCCTGAGGGTCTTAGGGGTGGGGGTGGGTTTACTTACTGGCTCTCCTGTTCTTCATCATCACTATTGCACTGAGAAACATGAGAATCTCCAGTTCTCTCTGTAAAACAAAAAACATGCAAAAACTTTGTGATAAGTGAGTGAACCATTTTACAGCAGCTGACTGAAGCCCACCATATTTAGCAGCACTGCAGCGCAACATTATCCCCAGCGTGCTCACCCAGTCAAAGTCGCAGGAGTTGCCGTCCTCCCTCTGGCTCGCCAGGTGCTCGCACAGACCGGGAGCCTTTCGCACCACCAGGAAGGCGACGGTCATGAAGAGCGAGGTGATATAATACGGTTTCAGCAGCCATTTGTAAATCTGAGGGAAGTGGTACAAGAAAGTACAGAGTCCTGTGATCAGACCCATGTTGGCACAGACGACAGTCAACACCACGGGGTGAGAGGAGAAATGACAGCTGAAGGAGCTGAGTGGTGCTACTGGGTTGAACTGCGCCTGCGCCAAACGAAACGATTTCTACACAGCCATTTGCCGTAGAGTTCACACACACACACACACACACACACACACACACACACACACACACACACGTAGGTGAATGCTTAAGTTGTAGAAAAAGTGACCCAGCCTTAATTTTGTCTACTGTTATCTCTATATCTGAGGGTGTGTAACATGTAGTGTATACATATGTGTGTGTGTAGTAAGTAAAGTATATACAGGCCTGCTGGAAAGGGAGAAAACAACTGAGGATGGATTACTGAACAGACCTACTGGGCACATGAACAGGAGCCCAAAAGGATCAGCGGGCCCCTGGGCTTCACCTCTAAAATGTCACTGAAAGAAACAGATACTGACCACAAAGAGTAGCAAAAAAGAAATTAAAAACCCAGAGAGACACTAAATGACCACAAAGAGTTGCAAAATTACTTAAACTACAGTTCAAAACCAGAAAAACATACAAAATAACCATACTGAGACATACAATGCAGAAAGAGGCACAAAATACATGTAACATAAAAATTACCTACAGTAGATGCAAAATAAGCAAAAACATATAAACAAATAAATCATAAAAACATAGAAATCTGTAATAAACTTTCAAAACCAGAAAAAAGGGCAGTGCAAGAGTGACAACAGCATTGAAATCGGTAGATAAGGGAAGACATTAAATTGAGAATAGAGTGGGATGTGTGAAAAATGAGGAGGGAAAAGACAGATGATGATGCCAAGATTAAAAATAGGACACAGCAATCTGGGCATGGGAGAAGGGAAGCATCCAACTACTCTTTGTGAACATTGTGAGGTATAGAGCAATTTATTTTAGCTGCACAAAATAATTTTAAAATGACATAATGGAAGAAATGGAAAGACCAGGGCTAAGAGGAGCAAGATCACAGAGTATACTGGATTATGGGGACAGTGGGAGTTGTTTAGTCATCTAATTCAACAGGACTAATGGGAAAATCTGACTAACTGGACACTGTAGGAGTTAATTACCACCAGAAGGTGGCAGCAGTGCAGCACCGAAGAGGCCGGCCGCCATTAAACCGCGAAGAAGAAGAAGTTGATTTGGCGGTTATTGCAAAACGTAAACAGAGGAAGCTAAAAATGGAGGAGAGCGACGTAGCAACACAAAAGGAGACTGTAGATAACACTTGTGGCGGAGACCCCGCTGAAAAGCAGCCTAATGAAGCCACGGGAGAGGTTTCCTCACAGATGTCAAACCCTGGGTCAGTTCATAAGCCGTCCGAGGAGAGCGGAGCTCGGTACAACAGGCTGAAGCTCTTCGACAAAGTGATGCAGAAGAGCCTGGAGAAGTTCATCGACCATGTTAGGTACCGTGACTTCTGTGTTTATAAGACAAGACTGTCTCGAAACGACGGTGAAACCCGGGTATGCAGTAGTCCCAGTTTGTGGCAGCAAAAGGTTTCTTCTGCCTTGTATTTGTTTTGGGCAACAACAAATGATCATTTTCATTATCATCGCATCTCTCTCTTAATATATGCTTGTTTTGCCCAGTTAACAGTCCAGCGCCCACATTTATGCAATTGTAAATAATATACAGTGACATATAAAAGTAGCAAGTCATCACATTTAAGAGGCTGTAAACTGAATCTTTGGCATTTTCTCTTGACAAATGACTTTACAGTTACTCAGTAATCAAATTTGTTGTTATCCATTATTTTTCTGTCAATCCTTTTATAGATTAAACAATTAATCACTTTAGTGCTTGATTTAGTTATCCAAGAAAAGGTCTGTTGTTTTGGGAAAAGCCACACTTTGCTGCACTTTTAGTTGACACTGCTTTCTCTCACAGTTTTAACAGATTCGCCAGCACATTTCGTCCGCTGTACAAGAAGAACCCTCAGAGGATGGAGAGCATTCACAAGCAGTTCATAGAGGAGTTGCGGAGGACTATCAAGGTATGTAGCACAATACATTAATACAATGTATGAAAATAAACAACAAATGGAAGGTATATTGTCCTATTGTTTGTATTTTAGGAGGACATCAGCAGACTGATTGAAGAAGGCCGGTTAGAGGTCAAACTGAATGAGCTGGACAAACTGGAGCGCGCTGCCAAGAACAACCCAGACCCTGCATGGTTAGTATACACTTCAGCATTGAAAACTCTTCAACTTATAGCACTGTCCTATGAAATGATCAATTCATCATGTCAATGTCCGCAATACTTAAAGGTACATAAAGATGGACACAGGGCAACTTTATTGGCAGTTGTTGACTAATGGTACCAATAATTTTCTGGAGCATTGTTGTGTTAAGCATTAAAGAATATCTTACTGTCTGAACACTTGTATTACCTGTGATGAAATACAAAACATTTTAAACTATTACTATCTCACCTGTTCTGTTAGGCGGCCCAGTGGGGTTCCTGAACAGGACTTTTGCAGCTTTTTGATGCCCTACTATCAAAAGCAGGAAGCTTACATGCGACTGGAGCTGAAAAAGATCCAAGCGGAGAATGCTGCACTTGCACAGAAGGCTCAGGCTGGCAGAGAGAGTGTGGCTCAGACTGAAAACCGGATTTCAGCAGCTGTTGATGAGTGGAAGGTAAGAGGGGAAAGATTGAAGATCAGTAAAAGAGCCATTGGAGCTGGAAAAAAAGCGTTTTCACTAAGTTTTTCACTAGAGGATGCACATGTTAACAAGTGTAAAACAGTGTCGTTGTTCTAATAAATATGAAATGTAATAACTAATGGAAAAAGCCAGAGCATCTAGAGCAGTCATATTGTTTTAGGCACCTAGATAGGAATCACTGAATCATTTGAGTCATTACAATTAAAAAAGTTCTGTTTGGCTTTTTAAGACAAAGCAGAACATTTTGATTTAACACTTCGACACATGCTTTAGCAAAATGGGTTGGGTTTCTCATGAAATCCAATAAGGGAATCCAAACTTAAACATAAAGACGATTGATATATTTATTATTGCTGAGGGCCAAACAATATCTGAGCATTATAACATAAGCCGAAATATCAAATAGAAGTTTGCATTGAGTGTTAACTGTTTTTGCTTGTTTTGTCTTTTCTGACTTTAGGCATCAGTCACAGAATTTGAAAGTTTGGCGTCTTCTCTCTGCCCTACTGATGTCTTTGATGTGTGATCTTCAAATTATTCTACAAATCATCTAAGTTAACTGTACATATTGATTTTGTTTACTATGGCTGTTTGTCTTAAAATAAACTTGAAATTTTGGAAATAAAATGTGTTTTGTGACCTCAGCAATTATATATTCGTGTGCGTCAACATACACCAATCATTATGGTAATGTGCGTGTTAATGTCTGGTATTACGGTACATGGGCCATGAAAATAATGCCACAAAGAAGTGAAGAGTCGGGTAGTTGATACTCCGATGGATTCACGGTGAATCACAACCATATAGATAACAGCTTGAAGAAACTCGTTTTTTTCCCTTTCCATATAAATGTATCACTCACGATAGATATGACGGAAATGTTTTCAACTATGTTCGGGCAAAATGAAGCTCAGGGACAGCCCGGCTCGTCGTCTCTGGCTTTCGGACCGGGGAAACCTGCGCCGCCTCTTCCGCAAAACCAAGTCTCCATGTCGGGGCAGATACCACCGCAGCTCGGGGACGAAGGGCCTACTCTGCGGAAGCCTGGAGCCATGAATGAACCTTTCTACTTACTGCGGGAGCTACCTGGTACTGTCGGGCTCTTATAACTGCCGTGTGCCTTGTGTGTTATTTGTTTGTTAATTTAAGAGTCGAGTTTCTGTTAAAGGTTGCTAAGCAGTTTGTAAACAGTGCTAGCCAACATTAGCCAACAACATGAGTGTTAGCGAGGCTAATTGCCGGTATTAGCTCACCTGTTTTTCATAGGTAGGGTGGTGTTAATGTTGATTCTGTGACGCAAAAACGTTTCCAACTGAGTGTCTCATATTTTAACCCTCTTGTTTTAAAGTTACACGTTATGTAAGTGCTGTAATCACAGGAATGGGCATCCCTGAACTAACATTGCCTCCAGTTGGTAATGGTCACCTAGCGATATTTGTGCTACTTAATGTGTGAGATGTATACATTGTTTAAACGTGACAACAACTTTTAGTGAGTGCTGAAATCGTACATACTGATGTGAACCTGTGTGTTTAGTGGGAAACGAGTTGACGGGCAACACCAACCTCATTACGCACTACAACCTGGAGCACGCCTACAACAAGTTCTGTGGGAAGAAGGTGAAGGAGAAGCTCAGCAACTTCCTACCAGAGTTACCAGGTGGGTGTATGTAGGAACAAACGTAGTCTGGCAGCCAAGTGTTAATGACAGGGGCTGCACACACTTCATTAGAAAAAATAAATGGAGTTGAGATAGTGACTTATGGTTAGTCTAGGACACTAGTTTACAACTTACCTTATCTTTGATAGCTGTTGATTCTCCTTTATCTCTCAACACTGTGGGCCCCTCACTCTGGAAATGGAGTTGTTATCTTAAAGGTTCAAAACTTGTTCAAGCAACACTTTCAGTAACAACAACTTAACTGTGGGAACAGCACGTTTCAATCCATGACGGTCATCCAGATCATCAAAAACATGTTGCTCTCTTTCCCCACTTTTTGTATTAAAACTATCAATCAAAATGATGACCCAAATGGAGGCCAAATCCGAAATTCATTGGTGTCACTATGTTGTTATTCTAAATACTAGTAAGTAACAGCAAATATTGTGGTGAAAATGAAAGCAGCTCAATGAAACCCCTAACAATTACTTGCCATCCAAATGCCTCTGTGTACATTGTTTGTTTAATTGTGATCATAGCTGAACACTTCTTCATAGCTGTGTGTGCAGGGCTCACCGACTTGCCTTTCACTGCTTCTCCTGCATTTTGATGTCTGTCGCTTTCCCTCCTCATTCCAACTTGTCTTTTCTCCTGTTTGCTGCAGGTATGATCGACTGTCCGGGCACTCAGGACGGCAGCTCTTTGCGGTCTTTGATTGATAAGCCTCCAGTGTGTGGGAATTCCTTCAGCCCGCTCACCGGCGCTTTGCTCACAGGCTTCAGACTACACACAGGACCGGTACTAACTGAATACATAACACAGCACATGTAGACTCACAAGATGTAAAGTCTCACTCATTTTCAGCATACTGACACCTAATTACATAAACTATTAACAGTATTATGGCAATTTATCTATAGTTAGAATATTGTGACCTGCTTGAAACCAGTATCTTTCATTTCTTAATGAGATCGTTCAGTTGAATGCTTATATGCATGTTTTTGTGTTTGTTTTTTCCCAGCTCCCAGAACAGTACAGACTGATGCACATACAGCCTCCAAAGAAGAAGAGCAAACACAAGCACAAACACCATCGACCACAGGACCCACTACCACAAGGTGTGACATAAATAGACTTCTGCATAAACACAAAGGAATGTAAAATGCTTTCAGGCCACTAACCTGCTTCTTTTTGACATCACAGAAACTCCATCAGACTCTGATCCCAAGAAGAAGAAGAAAAAGAGAGACGACGATCCCGACCGCAAGAAAAAGAAGAAAGACAAGAAAAAGAAGAAGGTAAAATCCATCCATCCATTTATCAAGACCTCAGTAATTCACTAAATTGCCAGTTAGGTGTCATTATGGATGCCACTGCAGTCATGGACAAAGATGGAAGTCCATCCAAGACCCTTATCCTGACCTAAAACCCATATCTAAACTTTATTATCTTAAAAGTTGGAACAAATACCAAATAACAGACACATTTCCAGTTTCAAACTAATTCATGATTTACGCACAAGGAAACGTTCTCTTACACAAGTTTAGTGCATGTACGTATAGAGTGAAGATGTCTCTGTTCAGAGCATATTGCACACTACTCTATACTGCACACTTGTGGTCAAACTACAGAAAAACAAGTTTACAGAGTCTTCAAGTAGCTTATCACAATGCCAGGAGTTATTACTTAAGGGATGGTGTTGTGAAAGTGAAACTTTGTGGCTGCAGGAGTCAGTACTTTACAAACCATCCTAAGAAATGTAATGTATGAATTTATTTGCCAGCTTAATTACTCTGAAAATTAAATCATCTTTGGACTATCAAACCTAAGGTTTAGTGCTACGTGCTACACTTCCAATCCCAGCTGTGGAGACATTGATACATTTGTCTCTTTGTAGGACATTGATGTGTACTCTTTTCAAACCAGGTTTTTAAAAAAAAAAAATTATTGCACTTTTGTACATTATTCAATCTATGTCTTTTATCTGGACGCTGAGTCTGTATGTTGCTTGCTTGATTGATTGATTAATTACAACTGTGCTGATTTTTGGTCTCTATGGAGTGAAAGGACTCAAAAAGTAGCTTGCAGGCAACAGCACAGAGTTATTATTTTATAAAGCCATGACTGGCCTGTCTCTAACTGTAACATCAAGTAGACAGGTAATAACATTATCACCTCACCTGTTTTTTTTTTTTCATTTCATTCCCTGCACACTTGAACAAATTCAAAAAAATTCAACCTTTTGATTGTGGTCCTCACAGACATCTGAGAAGACATCTGGGTCTTCAGCTTGCTAGGTATTTAACTCACCAGTTAGTTCACTAATTTTGTCTATCTACTGTTAAGTGCTGGGAAGGTAGTGTGCAATATGCTTTTCTGGAAACAGATTTGTGGAGAATAGCTGAGCCTGAACCATAAAGTAAATGTGTGAGCCCTAAACAAAACAATTATTAAAACTAAAATATAGCGGCAACAGTGATTTGGGTTTTGGGTGAGCTCACTAAGAGCCACCCTTTTTCTCACTGCATGTAGCAATTTGAAGAAAAATTTAACATAAAAATGTTGATTTATGCAGGTTTAACCATTTGGTTTTCCCTACTAGTTAGAGAACTTCTGCCCACAACTCTGATGGGATCCATAATTTTGCATCACTTAGTCTTTTCTCTGAACATTTTCAGCTTTAAGAGTTTAAAGTTCACTGTTCATGAATCAGCTAACAATCCTGTCACCCTGGGTGTTCATTAATCAGCTTGTGGTTGATCAGAAGCAGTTTATCACCTACTCCTTTGATTCAGAGATGGCATTTAGCCCAAATATTTTCTTGCAGATGTTTGTTAAATGTGAAAATGCAGGTTTTATCAGTGTGCTGAGTTCTGAGAGACTTGTGTTATCTTAATGAGACTACAGTTACTATTGCATCTATTACTTAAGAATCTCCAATTATCAGCTCATAGTCCCCACACACAGGCACAACTATAAAGCCCTGTCTTCTCTCTCATCATTAACATAAACTTATGTGTCGGGAATGACCATTATTAACTGTGTGTTTCACTGATGCTCTATCCCCCTCCAGAACCGTCACAGTCCCGACCACCCTGGCCTCGCTGGATCACAACCCAACAGCAATAGCCTCAGATAGACAGGAGCCCACTGTGTGCATGCCTGTGTTTGAATGTTTGTGTGACTGTACATTTTGTAAAAGGATGCGTGTGTGTGTGTGTGTGTGTGTGTGTGTGTGTGTGTGTGTGTGTGTGTGTGTGTATGTTTTACAGATAACTGTATTATTGAGAGTATGTTTTGATGACAGAGGGGATGAATCAAAGGATGAAAGTGATTGTGTGATGAATGAGAGTGAAAGGAGCAGTGACACAGTGGATGTGGGTGATGACAGGAAGACATGTTACAGAGCAGTGTAAAAGGCAGAAACCTGATGTTCATAAGCTGTGTGGTTTTGTGGATGACTGAGCAGGCACAGTATGTATGTCCCTCTTTGATTTTGTTGTGATATCTTTTGACCATAATGCCAAAATCAAATAAACGTTGGTTATTATACTTTGTTTGTTTCTCCTTTTTAAGGCATGTTTTTTGAATTTGGAGTTTTTGGGTTGTCTTAGACTATATGATCCACTTGCAGCAACAATGACAATCAAACTGACTCTGCGGCACCTTGCTGCTCTCTTTAAAAGGATGATTGAAAAAAATGCCACTTAGAACATACATTTACATTCATACATTTATTTTTCAAATGCACAAGCTGGATATATTGATTGAAGGCAGGAAAGAAAGGCGTACATTTAGCAAGACATACAAGCACCTCAACTCTGAGGGTAAGGACAGAAGATTAGACAAGCCAGTGTAAATGATATAGTGTTAAGATACAGCTAAAGCTAATTATGTTTATTTTGTTGTAGAGACTGTCAGGTGTTGATTAAACTTAATACACTGACAATTTTGGTACCAACTACTGTAAATCTCAGTTACAAAGGCATAAGCACAATGGAGTGACATTAAGTTGAATGACCTTTGGCAGTATTTGTCAGCTTCAACAGGGACTTTTAAGGCAACTTACAGAGGTACAAAGAGGTCAGATAGTTGTTGCTGATGGTATAATAGTTTCAAAAATTAAATACTGTAATGTGGAAAGAGGAAAGTAATTGGAACTGGAAACCCTTCCCAACACAATGAAATGCATTTAACAGTTTTTACACTAAAGAACACAAACTACAGCCTTTAAAATGACCACCAAGCTGAATCAACACCTGCAACAATCGATAAAAACCTAATACTGTGGCCAAACTGGTGTTTACTGCAGGACTAATGCATTTTGTCATAAGGCATTTGTGTTATTTTGCCTCTGTATGTCCTCCTGAGGAAAAGTACTGTACTATTGACTAGCTTTACAGTCTCTAATCATGGCTTTGGTATACAGAGAAAGACATTTGTCAGAGGCATTAATCTCACACTCACTTCTACTGCAATGAAGCCAAGGTGGCAACGAAGGCACAGAGTTGAAACAAAACACAGAATCTCGGTCATCCTCAGTGTGAATGATCATGGTAACTAGAAAGCAGAAAAGAAATACATCCTACAAGATAGGAAAGGTCTTCTAAAGCTGTCTTGAAGCTTAAAGCTGTCTCACTGAAATTGACTGAGCCAAAAAAGAAAAAAAAAATTATACATTACAACTGATTTCATAAATCTACAAGACACTGTTGCTGTGTGCAGAACAAACATGTTAGACACAGATACATTTTGTTGTCACTATGGAAGAAATGTACACTTTTCTGTTTTGATGTGCAGCTAGCTGAAACAAGGGGATCAACAGCTAGATCTGTCTTTTTATTGTGACTTTTGAGCATTGAAGCAGAAAAATCACATTAAAAGACAAGTTTAACCGCAGCCACTGACTCCTCAGCCATTGGTTCATATACTGTAATATACTGTATACACCCATATATAGTAAAGCAAGCAGAATATGTAATAAAATAAAAAGACACCTCAGTTCTATTTACAAAATACAATTTTGCTGGAGGTATGTTTGCTCCAAAATCAATACATGAACAACAAAAAAAAAGCGAAAAGGCAAAAGCAGACGACACAGTAAATCATGATAAGCACACTACAAAATAACAAACGCTTCCCTTTTTAATGCTACTGCAGCTAGAGTATAAAAAGACACTTGAATACATATTTTATACACACACTAATTCATTTCTGTGCATAAAGCAGTACAAAGTGTTTAACACCACTGACACACACTGTGTGTCAGAATTTTCATCAGTCATATTTTGCCTTGTGAAATTTCATTTAAAAAATGTTTTTCTTACATATAAAAATTCCAAAAGTACAAGGGCTGCATCAGCATTACCTCTAACTGACATGAATACACAAGGAGACAATTCTGCATGATTCAATTTGTCATTTGGGGTGTTTGACATTTAAGGGATTTAATATTTCCTAATGTAAAAAAAAAAAACAAACAAAAAAACATATGATGGACAGACATAAGAGTCGGTTGCAGAGAGACAAAACAAGGAAACAGAGGAGGTAGATATGTGTCTCTACAACCAGCATATCTGTGCGTGTATGTGTGTTTGAAAAACTGTGTGGGCAGTGAAAATACCCAGAAAACCTTCTTCATACGTACCAAAGGTGTGGTATTCAGACGTTCAGATGCTCTTAATAGTGTACTGATATATATTTGTAGCTTTTTCTGAGGGGATCAGAGTAGAAACAGCCCAAATACTAAATGTTTGCTTCATTAGCACACTCATGAAACAATGCTGAACTAGAAAGTGTAACGCTCATCAAGCTGTTCTTTGGTGTTAGCAAGGATTGTGCTGGTTATCAGAAGGCTGTGAAAACTATATCATTTATTTCAAGTACCGTGATATACCGCAGTCTGACACACAGAGGTTTCACCAGGCTGTGTGCATGTGGCTGTGCGTGTTCATGTGAGAGTGAAATCTATGGCTTTACATCACACTAATTTGGTTCATTGATATAGACCAAAAATAAATAAACAGAAACAAATGATGATGACACATCTTCTCCTGGGGGGTGGGGGGTGGGGTGGGGGGTGGGGTCCTGCATGCTCTGTGATACGGTTTGTGGGGAGCAAAATTTGCACCAGTAATGACCAAAAAAATAACAAAAAACAAAACAAAACAATGATATATATGCAATATATATACTATATATATATATATATATATATATATATATATATATATATATAAATGTTTGTGTGTGTGTGTGTGTGTGTGTGTGTGTGTGTGTGTGTGTATATATATATTGTTTTTTTACATAGTTTTTTTTAGTTAATTGCTGGTGCTCCTTTTGAAGGCACATACAAAAAATAAATCCTACATTCCCCCAATCCTCGGCTCTGTCATGCTGTCTAAGCCTCCACAGCAGCGAGACCATTGCTGTGCGGCTTGTGGCCGTTGGCCTCAGTGTGGTTGAGCGCCTGCAACTCCTGACCGCCGGCCCGCCTGTCTCTGGCCTCCTTTTCCCTCTGCAGGCATGTGCGGTGGTAGAACAGGTAACCCGGCAACAGGAAGCCAGCAAGTGAGAAGATCAGCAGGCCGAGGTTGATCTGAAGGATGGTTGGAAGACCAAGATGAAAGTTAAAGTCATACAGCTCCTGATCGCTGTTCCAGTTTATTTTGTCTTTGAAAACAAGAACAAATTTACTGCCCTCCACTGGACTACATAACTGTGGATGGCTGTTCAGCCTTCAGTTACATCACTAGTGGGATTATCAGTCATTAGGGAAATAGGGAATGAACAGATAAGTAAAACTGAGCAGGATATCATTGTTGTGGGCTTATGCTTCTGCGAAATTTAGATTTATGGAATGGATTTTTTAAAACTCAAATTTATTCTTGGTGTGATAGAAAATTATCTACATGATATAATTTATGTCCTTGCTGCCAGAATGAACAGTGCTGAGAGCTTGTTTATATCTGTGTGTCTCTGTGTGAAGTGTGCCTAGAAATAAGAGTGGGTCCTCACCCAGTAGGGGTCTCCGCTCAATGGGCCGACCATGGCGATGAAGAGCGGCTGCTGAAGCAGAGCGACCACAGCGCTGATCATGGACTGGAGGCCTGTCAGGGTGCCGAAGTGGTTTGATGGGTAGCTGTGGGAGAAATACTGCGTGGTTACCAAAAGTCTGCACCAACACTTCTCAGCTTGTAATACATTAATTACTCTTGATTGAGTTATATATTGATGTAGAGGTGGCTGTGGCTCTGCAGGGCTCTCACCAGCCTGACGTAGTTTTAACGCCCTCTGAGTTAAATTAATGCAGATACTTTACGTGTGCTGTGTACAGGCCCACACACTCTCTTATGAGATAATGAACTGACACATACAAATCCTTTATGACAACATGTTCCATAAGTGTTCAAGAAACAACAGGGGTTAAAAATTACATGTACAATATTATATAGCCTAATAATGTTCTGTGTGGTTCAAGATAAGAATTTTTTTATAAGAATATGCTGAAAGTGTTGCAGTAGTGTGGTTGTTGAACACACATAAAACATCCCCTTATTCTGTCACCACATCTGGTTGCTTTTATCACACTGTAAAATGCTGCTTTATGTTCTGTTTTTATATGGTGCTCGAAAACGACTCCAAATGGGCCAGAAAAGAGTTTGTTGTCTCATTTCCAGGTTTTAAATATTGTATAGGTGTTCAGTTGAATGTTTATCGTCTTATTAATGAACTGGAAACTGAAAGCACCTTTTTTTTTTCACTCATGACACCACTTTAACTGCTGCTTTGTGGTTTAAATGGGAATCTTGTGAAACTTTACACCTCTAAGATAACTTATCCAGTTTCCTCCTAAATGTGATGGTGTTGTTCAGAGCTTCAGTTTGATGTGGCTGATGAAGCGGCAGTGTCACACTCACACAGCAGCATAAAGGCCTCCGCAGCAGGAGTGGATGAAGCCTCGGACCATTGTGTGGAGGATGAAGGTCAAGATCTAAAGCAGAGAGAAGCAATACAATCAATGCATCTGAGTGTTGGGGACTATTTATTCTTCACTTGTTTCCTTGTGTGTTCGGGTGTGTGTGTCCTACCTGTAGGGGCAGGTTGTCTATGAGGCAGCAGCATCCGAAAGCGAGAAGCAGCAGGTTGGTGAGGATGAAGGCTCTCATGGCGTTGGTCACTTTCTGGATCTTACGGTCTCTCTTGGACCCACTGGTCGGTCTGATGGGGCACAGACAGAGGTGCTTTAACATTACATCATCCAACAACCATGTTTACAGTTGTGTTCACCACATTTTATGTCACCCAAATGGCCACGATCATGTCCAGGGTGTTTAGCAGTTACCTGGGACACCACTTAATGTAAAGGTCTTGTCTACGACTGGCCTGGTGGGCTAGTTAATTCACATACTACATAACTGTAAAGTTTGATTCTGGCAGGTGACCTTTGTTTTATGTCACACCCGCCTCTGTCTTTCCCTATATTTCCTGTCTATTTCTTCATTATCAAACCTTGTGAAGCCTAAAATGAACAGAAAACAAACAGCAAAAACAACAACTTTATTTAACGCAACCAAGTCTGTCAGGTTACACTGCATGTACCTTTGCTCTGTGCCTGGGGGAGCAACCTTCTCCTCTTCACAGTCCTTCATCTTCCAGTCCATAATGTATCCAATCAGAGGACATGTGACCAGACACAGCAGCTGCAGCGTGCCGAAGATGGAAGAGTAGAAACTCACTGAAGGAGTGAGAGAGTAAGAAGAATTTTAAAGATACGCCCAATAAGTTACATAAAGTATAGAAATTTAAAGCCACATTATGACACTGCTCACCTTTTTCTTCCGCCTCAATCACCAGCTGCTCGGTTACTGAAATATAAACAAAGACCTATTCTGTCAATGGTCCTCAAAAGTTTGTAATAACGTAAAGCAGATTTAAAAACCCAGTTATCATTAGTGAGTGTTGGACACTCACGATGCACTTCGCCGTGCGTCACCATGAACTCCAGCATCTTGTTCATCGCCCCCATGAAGAAGATGATCCTCAACTGAGTCATCCCCATTGTAACCAAACTCCACAGGAAGATGGGAGAGAACACAGACCGGCGGAAGGGAACGGCATCTAAAGAGAGAAGGAGATTTCTGTTTCATTTAATGTAAAAGCTTCAGTTACACAATTCATTTGCTTTCATATCCGGGGAGTTCAGGGCTGATGATTAGGATTTATTTCTTATCAGGGATTAAATGTAAAAGTTGTGGGACATGTGGGACAAAACAAAACAAAGACTTTTTCTTGTGAATTGATAATTTTGACTTCTTTTGATCTCAAAAACCATCTAGAAAAACCCAAAACCAATATGAGGACAAAGAATGTCTAGTTTGAATTGCTCACACTCTGTTGGCGTATGTGACCTGTGATGAGGGACACAAACTCGCAACTGCATGAAGTAAATGTTTGCACAGTAATTGTGTGTGTGTTTGTTGACTCACTGGGTGCAGCGTCATGACCGTTAGGAAGCTTCTCCGTGGAGTGTCGGACGTCTCCATTTTTCTGTCTCAAGCTCTCTTCTAGAGTCTTCTGGTCCGATGAAGGCATGTCTTTCAGTGTAGTGAGGATCTTACTGTTATATACACACAGACACGCATTAGGGTTGGAGGGTCGGAGTGAGGGTCCTGATGAATATTTTTCTCCCTTGGTGTCATTGAGATGAGGTGAAGGAACAGACTGGCACTGACCTGTAGTCCACCTCATCAGGTGTTGGGAAGCCTTCTGCAGGCCAGTTCAAGAAACAGTTCAAACAGACGGACCCAGCAAGACCTGCCCACGCCCACATGATCACCTGGAAGGACACGCCTGCATCATAGATCAGCTGTGAAGAAGTAAGCAGGAGACAAAGAGGATTATTATTATTATTATTAAATTTTTTTTAAAGTAAATAGCAGTTGTTGTTTTTTTAAGCTGCATTAACCGATGCTTTGACTTGTGGGCAACAGAAGCTGTAAACAGAACACTAACCTATTATCACCTTGTAAAGTTTTTATGTGAATGTGTCAGCAAACCGTTGCTTATTTACACATTCGGCTGACACAGAGGAGCATTAGTATTAATCTGGAGTGGTGTTTCCATCTGTTTTTGTCTCCACTAAATCCCGAGGAAAATATCTGGCTCTTAAGCTGCTAAATGCTCCATTACCTTCAAGCTACCTTCAGCTAACTGTGTGCCAGTTGTTTTGTTTTTAACCTGAGCAAGTAGTGCAGAGCTGGCTGCTGCTGCAGAGTTTGGGGATAGTTCTCTGTAGGTGTCAAGCACAGAGCAACCTCTGTCACATCACATTATGGTAATTAAAGTAAACTTACGCTAACCCACTGTTAAAACAAAAACTCTGAAACACGGCCACGACTATTTTGGGATGTCAACACAAGACCACTTAAGACTCAAAATGTCTCATGAATAAAAATTATAAGATCTTTTTTGTGAAGCTCTCTTATGTTAAAAGAAATCCAATTATGCTCTTCTATTTTACCCAAACATTGACCATAAAGGCATCATAAAGGCAGTAACATGGTTTCATAATCACATGGTTTATTTGAGAAGAGCATGTAGACAGTGTCAGTGCAACAGGTGTTTTGTTAATGTAACCTTTGTAAGTTACCTTGACACCAGGGAAGGTGACAGCCGATGAAGCGTAGGAGCCGATCATCAGAGACATGACAGTGGAGCTCAGAGCGCCAAACATGTTGGGGAGCTGCAAGGACAGAGGAATGGACATGTAAGAAACAAATGATATAAACAGACACAATATATGTAATTTATCTCTATTAAAAGAAGTTCACTTACACCTCAACGATGTGAAATACATTGAGCCTGTGTGCTCGCTACACAGACTGTCCTTAGTCAAAAATGTGGTGTGGAGGAGGTGCAATGTGTTATTTTGACCAGCAGAGGACAGACAGCTGCTTTGTGTAAGCAGGGTGAACCAGACTGAGAAAGTTGAACTGTGAGGTTTCCTGCCTACAGAGTCTGCACTCAGTAACACCTTTATCTCCCTGCACGGCAGACTCATTAAAAAAATATTAGTTTCCATGTCATGGGAAACAAGAAACAAAGTCATGGCCCAGTTTGGGTATTGACCCCATTGTTCAAACACAGACTAAGCTATACTTAGACAGACATTCATGGTCTTTATTCTTGCAATTTCAACAAATTCTTTGAATTAGGATTAAAAATGTCGAAGCCGATCTATAGCCAGCGCTTGATGAACTTCACTTGGCTCTTTGGACCCAGCGTGGGGGCATGCATGACACACAGCGAAGGGAACAAGTTAGCGGGCACCAGGCACTAACAAATCATACATTAGGTCGACCTATTTACAGTAGTAAGTAGCTTAGTGAACATAACAATGACCTATTGTGCTGGCAGCACACTCAGTGTCCTTTGATTAGAGTTTTAAATGGGTCATGATCATGATTAAAAAATCACATGTGTGGGATTTTAGGTGTGCTGCATGACAAGCTCACTATTCTCTTTCAACATTAACCATGGTTTTCCAAACTTCTGCTGGCGTCACCTAATCTCCCCGCTGGGTCAGAGTTCACAGCGTAGTGTCAGTGTCCCTTTTTTTTTCTCCCTATAGTTGTGTGCTCTTTTTACACCGTTACATTGATGTCTCTGAGGCTGGACCAGAACAAGTCAGGGTTGGGAAATGGGGAACATGATGAGAAAATCCAATCACTCAATTTTGAGTCCAATGCACCTGATCTTCTTAACTTCTATATGATGGGAAGGGGAATGAATGAAGGGCGGAGAGATGGATTTACAGATACAACATGATCAATTACAAATCTTGCAATCATGCACTGTAAATGCAAACAGTTAGGATAATGATTTTAATTAATCATAACAGTATTTCAGTGTCCATTAAAGTTTTTTAAACCTACATTAACTGATTTTTGGCAACACATTAATCTGCAAACACAACACTGACCTTATATCACTTTGTAGAGTTGGTATGGCTAACCTGTTAGCAAACAGTTGCCAATTTACACATCCAGCAGACATGGAGCAACATTAGCATTCATTTGGAGTTGTGTTCGGCAAAATTAAGTTCATTTCCAATATTCACTGTTTTAGCTGCTTTTGATCTCCACCAACTCCTGAGGAAAATGGCTGGCTAGCTCTTTTGCTGTTAACTGCTGCCACTGTGTTCACCAGCGAATCCGTAACTTTGTCTGCTATTTGGTACAAAGCAGGTAGTGTACAGAGCGTTTATCAGTGGTTATTTGCTGCTACCAAAAACGACGCAATGAGAGCGTGAGTCTGAACCAAAACAGTAAAACAAGAAAAACTATTTGTTTAATGCAACATGAATGTGCTTTTGAATGACGGAGTGACACAGTTTAAAAAAGATCTGTCGCATTTTGCAGGGGACACCCTGGTGGGTCAAAAACTATGAAGTAACTCACTAGAAAGGGCTTGTAAGAACTTTATTACCCCATAAGGACACACCTAGAGCTGCTTTGGGCTCCTGATTCCGGCAAGAAGGTGTAGGTGAGAATTTAAATAAAGCGGGGGATTGGGCTGTGGTGATGGCAGACTATGGTCCCTGTGAGTTACATGGGGAAGCATGACACAACAACGAGGTTGGCAGGCAAACAGGAAAAAAAAACTTTCCTGAGGATGTTCGAGAGAGAGTCTGACTGTCTGTGTGAGATGAGAAAAACATGCTAGAGAACACCCGTCCTCATTCAGTGCTTCTGAGAATCGAAATACCTCACGGCCCGTCTGTGGCCATGAGGTCTGCAGCGCCGGACTCCCTTATTGCGGAGGTTTGTGGAATGTAGGCGAGAGGGCCCTCTGTGTACACAGGGGAGTTTGCATCTTTTACTAATGTTAAAGCAAAGATATTCCAGCCATGTGAGATGTCAGCCAACTGATGTTTTGCTTTCAGAGGTGTAGGAGCTGCGACCTGAGTCCGTCTGAGCGATTTGTGTGCGAGACAGAAAGCGAGAAAAAGCGTGAAATGTGTGCATGCATGTGGCCGCAGCAGGTGTGATTTCCTATCTCTGTCTTCTGGCAGTTCTCATGAAACACATAATACATATTTCACACAGGGGCCTTGCAGCACATGTCCTGCATGCTAACACTGCCGGGGGGGGGGGGGGGGGGGCATGGACAGAAACATGTGACCACATGGAGGCACATGAGGGTCAACTGGTTTCAAAAAGTCACACACAGATGGAGCTCTGGCCGTCCACTTGTCCCGACTAATCAGTTCAGGCTCTACTCGTGCTGTGCTCACTCACTCGGGTGTAGTAAGTCTTTGGCACTGAGTTTAATTAAGATCTCAACCGCTGAGAGAATGGGCCAAATCGTAGCTTAATGAGCAGTGAAGTTTTGTTGCAGCTCTGAACATGTGGAAGAGAGGTAGATGGAGGGAGAGAAAGTGGAATGAAAGGGAAGAGGAGAGGACGAGAGAAGGAGAGATGTATATGAAAGATAAGCAAGGACAGAAATGATCAATAGGAGGGAGAGGTAGTGGGAGTAACTTTTTCTGGTTTGACTGATCTCTCCAAGCCACAGCTGCAGCTCCTCTCTCTGTGGAGCTCCCAGCAGGAAACCACAGCTGATTAGCACCGGCTTCTTCTCTCCACCTCAACTCTCTGGCTCCCTTTGTCACTGAACATCAAACCCTTAGTCCTCACAGCGTTGGCACAGTGCTCTTGTCCAGCTGCAGTGAACTTACATAACGCAAAAAGTGGTCAAATGTAAAGATGTTGGTTCAATTGCCCTGTATGGAAGTTGTAAACCTCAACATATGACTGTCACTTTTGAGGTTTCTCTGTATTTAACCCTAAGTATGTTTCTAAGAACGTGTTTTATTTGTTGAGCAAATTTAAAAGTAGCTCAGCCTCTCTCTGCTAGCCGACAACAAAGTCAGCACATGGAAGACTGACAGCTCTCGTAACTGGAACGAGAAACAACCAAAAGCACTTTCCTCACGAGCATGTGAACAGACAGGCCCCTGCTTCCAGCCAATACTGTTGAAGGGCAACCCCACCTCTGTTACAGTGTAAATGTAAGGAGACCGTCCTCAATCCGTCAATGGTGACAGGTGACACACACGTTTATATCACAAGTGAATCACCTCTATGTTATGCAACCATGCCCTTGTATGAACTTCAGAACCACATGGATGTGTTCATACAGGTTAATGAGGCTAGAGATCAGTCGAAACTAATTATTACAAAACAAAGGTTGACTAATGAGAGTTGGACATTTTTCAAAGTTTTTTCAAAGCTTTTTTTTTTTTCAGTTTTAAATTGTGCAAGGGAAGAGAGGAGATACAGCTGCAGCGGGCTGCAGGGCATAACCTCAAGCCTTCGTTCAGTTAAGAAACATCCTTTACAATGCTGTTCCTGTTACATTGCAATTACTTACACTGCATGAACCTGGACCTTTTCTATGAATTCTCTACCATTTTAAATTTACTGTTTCTTTTTTAGTTTTACTCATACATAAACCAACAGCATACATCCACAGACACACCCACAAACCAGGTACAGTGCCTACCAATCACACCTGTGCTTATCAGATAATCTATCAGTCAGACTGATACATAAACTATATTCATTTATACACTGGAACCACTGAAACAGTCCTGTCTTTCTGTATTATTGTGATGCACCCTATGTACAGTTTACATGTTCACATTATGCCATGTGTTTATGTTAAAGGTTTTATACTGATTATAATTTCCTCACCACACCAGATATGTTAACATGAGTTTTCTTACTGTATATTATGAATTGTCATATGTAACTGTATCAAATCATATGACAGACCCTCTGTATCAGATGCTATGTCCCTCATTATGGGCACAGTAACTGACTATAGAAAGACAAATATTCTTCCCTTATACAATAACTCAAAATAAAATTTTTTTGGTTTTATAATCCAGTTTGAGCTGTTACTCTCAAGCACATGGTTTAAATCATGATGGGATGCGTGGGTATTACTCTCAGTCTTTGTGCTCAGGCGTCATTCACTCTTCAGAACAACAGTGTGGAGGTCAGTCAGCGCTGGTACATCAAACTCAATTAGAAATGGAGAGGGAGGGAGGGAGGGAGACACAGAGGTAACATAAGGACAAAGAGTGTGTGTGTGATATTCATTTTGATTTTGTGTGTTATTAATACAATAGAAAGAACACAGTGCTTTCCTATGTGATATTTGAGATACTGAGCTTTAATTACTGATCATTTTTATATATAGGTGCAAAAATGTATTTACATAGGCAGGTGTGTGTGTGTGTTGTGTGTGTGTGTGTGTGTGTGTGTGTGTGTGTGTGTATGTGCGTGCCAAAGGCAGAGACAGAAACTCTGTCTCATATGAAACTGAGGCTTGTTGCATGTTTGGATCCATATGTGTTGTGTTTTTCTCTGAGAATGCAAACCAGACGGCTTGAATCATGCTTTGTACTGTGTGAATTAATTATTTGTTTTCATTTTTTATTTTTGCTTAAGAAAAGTACTGGAATCTACTTAAAAAAATATTTTCAAACCAATTTCTATTTTTGTGGAAACTGCACTACCTGAAATTTAGGAGTCAGCATCGATAAAAATACAAATTTGCACGAAATACTCAAAGCAAAGAGTTCACATTTTTATGGCCGAACCATTCAATCAAATGGAGCAGGGTTGCAACTAATGTAAAATGTGGTCTATTACAAAGTAAAAAACAGAGGCCACTCTGACGTCATCACGTCTTATTTTGTCCAAGCAACAGTCCGAAACCCAAAGATGCTCAGTTTACTATAATGTATGACAAAGAAAATCAGCAACTTCTCAAATTTGAGAACCTAAAAGCCATCAAAATATTTGGACATTTTGCATAAAAAAGTGACCTAAAAGATAAGTTCATTACCAATTAAATAGTATTTGGCATCTTTGGAAACCTGAGTATACTACCTCGAATTTAAAATACAGTTCAGTGTGTCTGAACAAAGTCTGTTTTTTCCCATTGAGACTCCCTGTATATGGATGATATCTCATTTACTTACTATATATATATATATATATATATATATACATCTCGTTTACTCATAAACTACTTTCATGTTTTTCTTCCTGTAAAACTGCCATGTCAGTCATTTATCAGCAAGTCTTCAGTGCGATATTAGGGCACAGTGGACTGTGATGGTGCAGAATATCTATTTAACCTGAGCTGGTCCACAGAGAGACACAGAGACAGGTGTCTTAGCTTTTCTTTTCGACAGATCCAGAGGAGAGGGTCATCTGTCCGAACTCAGCTTGGGCCTTCATTATCAAAACATCTGTTTCATGTTCGTCTCCCTGTGTGTACATAAGCACGCACACACATTTGTACATCCACACGTGTCATGTAGAGTTGAAAAGGTTCTGCATTGATTTCTCTTGACTGCTGGGCAGAACAAAGAAACAGGAGAGAGCGGGAAGATGGGAAGACAAGAAGAAAAAAAAGAAAGGAGGACGGAAGTGAGAGGGAACAGAAGAGACAAAGTGTGGACTGTGTGGCCTTGAGTGTTTTGAACAGAGGTGAGTGGGCCGAGCTTTGGGGAGGGTGTGTGGTTAACCGCAGGCCGTCATTGGTGGGAACACAAATAGGAAACTTTCCATCTGGGAGAAGTCATGTGCAGCCCTGAGAGAAACATTGTTAACACACATGCACGCACGCACGCACGCACGCACGCACGCACGCACGCACGCACGCAGTACACACACACGACACACAGCGCAACCTAAATACTTGCCAGGACACAGGAGGCAGTGGCAACAATAAAACACACTTGATAATGCTGGCACCAGCTGACACATCACACGCAAATGCACATGCCTGATGTGAAGGTAAACAAACACAGCTCCCAGTCACAACACACACTGTTTCGTCAGCTGAGACAAATAGAGGACCTGGCCACGCTGAGGCTCTCAGCTACCTACTCCTTTGTTCCAAAAACACAACCCTGCATTAGTACTTTTAACAAATATTAGTTATGTAACCAAAGTAGAGACTTTTTTTTTTTTTTTTTTACAGTTTCATCGCTACTACATGGGACAGGCTGCACATTGCATACCGTTTAATTCATCCTGTTCTATGTGATATTTCTTTTTGGCTCAGAATCTGACATTAATCCCTTAAAATATTTAGTGTGTTTTATTTTCTTCACCGTGGAGCCAATTGTGCCTTCTGGCCAGTTCACATTGAATATTACATTTTGTCCTGGATGTCCTGTCAGATTTAGACAGCTTTCCATACACTATAAATATAGGAAGTGGTCAGGGACACACGCACAGCACATAGTGTGAATATGAAGGCAGTTGCTGTGGACTTCAGTGACCATCTAATCCAATTTGTGGTTTGTATTTAGCATGACAGCACTCCCAAGCATAGTCCAGAGGTGATTTATCATTTTCTTTTTCTCCCTGGTTCTCATTTCATTCTTTTTTTCCTAGAAGAATTTCTAACAAATCAGTTAACTATCAAAACCAGGAGAAATCAGAAGCTGGTTATTCCTGACCGTTTGAAAACGACTGAACTGGATCTGTTAGGAGCCAGAACCAACCGCTCTAATAATTAAAGAGGGACAAGAAGATATATTTGTCCACAGATGTCTCTTTACAATGTACACCTGCAACACACTGATGATATATCAGCGATGTACAGAATCTGTGGCTCACCGTGAGGGAGGTGAAGGTCAGGCAGATGCCTCCAAAGCCGTTCAGAGACAGAGCCAAGAAGATGAGCGCTGACAGAACTGCAAAGCAAGAGAGAAACACAGAAGAAGAGTTAACGTCAAAGTTTACTCTCTCAGACAAAAAGGTCTGGAGGACAATATGTCCACCATGTCCACTATCAGTCAAGTTGTGCATATTAATTTACTGACTACACTCGAATGTCAGGCAAGAAGTTGGTTGTGACAAACTGGTAAGAAAAAATCATTCTGTTCCCCAGTTCTGACACTGGAAAGATGTTTTTATGTTTTTTCATTTTTACTTTTCTGCTTTTTCTGTTTAATTTTCTTCTTCTTTGTTTTTGTTATCATGTTTCTGCAGCTACATTTGCTCGTTCATTTTTTCAAACTACTATTAGCAATTACAACAAAACAATACGTTGAAAAAAAACAACAGTGAAGTGAGAGGAGGTTTCAGACACTGAGGCGATCTGACGGACGCTTGGCTTGAAGCATACTGAGGCCTTTATGAAGTGGAAGGAACGGTTAGTACCAGAGCTCAATAAAAAAGATACAGGGAATAAAATATTGCTTTTACAAGCACCATGCAGGCATAGGACAGTCTGATTATTTAAGATTTAAGTTGCACCATTCTCCTTTGAAAGTACAAGTACATGGCTGCCATCGCTGCCAGAGGTGATTGGTGCCATTCAGTAGTTAGACGAATGAACGTGAAAGATCTGGAGACAACGTGGAGTCTGCCCTCTTTACACTTTTGCAAAAGCTGGGCCACACAGACCACAATGTCCTGAAGGAGTTTTTAGCAGCACTTCTAAGATAATATTCATAGTTTAATAGAGTCATATAATTTAGTTCAATCATCAAAATATTACAAACTGAGCCTTCATGTCTCAGCTATGCAAACTGTGTCATATAATACAAGTAAAGCACATTATGTTAACATGGAGAATGTTGCTCTTCTAGATGTTCGGCTGTCGTTGTAATCTTACAGTAAATCATGACCTCAGGTGCTGCACTTCCACCTGTCAGTCAACATTCAAACAGAGCGAAGATTCTCACAGAACAGAAAGTTTGTGATGCTTCACAATGTTCAGATACTAATCTTTGCCACAGACATAAGAATATGTACTTTGCATATTTCTTATCTCATATTTTGCAGTTGATAAATTGATATAAAGCCATGTGTGTGTGTTAGAGTTTGTGTACGCACCATTAGGATCGTAGGCAGACACGGCCATCATAACACAGGACAGACCGAAACAGGTGCTGTAACGAAACAGTAAGAACATTTTGAACGCTTGGATACTACATATAAACAAGTGCAGTAAAGAAACTCCCAGAGGGCCATGTTAGAAACAAGTGTGATGCAAATGAGCTCAGACACTGTGAGTGTGTGTGAGACCAACACATGTGGATCTACTGACTGGTAAATGACTGTTCAAGTGCAGGTGTGTGTGATGACTCACAGTCCATCTCTACTCAGAGTACAGTGTCACAGTTTTGTGAAAAGGACAATTGTGCTCACATTCCCACACCCAAAACAATTTCACTACTTACTATACACACAATGTGCACACTCACACTGCAATGCCCCACCTACATCCATTGATCTCACTCCTCCCACTCTGGGAATGTGATCTGTCAGCTTTTTTATTTTTACTACAACCTCTATAGTAGTTGAGGAAGTGATTATTGTTTTATGAGGCTTTCACTCCTCATTCTCACAATAGCATCAATAAATGAAATGTGTAGTATTCAACTCTCCATGAGACGATCAACATATTTTCATAAAGCAAATCTGTATCTGAGAAAAGAAGTTAGGTTTTTGTGAATTACACTGACTTATACAATACAGTTTGACATGTCAGCCCCACAGATATGCAAATTTTCTTACATATGTGACACATCTATGAATATTCCGACAACCCTTACCTGCCCACTAGGCGTAAAGGACGTGGCCCAAACTTGTCCATCAGGATACCGAGCGGCAGGGTGGTGGCACTGAGTAAGAAGGAGCCTATGGTGAAGCCCAGATTCAGCATCTCCTCCTGGTCCACGCAGCTGACCCACTCCTCCGGCTCACTGCCCGAGGAGTTCCCCAAAGACATGACTAAGGAGTCATTCACTGTACAAACGAGTGTGGAGGGTTGAAAGGAGCAGTTAAGAATGTGTAAAGAGAAAGTCCAATCAAAAACATGTCCTGAGTCAGGTGTCAGGACCTCAATGGGTTGGAAGCTAAATCTGCGGGGTTTGGAGATGATTAAGAGGGTAGCCGACAGAAAACAAAACAATTCTGCTGCACAAAAAGTAAATTATTGGATCATTTTACCCCTTGGACTTTTAAAAAGATGAGTGAGGAGGAGCTTTCATTGCTTTGTTTTAAGAATCAAATGCCCAAAAAGTTTGAGAATCACTGTCTTAACCGTTGACTTTACCTCCTCATTATCTCAGTGCCCCTGATACTGTATGTGTAAAAATAACAATAATAACTGCAAAATCAACCAATAATTCTCTTTTCTTTTGAATTTGTTAAAACAAGGTCTCCCCTGATAGAATAAGAGAATGACTATAAAGCATGTTTATTCTACCCCCTTTATAAGTTATATTTGGGCTGTGCTCCAGTTTTATTATTAGTTTTGTTATATGTCAAATACTAGAAATTATCTGGGTCATTTTCTTCTGTAACATGTCATCAATTAAAAATCATGTTTATAAGTTTTAATTTTCATAAAACTGAGGAAAATCATGATGGACCGAGATGATAAAGCAAAGTTAAGTATGTTTTTTTTTAACTTAAAGCCACTGTGTCTCCAGGACCCCAAACAGAAGCTAAAAATTCAGTGATGCTGATTTTACCTGTGCACAGGTGGGAGTAGAAGCCTTCCCTTTTTAGCATGATGAGCAGGGAGCCCCAACCGAGGAGCACAGCCGAACACAGCAGGTTTTCAATCACCGCTGTCACCGCCATCCACCAGCGCCTCCTGTAGGCCTGGAGGAGAGAGGGCGACATCGCTGCTGTTCTGTGATGGAGAGAGGAGGAGGAACAGAGACAGAGAGAAGGTGAGAAGGAGTTGAATGGGAGAGCAAAATAATCCAACGGTCAGAATAAGGAAAATATTTTTGAAATAAATAGTTGATTAGTTGAGTAACAGACAAATTTAATGACAACAATTTTGACAACAAATTTTTCTAGGGCCAAAAATCAAAAAAAATGTCTGATTTGTTGCTTTGTACCACGACTCAGTCAAACGTTAATACAGGTGGTAACCTTGGGCTCTGCAAAATCTTGAGCATTTCACTATTTTCTGAAAGTCAATGGTTGAATGAATGTGCAAAAACTGAATTCATTTCTAGCAATTCTTGCTTAAAAACTGTTTAAACTTGTGATTATTAAGGTTTTCACTGATTTACTGTCAGTTGACAAAATGATTAGTCGACTGATTGTTTCAGCTATAACACAAACAGCACATGATCAGTCCTGACCACTACTAAAAGCTGTTGAAGTTGAGTATGAAATAATCTCATTCATGATCCATTTTCAGTTCTGTTGATAACTAGTTAAAATCATTGATTCCCCAAACAGAGGCAAACATGTGAAAGGTCAAGATCTTTCATTCTATAGACTTCCACTTCATAGAAAACTGTGATATTTCATTATAGGGAGACACTACATCTTCCTCTCTGCCTAAAGACAATGCCAATGTGACCAGCCATTGTTTTTTAAATTGTTTCCTAAATCCCAGTTGGGTACCTGACACCTGGCTCTGCATTGTCCTCAGTAATCCACGTTGTGCTGTCAACAGAGCAGCTATTTTACCCTTGATTTTGACCAGGGGGCACAATGCTGCGCACTCACCCTGCCTGCTTTTGTTTTGGAAATAGGGATTGCATTTTAAAAGGGTGACATTTCCATCTGAAAGCAGCACAGAGATGAAGGGGTCTTTCAACAACATGTAACCACAGTTTAGCTTTGGGTTTATCTCTCTGGTTCAGAAGTAAGAGGTGATCCAGCTTTTATGTAAACAACACACAAACAAAACAGAAAACTGACGGCATGACTGATCAAATAGTCAGGTTAGTCATGACCACCTCGAATGTAAACACACACACACACACAGGACATGTCACAGGTCATTGTAACCTGTGACATGAGTGACCAACACACATGATCCAGTCATGGCCACCCTGCCGGGATCACACACACATCTGGAAAACATCTAAACAAAACACAAAGATCCAAATATAACCAGCTTTTCCATTTGAAGGAAGGGAGAAGGAGAAGAAAGGAACAGAGGGCGGAGAAATCACAGCCACTCGCAGCGAAGGTCTGTCACAGGAAACACACACAGGGGTTCCTAATGAGGGCATCTCTTGAGTGAGTGTGTGTGTGTGTGTGTGTGTGTGTGTGTGTGTGTGTGTGTGTGTGTGTGTGTGTGTGTGTGTATGCGTGTGTGTGTGTGTGTATTGGGCTTGAGACAGAGACAGGATCTAATGGGATAGATTTGTCTCTGCGTGTGCCCTTCAGTCTTCGTATGTGCTCATGAGCCGTGCGTGTAATGCGATTATCCACAGCCCAGTGAACTGCCTTTGTGCTGAAAAGAAAGTTTGAAAAGGGGGATTTCTTTGTAATTGACACCCCACAATGAAAAATGTACTAGCACAAACCTAAACACACACACACTCACACACACACACACACACATGCACGTACACACACTCATACAACTCCCCGACACTCAACAATGAGGTAACAGAGCGAGAGGGTGCTCATTGACCCTGCTCTGTAAATGTATAACAAACCAATTAACCTGTTAATTAAGAGTACACACTTAACAGTACACAAAGTACTGCGTGTACAAGAATACACACAGTAAAGAGGGTTTGGATATGGGTGTTTCTCATCAGAGGTGACAGAAACACATAACTGGCTAGCTGCAACTACTGAAACTACTGTTTCCAAATCAAATAATGTTATTTTCTCCATTAATTGTTTGACCTATGAAACATTAGGAAATAGTAAAATAAAATGCCCATCACAATAGGCTGTAGTAAATCTCCAAGGTGACTTTATCAAATGTCTTGTTTTGTGGGACCACCAGTCCAAGCCCCCAAATCTTCAATTTAATGTAAGACCAAGACAGAGAAAAAATGATTTAATAAGTTATCTAAACAGTTATATAATAGCATTAATTTCCTGTTAATCAACTAACGATTACATTTACTCATTTAGCAGATGCGATTATTACTGTAAAGCGACTTACAAGTGAGGAACAACACTAAAGCTTCAGTGCAGTAGGAAAACCTCGGTGTAAGTACTAAGCACTACATCTACTCAACAGGCGCAAGGAGATCAGGTAGAGAAGTGCAGTGAAAGTGCATAGGAATACTAGTAAGGCTTGTTAGGGTGTGAGAGGTGTTAGACGCGAGAAGAGACGCTCTCAGAATAGTTGAGTCTTCTAGAGACTGTTGAAGATAGAGAGGGACGACTCCTCTGATAGGATTTGGTAGCTTGTTGTACCATCGGGGAACAGCAGATGAGAACAGTCTGGACTGCGACTGCCTTACATGCAATTACATAAACAATGCCAGACGACATTCCTCAGAGGAACGTAATGACCGAGAAAGAGCATAAGCCTGTACAATTGAGTTCAAGTAGATGGGTGAAGACCTCGAAATCCCTCTGTACACAAGCATTAGTGACTTGAATTTGATCCGGGCGGCCATGGGTAGCATCTAATTAATTATTCAACTAGTCAATCAACTACCAGTTCTAATGAACACAACACATACACACTAATGAAGTAAATAAATGAAAATGACAATGTCATATAGGCTTTCATTACGCTTTTAAACCCAGGTGTAAATCCACATTTGTGTGCCGAATACCAACTTCTGTCTGTGTTACTCTGAGCTTCATTAATCCTCTGTCTACACTTTAACAACCAACGCACTCAGAGATACAGAGTCTTGTGACTTTAACATTTGAGTCTCAGGACTGTAAGAGACGTAAAAGTCATAAAGTATTTGTTCATGTGTTGATGCAGCAGAGTGGACGGACAGAGCAGTCTTTCAGACATGAAAGACCTAAGTATTGAGGCGACTGTCACATGGATTGGATTTTCCCGTGTTGTGGCGGCACCATGAGCATCAACACACACAATAAATACTATACATTTCATACACACTAACGATAGCCATTACTCCGGGGGACGCAATGTTGTAAATACAACAGGCAGTCTGTCAGGAAAATAGTGTGCGAGTCTGTAAGAAAGGCCACGGTATCAGTTGCTCCTCTGTGTGTATTTGAGCTCAGGTTATACGGCCACGTGGACTGATGCATGACACACAAGTCTGGCAAGTCTAACTCAACAGTCTGGCCTGCTGCCTCCACTTCCACCTTTCTTTATCACACATTCTTGTGCTGCTTGGTGCCACAGTAGTTACTTGGAAACTGCACGTGTTCATGATGGAGAGCAGGTTGACAACTATGAACTACATGCTGTGGTTAATAATAAGGAGTGTCCTGGTGCTGTGAAAGCTCGAAAGTCAACACACAACAACGACTCGCAAACAAGCTAAAACATGAAACTTTTTAGGGTTGGCAGGCAGCTGTGAACCACTGTAGTAAACTGTGAAGTGTGTATGTGTGTGTAGCCTGTGTGTGTGTGTGTGTGTGTGTGTGTGTGCATGAATGTGTGTGCAGTGGGAAAGCAGGTGAAGTCTTCAATGGGAAGAACACCATATAAGGAGGGTGTTTCCTGAAATACCTGAAAGCTGAGTGATGCAACGTAGCCATGACTAACTTAACTGTTATGGCCATGGAGAGTTTCTGTATTTCTGAGGGAGGCGGTTATAGGACATTTTGGATTACTATTATCAAAACAAACCTTTTCTGCTGCTTCTGTGTTAACATTTGAGTTGGTTATGACATATTTAATTCATCACGTGTCTTACTTTCTTTCAAGTCTTGCTGCTGCTGCTCCCATCCAGCCCTGCTCTTTTTTCCCCGCGGGGATATTTCTGACCTTGACCAGCCGTGTTTATCAACCTCTGCAGGACATAAAGGACCGCAGGGCAAACTCTTTATTCTCACAGGTTTCCAAGAAAATAAACCTCGCGCCCTAGGAGCCTCTGTTCCCCGAGGAGTCCAAAAACGCAACCCCCGAAGCCGCCTGGCTGGCAAGCAGCTGTCTCTCCGCGTGCATGACCTCAGCCCCGGGTCCTCTTACCGGCACCGCTGGGTGGCAGCTGAAAAGGCCCGTTCACGTGCTGTGCGAAATGTTGGAATTCATCCTATTTCTGTATGGCTGAAGGCTGAAAAGATAAGTGGATTAGTTGATTGATGGACGACTAATTGATGGTAAAAATTGACGGATTAGGCCATTTGAGAAGCAAAGAATACTAGAACTAAAACAACAGCTGGCCTCTTTGATTGACCTATTAACCTAATTTCTTAAGAACAAAATCTCTGGTTTCTCAAAAATTAATATTTGCTTTACTAGTTTCATATTATAGTAAATTAATAATCTGTGGGTTTTTCGACTATTAGTTACACAAATTTGAAAAATACCACTTTGGGTCTGGGAACTATGAAAATGCTGTGGCTCTCATGGTCATAAGCAATATTTCCACTATTTTCTGTTTTATAGACACAGTGATTAATTGAGGCAATGATCAGCTGATCAATTGATAAGGAAAACAACTGTAACTGTTGTAGCCTTCAAAAATATCAAACATTTGATGGTTCCAGCTTCTCAAATGTGAGGATTTGCTGTTTTTCTGAGTTTTTTATGAATGTAAATTAAATATCTTTGGGGTTTGGACTGTTGGTCAGACAAAATAAAAAACACAATTTTTCCTGATATTCTATAAATTGATATGAATATAGTCTCTAGATTAATCAACAATGACAGTAATTGACCCAGTACTGCTTTAATTGATTTAAATTTTTTTCATTGTGGTGGTTATTTTCTCATTTCATTCATCTCACAGTTTATCGAAGTGATTTCATGCAAAACAATCCACTTGAACGGGCTTTTAAAGTTTAATTGTGTCTTTGATATAAACTGAATCATGGTTCATATAAAATCTAACTCTAACGTGTGCACGTGAAAGCAACATACGCTGTGTCTTTATCTTCCTGATACAGTCGTGTGTGCGCGCACACTATTTCTGGCTGTAAAGAAAAGAAAAAAAAAAAAAATATATATATATATAGATAAAAAAAAGAAGTATAAAACAGAGTTCAATAAAACGTATGTTTGTAGCTCTGTGCGTAGAAGCTCACAGCTCCATCACTGAATTGACTAAAGCAGCAGTTTACTAACAGTGAAAGACAGGATTAAACGAGGAAATTACAGTAAAAGCATTCAGTCACAACAGCCCGCTCCTTTCAGTTGTAGCCTACTACACATCCTGGTTTGCTGGTTGATACCGACATTTCTCTCCTGTCTGTGGACGTAGAGACTTTCAGGCGATTTCCATCACGCACACAAACACGCACATACTCAAAGTTTTGAAACAAGACTTTGGTATGCAACGTAAAAAGTTGTGATGTCTCATCAGACTCATGCCACGTGTGAGTATCAGCCGCCGGTTAGCTTCATGCCACCACTTTACACACCTTATTACAGTTAATACTACACTTATCAACACAGAGAAGCAACACGGTGAAGATTTGAGGTGGAAAAAAACGTATTTACTTACTTCAGTTGTTCTCAAAGAGGGAAAACGCTTGAAATGTTTCTTGTAAAGGCTTTTGTTGCTCAATAAGTGAAAAGAAGATGATTAAAAATCTTCTCTCACAGCTGAATGTTGTTTGTTGATTAGTAAACAGTGAGAACCTCAACCCCTCAATTAAACCTTTTTCTTTCCCTTCTTCCTTTCTTCCTTTTGGAGGTCTCGTGGTAGTTCCTGTGAGACTCCACACTTCTTTTCTCTCTCTGGTTTCATTACAGACTCCCCCTCTTCTCCTAATTTGACTTCTAATTCCCTCCCTCTCTCTGTTTCTTATGCTGCTAAGGGGTGGAGAGAAGTCACCACCCTTCATTCATGCTGTATAGGACAAATGTCTTTACTCCACTCACAGAAGCTGCAGCTGTGGACTTTTTAGCGTTTTAAATACAAAAATGTGGTGAATTGAAATGAGTTATTCATCAATAATTAAGCTGTACACACACTATTACTTTTTAATCAACAAATGAGCCTTGAATACAACAAAACAAACATTAGTTTTTTTAGAAGACACAGATCTGCATCACTTTATACCTCACATTTCCCTGACAGTTAATAGAGCATGTATTCTAATGGCCATTTGTTTACACATCTACAGCAGGAAAACTGAGGCAGTCTCTGCTGCCTGTGTAAATAATGTTCAAAGCTACAAAACAGGAAAAACAAATGACATTTCAGTCCACCAAAGCAAATTAGCTCAGTGATGCACCCTACAGAATGACTGCCCACCAAGATACTGAGACGTTTCAAAAGCACTCACTGTTAGTTTTAATTTTGTTAGTGTTTCTGTCCGTCTACTTCAAAGTAATAAACATTCTTTTGATCAGTGATATTTGTGTTTCAAAGATACATTATAATCTATTTTGAGCTGTAATTCTTAATATGATTTTACTGCACGAGCAGTGCAACGCTGACATTGACCTTTACTAAAACAAAAAAATCTTGCATGACATTAATAGGTCTCTACCATTACTGACATTTGAAACTGTCAATTCATTGGATGATAGTAACATACAACAAATAGCAGGCATGGCAACACTTATTTGTTTTTGTCATGTGATCTTATATATTCACTCTTGACTGTAAAGTACATATACTTATAACGAGAATATATTTTTGTGATATTTTCCTTTATATATGGCAGTCAGCAGGCAATTTTGGAGAGAAACACTCAACTCAAAATTTAAATTTTACCTGTAAACAAACAAGGTCACTGTTTACATTCTCTGTTTCTCACCCTAGCTAACTGTCTATATCCTTAAGACCTGACAAATGTGTTGAGCGCATTTCCCTCTTTGTAAAACATTTTAAACCTGCATTGTTTATATCCATGTGAACTCGCTAACAGTCCTTTACCTGGATGTCTATGTTTTATTTGTATATTTTATTGTGTTATTTTTGTATTGTAAATTAGAATATTAATGTTATTGTTATTATTATAACCAACTGGAGGGGATGTGCGCTACGAGCATCGAGGAGATCAAATAAAACAGATAATTAGGGGAACCACTCATAAAAACATTGCCCCATAGTGCTGCTTGTGGTTGAAAACTCTATGAGTTACCTTCAAACATAAGATTTGATTGAGATGACTTTAAGAGGTGGCATGACTGCGTGCAAAGTCATTGGATATTCAAACAAGTTGAAAGCTGAAATTGAAAACTAAACACACCTTTATGGCTTTTCATACACTTTCTTTGTCAGAGGTCAGAGGTCTTCTGTTTAAATGGGGAGGCCACGGCTTTCTAAGGAGTGTCTCTCTACTGCATTTAGGCCTTCAGATTTATTGGGGTATTACAGGAGGTCTCTGGCCTCCAAGTGGAAAAGGTTGAGAACCTTTGGCCCCCAGTTCCCACTTCAAACACCGAGATCCAGCTAATTCAAGACACAAATGATCAAGGCCTGCTGGTAATAAAGCTTAAAATATCTGAGACGGGACATAGTATTCTTCAAAGAGGAACTAGAGGCAGAGAAGTCGGTTGTTTAGAACATAATGTAGATCATCAGCTTACACCAGCTTAATTTTCCTGTATGCACAGAAAATTTTGCTTCCATCTCTTTTGCTTTCTTGGATCGACGGCTGAGCTCTAGTAATTCTCAAGTAATTCTGGTTTCCATACAAAAGCATTAGTTCTGCGTACTCATGACTCTAGACAGGGTTCACGCCACAAAAGAAAATCGGCACCCTGCTGGGCTCTACGGGGAAGTGTCCAGCTTTCCATTTCAAGCCTATAGCAATTTGCCATAGTTTGCGCTGGTTAGTCGCTGCTATACACTTGGTCATGAAACATTTGTTCCAGCTGCAGGGGCAAATCAGGGAACTCTGGGCCCCAATTTCTTAATAAAATAATCCTCTTGGAATTTGTGTGAGCTCTCTCCAGCTGTGGACACCTGGAAATTTAACTTCACCTGCAAACTGTGCTGACCACGTGAACAAGTCCAAGTCAGGTCAGTTTAAACTCAGGTGGACCATGTCATAATGTACTTTCCTCACAGTGGGGAAACCTGCTGAAATATTTAGCTGAGCAATTGTGCAGCACAGAAAGACCAAGTCTGGTTTTAGTGGGATCGATCAGAAACAGGTGCAGAAGCTAGTGAAAAATAAAATAAAGTTGAGGTGCGAGTTATACTATGATGATTTCTAACCCCCAATATTTCTGCAGTTTTGGAATATGCTACATGCAAATTACAAAACAATGTTTAAGTCATTGCAGTGAAGTGACATTTATACATTACAATTGAATGCTTCCCGTTGGCTCCAAAACTATTTTAGCAGCATTTTCTCTTGAAATATCAAAACTCAAATGACTACAGAGGTGGCAGTGAGAACCAAAAACCCAGGCTTCAAAAAAAGAAAAATATAGGTGATGTTACAGAGGCTATGTCCATGTTTTCCAAAAACCTACAGCCAGAAATACTGTTGATTCAATTCATCAGTAACTTTTCAGGTTTTACTGCGATGTGTAGTATTGGATCACATCATATTGTGCAGACGTTGCCTCTGTGGTGTCCTTCCCATTTAATTCTTCACAGAGTTCTTCACACCATCATTTGGAAGATTTTTGAAGTTTGGCAGCGCAACAAAAAAATCCTACTGTTTGAACTCTAAAATGTTTTTTCTGTACGGAGTCAGACGCCTATTTCAGTTTTCATCATACTCAGGAAAGAAAACTTGCAAAGGATACATGTAGCAGTCTGGACTCCTGATACACGGCTCCGCCTGCTGGACAAGCAGCAGTACTGATGAGGGATTAAGGCAACAACCACAGGGAAGGATAAAATATTTAACAGATCGGTCAGTGAACATGTGTTGACCATGCACACATATCTAGTTTCATGCAGGTCCCTGATCTCTAAGTCATAGAAAAGCCAAAAGACTACACCTTTTATTTTCATCTTGAAGCGATTAAATTAAAAACTTTATATCTGAATCAAGAAGTCGTGGTTTTATTTGTATTATTTTATAAACAGATAAAGATAGTTTTAAATTATTATGGAATCTACCCATGAGAATATTGTGATGCTTTCGTGGTTATGATTCTTATCTTTAATTGTCTATATCACAGGGAGGCCAAAGGTCAGGTCAACTTCAAAACAGCACCTGAGTGGAAACAGTGTGTCTCTCAGGGACGTTTCAGCGAGTCCACAGTCCATCTGCTCGCTGTGCAGCCCTTCTCGCCAAAGCAAAGCAGCACTTTTAATGATGTACAGCATGTAAATAATTAGTTAATGGGTGACACATTTGGAACAAACATGAGTAAATCAGGCAACGGAAAAATATATTAATGAAGCATTTCCGTGCAGCTATACATCATTAATTTAGTCACTGAGAAATGTTAGTTTCAAAACATTATGGTGACCAACTGCTGCAAATTACAGCCATCTTTGCTCCTTTCTGTTCATGTTATTACACTGAAAGTGCACAGTAAAGCAAAGGTATCAAAGCCAGTAATTTACAGTAGTGTGCACAGACAGATTTGGAACACACCCTTTGATTCTTCTCCACAGATGTCTCAGCACCAGAGACTGAATAAATTGTTTTATCACCATGAGCGACGGGCAAACTTTGGACAAACAGAGCAGCGTCTGGTGAGTTAAATGAGGACATCTGACTTCCATGAGAGACTCTGAATACACAGACAGCATGTTTAGACTCTTTCATGGATGAATTTGCGCGTAAACCAGACTCAGATTGATCGAATTCAGCAATCGGAGTGGGAGAACAAACACTGAAATATGACTTTAAAACAGAAATCATCACCCAGATTTGTCACAGTTTATTGGAGAAAGACGTTCAGAGACTCTTCTTATGGACAAAGAGAGCCCTGCAAAGTATTTCAGTAGCAGACTTTTCGGTGGCCAGTGACAAAATTATTGCAAAGAATTATTCAAATAAAGAAATGTGAACATTACAACTGAATTAATCTTTCCTTTAACATGAGCTACAAATTATACAGGAATTCATGATTTGATATTTATTTGAATTATGTGTTGAATGAATAATAATACTAATAATAAATGTATCAATTAAAAAAGTGCTTAATTAAGAAATTGAGAAACACATTTCATTGCTCGGGGAGGCAGAAATTATGATAGTGAGTGCCAGCTCTAACAGGAATTAATTCAATTACCAGTTTAAACAAAGTAGCCAAAACGGTGGTTCCCTTATTTGAAACGAGGCGTCCTGTATTTAATTATTTTTTAAATTCCCTGCTACTCTCATCTGTCTGGATGTTTCAAAGATGTTTTTCATGCAGACCAGCACCAGAAGAAAGAAGCTGCCTTGCATTAAATTTACACTGAGTTATGACTGAATGGGCAGTTTAAAAAAGATCAGTTTCATAGTGACAGACGAGGGTTTTCATCATGTGTGCAAAATGTGTCTGTTGGTGGTGGAGTGCAAAAAGTGTGCATGTGCATATAAAACCCAAACAGACAATGAAATGGCTTCTGAAATGTCACTTCCATATATAAAAAAATCAATATAATCAATTCTACACATGATAATCAATGCCCTACATTTTATCTAAATTTTTTAATTGTCATTGAGAGTTTTGGGAAGTGATGTATGGAGAAACTTGAGCATGATAAAATATGAGAAGCCTTCCTCCAAAACATGTAACAATGAAGCGGCGAAAGTATTTATTTCAAACTACATCCTGTTATGTTCCTCTGCAACACTGAATTCAAAATATGCTTTTCTTTTGGATGCCAAAGTTTCCTGACAGGCAGCCAAAAAATACCTATTTTGGGACATGACTCAAAACCACTAAAATTCAAAAAGCAGTTATCACATTTATATATAACTTTTGCAGCCAAAAATGTAGAAATTGAGGTTTCTCACGGTGTAAATTCCTCTCACTGAGGCACTTTGACCCTCTATTCAATTCAGGACTGATTCAACCCAAGAGACATTTGTGGTTTTCTGAACATGAAGTTCTTATTTTGGTTTCCAGCATTTCAGTGAATAGAAAAGTCCTTTTCCACGGCAGACATAACTGACTTGTCATTGCAGGATAAACACAGGGTGAAACAAATTTGGCCCAATTCCATAAAGCATCCCAGTAAGTCATGACAGTGAGACAGCATGCACACGACCGGCGGCCCTGGTACCAGCTCACCTAAATGAGATGCAGCTGTTTTCCCTGTTAACGATAACACCTGTGCTTTCGCCACATTCACATCACACGGGAGGGATGGTGGGAAAGATTTCCATGTTAATGACTTGCAAGTGTCGTCAAGATGTGGTATGATTACAGAGTTGGCATCTTTTGCTGATGTAGGGCGTTCATATTGGTTTACTGGGCAAGAGTTTCCCAGTCAGGGTTAGAAGCCACAAACTCATAATTATGATAACCCCAATACCTCGTGAATGTGGCATTTTCCTGCTATGACATGCCAAAATTTCTGCTGTGAAAAAGGCCAAATAGTTCAGGAGCTGTGGTAGTTTTCTACGATAGCTAGCTAACCGATTGTAAATCATTTTGCTTTTCTAATTGTTAGAATGAAAACAACAGTCCTTATAATCAGGAACAAAAATAACTGAATTAGTCAAGTATCCAGATCCAGTCCAACACACTCTGGCTTTGATAAGGTAATTTAGCAAACGGAGAAGCTTAATCAAAGCCTGATGCTTCCAGACTCACTGTCAATACAGCAACAGTAATTCTGCTTATGTGTTTGACTATGAATATACGTCTTGATATGAATGCACCATTTGTTTTTCTGCCTATTGACAGTGGGGGGGTTTGTTATGAAGCCTACTGTATGTGCATTTGCCAAAAGGTTGTCACTTTTAAGGATCACATGGGTGTGTTTTGGCAAACTTCAGACAAGCATTCATTTCTCTTCCTAGTGAGCAGTGGTTCCTGTCTTGGTACCCTGCCACGACTCTCATTTTTCTCCAGCTTCCTTTTGATGGTGGACTCATGAGCGCTGACCGAGGCCAAGGACGAAGACGCCTGCCGACTGCTGAGTGTTGAAATGAAGGTTCTTTTTGACTTTTTTGCATGATTTTTATACTTACTGAGCTTGGAGAGGTTTTGGCAGGATGACCACGTCTGGGAAGATTCACTGCTGTCCCACAATTTCTCCACTTGTATGATGTGTAGCTGGCTGGGATTCAGTGGAGCCCTGGAGCTTTTGGAATTACTTTGGAAGAGTTTCCAGACTGACAGGCGTCAACATCGTCCCTCTTGAGATGATGAGGGATTGCGTTTGATCATGATATGACATGGTTGTGAAACTTGTGTGCTGATAACTTGTCTCTCATGGTAAAGGCCAAAGTTTGTTGGATGTGAAATCGCTGAGTCTCCTCCAGAATCAGACAGGATAGCTACCACTTTTGTGGAAGTATTGAGAAATAAGACGATGCTCTAACAAAGAGGCAGCAAATAATGGAGTATTTTCTGACTCTCACTGCTCGGAACAAGAATAGGGGAAAATTAAAATGTAATGGAATAGTTCGACATTTTGGGAAATTTAGTTGGAGAAGATCTATACCACTGTCCATTAAATGTAAGGCTACAGCAAGCAGACAGGTGGTTTTGCTTTTGCATGAAGACTGAAAACAGAGGGAAACAGCTCTCTGTCTGAACATCTCTAAATGAACATGTTCTATCTTTTTTGTTCTCTCTGGTCAAAAGTGCAAAAATGACATTTTTGACTGTTTGACTAGCCAAGAAGTAGTCCGACACACAACCCCCCTTCGGAAACCAGCAAACTGTCATTTTTATTCTTCAGTCTTCAATACATATACAATACAATAAATAAACAAGATATAAAATGTTTATTAGTGAACTTCAGAGGTCTTAGTAGGGAGATTTTATTAGCTTTCGACAGAGCTGGCTGCTTCCTCCTCAGTCTTAATGCTAGGGTTAGCTAAGTAAGACTATGAAGATAACAAAATCCATCTACGAGCATCACTAAAGCTCACTTATTAACACATATTGTCTTTTTTACAAATACCAAAGCGTAAAAAATGACAAATTGTGGTTGTATATGTCCTTGTCCAGGAGCATATTTAACATACACACATGAAATACGTATTGACCCCCTTATCTAACTCTCAGCAAGAAAGCAGATAAACATATTTCTCCAAAAAGTGGAACCTTTGCTTTCAGTTTACATTTAATGTGCATCCACATTTCTAATAAATTTCAAAACATTTTTATTTGGAAAATAATAGCAGAAAGAGGCCTCATATTACCTTTTGTATATATATATATATATATATGTGTGTGTGTGTGTGTGTGTGTGTGTGTGTGTGTGTGTGGTTCCATTTGATCAGAAGCCCCTTTAAAAGCAGCCCTGTGATGCTGCTGCTGTTTGACATTGTTAGGGAAATTCCATCTTATTAGACCTAATTATCATTCTTCAATCTGTTTCTACTTAAATAAGGTCCAGACAGCAATCAGTGAACGAACACACATACACACACACACACATACACTCACTCGCACAAACTCAATGTGGTCTTAATTTTCATTAATGTGAGGAGGGTTGGAGGGTTGGCAGGGGAGCGGGCGAGTCTCACGGTACCTGAAACATAAAACATATCTAATCCCATGATTCCATTAGCAGAAGACCATAACACATCATTCTTCTCAGCTCAAAACTACACGCAGGTGGTCAAACATGCTCTCAAGTCCTGAGAAGTCATGAACAGCTAATAGTAACGCTCACTGCTCGCCACAGGAGGGCAACAAAGGCCTATAAAAACAGCTTGGTGCTGCTTTTTTACAAGAGAAGTCTATTTAACCTCTTAAACTACTGGCCAGTCATTTAGGAAACAGTACAGTGGGCTGAAACAAAACAGTTTCCAGCGGGGTTATTTACCCGCTGGTAAAAATTTGGAGCAGGAGCTTTCTCCTTAATTTAAACCAGTGCTCTCCTCAGACCCAAAAAAACAAAGCATGAATACATCTTTTTGACACATCTCCTTGGTTCCAGCCTCTTGTTCCCTCCAGTAACTTGGAAGCTTTATCATCATAAAAACTTATAACTCTTGCCTCGTCCAAGTTGGAAAGTATTTTCCCATTATTCTTCTATACACCAATTCTGCTCAGTATCTCATTGGTTGCTTCACTACAGAACTTCATGCATCATCCCTATGTGGCTGTGGCCCTCCAATCCTGTATGATTAATGGGCTCACCAAAAATGCACCCAAACCATGTGTTTTTCAACACCCCGATGCACACATGCACATCTCATCATATACTGAGACAATAATGGGAAAGGTAACAATAAAACAGAATAAGGAACACATGACTTCAAAAGTTTTGGGGGGGCTGAACGGAGATTAAAATCATTTGCTATCACATCATATTTATTTGGTCAAAATTGCTCATATCAAAAAGAAGAAATTAAAGCATATTTATATATTTACCTTGTGTAGTTGCTCCCCGCAAACCTGCAGACAGTGGAACATTATTCCAATAGGGCTACTACCACTGCTAGCCTTGTGGTCAGATTATTCAAACATCCTACTTTAGCTACTTTTGCAGTGTTAATGTATCTGGAGCAGTTCATTAGTAAGTGACACCATATAAAAACAAATTGCGTATAGTGCCTTTTGCGATAATATTCATTTTTGATGTTACAGACAGTAATGCTTGCTTTTCAGTCAAAGTCCAAGATATTGTCGCTGTCAGAAAATTCAATCCAACTTATATATCGCTTCTTGAAGGACACACCTGAAATACGAACTTAACAGCACGTTGAGTTTCTTCTCCAAGAGAACTGTGTAAGAATTTCAGTGCTCTTGTGTACTTGAGCAAATGGCAAATGAACTTGAACTTGAAAGGGATATACATTTTAAATCACTAATGGTGCAAAACCAATGCTCTATGGGCTTGTTGAAAAGAAGAAAAAAAACAAAAATTTTCATTGGCTGTACGGGGATATGACACGCTCCAGTCAGTTGCACGTTATGGAAGTTGACAGTGTGTCTCCTCTCAATACTGGCTGTAAGAATCAGTTTTATTCATTTTTTTAAAAATAGAAAAATAATACAATAGCTGCGTTGTAGTTTATATTTCCTCAAACAAAAAGTGAAGAAAATTTAAATTTCAGTTTGACTTTAAACCTTTTGGCAATATTCATCCTTACAGATGAAGCAGGCCCTGGGAACTTTTGAGTTTGTTGTTTGGAGTGAGGAGCCAGGCATGCTGGCAAGGAAGATGTACATGAGATCAGATTTATTATAACCAAATAAGAATTGAAAGAAGATGTGAAAAATGGAGTCCAGTTTGAACGTGGCCCGAGTAATGCTTTTGCTGGGCATTCGGACCCTCAGGGCATTGAGTGCAGGCTGCGATTAGCCTCCCTGCTGTTTCTCTGCACGCTCCTGCTCTGGAGCTCAATGGGCAGAGCATGGCACCAGCCGTGCTGTGGTTAGGGGTTGGACTCCCACCGTTGCTCCTCAAATTGAAACTGTATGTTTGCGCAGTACTGAAAGACCAATAATAAAAAGTATCCTCCAAATTGCTTATGGTGCATTTGTACCCTGTGAAGCGAGGAGGTGCCTAAAAGTAATTAGCACATTCATCGTTTTTTTTTTTTCCCCTACAGGGACTCCTGCTGTCTGAAAATGACAGCCACCACTGAGTGCAGTGTAAAATCAAAGAGATTTCCTCTGTGCCGTTGGGCCTGTGGCCCAATCAAACGTCTACCTCTGGCTTGAATTATGACATGAAGCTCTTTAAATCAGGGGCATAGAGTCAAAAGAACCCTGAGTGTGCATTAAACTAATGCAGCGATAGTACAGGAAAAGCATATTCGCATAAATATGAGATAATTACATGACAGCATCTTAACCACCGGCGACAGCACATGATGGATGAGCTGGGGAAAGAAAACATGAACAAGTGGAGAAAGGCACAGGGCTACTGGTGTAACACAAACTCTGGATGGAGGGATGGGAGTGAAAGGCAAAACAAAAGATGGATTGACGGAGGAATGGTGGAGGTCTTAGTGTCTCAGGCCTCAAGTATTACCCCTCTACTCTTGCCCTTCTTCTATTTCTGCCTTTTAAGGAACTCCATAACTTCAAGTAGATAATGAGTGCCTTGAAGCAGGCTGAGTAAATCAGACGGAGAACGGGGGGAGAGAGAAAAGGTGTGTGTGAGAGGGGTGAGGGTGGACTGAGAGGCAGTGGGAGACAGAGAAAGGAAGAAGAAGATTAGAAGTGATAACAAATGAAGCGAGAGAGGCCGAGAGAGGAGCTGAGCTGAGTAGAGATGCGTGATAAGATCATGCATTAACTTAAAAGCATACTTTAATGAAACTCCACCAAGAGCTTAAGAGAGGGAGAAGCAAAGATGGGTCCCACATAAGGTTAGGAAAATACATGTTCGCAGTAGATGTTTTTGAGTTCATGATTTTGCATTTAACCTCAAATTCCCTTCTCACCATTCTTTAAACTCACCACGTTTCTCTTTTTACAAACAGCCACAGTCAGAGTCCCGCCTTTCTTCACTGTTCTTTTCAAAATTTGCAGCAGAGGGAAAAAATTACACAATCCAAAACTTCAGAAATGTTGACTTTGAAGGAGCCTTGAGAGGTCAAAGAAAATTTAGGATGCAAGGAGACCATGACCTCATCACTGGGTTCAGATCAACAGTGATTGAGTCAACTTTAACCTTTGACCCTTATTGGAATCATATGTGTCAGGGCCTCAAACAAATGCATTGCATAAAGTGCTTCTCGGGCTGTTTTTTTTTCATTCTTCCTCAAGTTTTATATTGTCCAAAATCACAAATTACAAACTTGCATCAAAGGTTTGTTTGACCGAAACGATTCACCACCACCACCCCCCCCCCCCCCCCAAAAAAAAAGAAAAACTCATTTCCCTTGGGCCCTTGGGGAAAAGGGGGATGAAAACTTCGGAAGACCAACACAGGAGAGATCATTCCTCCAGTACGATCAGGCGTACAGAGACATCAGCGTAGATGTCATATGTTCTACCTACAGGAGCTTTTTTGTGTGTTACCGAGTGCAACACACTGAAGATCGTTGAGGAGAGACAGACTGAAAATGTGTGCTGTTATCCCCATTTGTACGGTTCACCACGTCGCGTCGCAACTGCAGAGATATGCAGACTTCTTGGAGAAAGATCAGGGTGGTGGTGTGATGCAGCCAGGAGAAGAACAGCAGGCTTTTTGTCCTGCCTCAGAGTGCGGCCATTAGAAACAAATATCGATACTTTAGTCTTTAGGTGTGGTTGAATAGGCACATTGTGAACCAAGTGAACCCTTAATGCTGTTCTAATCAATATTTTTATATTAATAATGGGTCACATGACTGTGTGTAATGTGAAAGAGGCTACACGCAGTGACAAGCTCACGGACAATTATCATCCAACTCTGCATTCCTCTCAGCATTTAGTTAAAGAGCCAGATATTTCCCTAAGGAGACGGTGGAGACCAAAACCAGAACTAAAAGCCAGTGAAATTGGACTTAAGTTAATCACAACATGACTCCAACTGAATGTTTATGTTGTTCTGCTGGATGTGTAAGACATCTGTTGTTTGCTAACATGTTTGCCAGATAAACCTTATAAGATGACAATATGTCAGTGCTGTGCTGCCCACGAGTAGCATACAAAAATCAATCAATGCAGGTTTAATGCTGCCTTGAAATTCTCACCCTATGCTTCTGTTTGTTAAACTGTTAATGCACCATTATGTTAAACTAATGAAAAAATAGGCACCACAATGAAATGGCTGTCATGCAGACTTGGTAAACTGTTGCTGCTGCAGACTGTGAAACCGCTGTATCTGAGCATCTCTGCGGTGCGCTTCAGTTTCCTATTTTGCAGTCACTCTTCTCAGTCAGAAATGACAACAGTCACCCTAATAGAAAACAAATAGCACCCAAGCTCCAAATAATAATCTCATGTGATGCTGAGGAAAAAAGAAGTCCCATTCTTTACCCGTATTTCAAGCTCTGTCTCTGTTTTACTGTTTCTCTGTATTTTGCTTTCCCATTCGTTCAATTCTCTGTCGCTAAACCACAACAGTTGTGGGAAATCAGTCCCAGCTGTCAGCACTTTGATTTGATTGTAGAATGTGTCAATCAAGCGGGGGCACGTTGCGCAAAATCTAATTCTAGTCACTCGTTATTTCAGCTCCCACTGAGCTCTTTGCAGAGGGATTAACTCTGACTGTCACACAGACCCAGAGAACCCAGGGCGAAACTGACCAGCGCATCTGATCTTTGTTCCATCTACCAAGCAAACCCCACATGAAAGCACAATTTATTCAAAACAACTTGTTCTAGATCCCTTTGAATATTATTGCTCCTAGCACTAAATGCTTGCATGGAAGGGATGCATGGCAGCTGTATGGTTATTCTTCTTTTTCTTTTTTTATATTCAATATGAAAAAACTTTCTGAATTCAAAGTGAGAGTCAGCCTTGTAACACACTTGGATTCTCTGTCTGGATATCTGTAGTTGTGGATGTGCAGGTTCGAGACAAAGAGTTCAGATCTCTGCCAAACATCAAGCTGGTGTCACAAATAGGATATGAATTAGACTCATTCACCCGTCTGGTCAGGACTCCCTCTAAACTTTCCCTCCTTGCTCATCCCTGTCCGCTCTTCCAGGCAGACACAGGCATTCCTCGCTTGAGTTTGTTTTGGTCCAGTCTTGCCCTAATGTCCTCAAATTGTGAAAGACCAAAAAAGAATTAAAGAAAAGAAAACTCAGACAGCGTTACGGAATGAAGAAATAGCATCATATTACCGTGGGGTTTTTAAGAGGACCGTAAAAAGATATGCCCTGTGTACTTTCCAGGCCTGGAACGGGAAAATATTTGGTTCTGCCTTTTGAAATGGTGCACTGTGGACAGGAAGAAAAAAAAAACAGGAAACTGGGGAAAAGTGTGTTATCTGTGTGTTGTGTCTGCACAGGTGTGTATATGACACTACAGGGGGAATTGCCTGAGACTGAGGGAGAAATAAATTTTAGGGTTCAGGCTTTTGTTACGTTAGGTTAAAGAATATGGCGTGGAATATTTTGTATTTTGTTGTTGTCAGCAAATCTGATGAAAGGACCAAAACCAACAATGAATTGACACATCGCTCAAAACTTTATGACTGACTAGGAATTTTATTTTCATTGGTGGATTAATACACATTAGGTGCTATAATGAGTATTTATGGCAGCAGGACAGTGCATGTGGGTTTTTGGGCAACGACAGAGGTCTATGAAACAGAGCTATATCAGACTTTGATTAGACAGACAGCGGTTATTTGAAGGTTTATTTATTGTTACTTTAATGAAATTTGTTGACAATAAGGTAAATATAGAATATAACAAGGCTTATTTTTTAAGGTTAAGGTGGGGTTTAGGCATGTTTTTAAGGTTAAGAGGGTAGGTCTCCAAGGACTTAATGTAAGTCAATGTAACGTCTCCTCCGAAGTGACAAAAACAAGTGTGAGTGTATATATGTGCGAGGGAGTCTGTAGCTCTTCCATAATCTCCTGTCTTTGTGTGTCCCGCAGACAGTTTAAAAGCTTTCTATTTACCTTTCGCACCAATCTCCCATTTTCAGGTCACAGGGCAGGATGGAGGTGTGTGTGTGTGTGTGTGTGTGTGTGTGTGTGAGAGAGAGAGAGAGAGAGAGAGAGAGAGCGAGAGAGAGAGAGAGTGAGCGAGCACTGTAAGTCCTCATGTGGGTGTGGGTGGACAGCTGGTCCAAAACAGGCGTTTTAGTCTCTAACAAACCGTGACATGTCAAACATGTAACGTAGACCGCGACACAGCAAAATGTAAAACGCCTCATTGACTCCCACCCAAGGCCTCAGGGGAAAAAAAAAGAGAGGAAAAAAAAATCTTTTTGCTCACACACTCCACTGCAGCCATTAATCATAAATGAAATTTTACGAGGGATGGGAAGGAATATGATTGTCATAAAATGAGCAAAACAAATGCGCGGAGGGAAGTTCCTGGCTACAGCTGCTGGAATCACCTCAGGATAGCTTGGCTCGGGGAACAAAGGTGCTGAGATATACCCTGTGTTTGGATGCGTGTGTTTACCTCACCGTGTTTCGCTATAATGGCCGCCCTCCCCACTACTTCTCCCTCTGTTTTGAATTTGTGTGCCTCTGCTTTTGCCAGGATGCATGTCAGTTATCAGACTTATTAGATGCCATCAAACGTCTCCTCTATCATCTATCTGTCATCTGGCTCTGCTCTCTCTCTCTCTCTGCCTCTCTCCTTTAACATGCTTGTTTTCTCTCTTCATCGATCTCTCACCACATACGCATACAAAAATACAATAAGTATAATCCCTGGCAAGACAGGCAAGCAGAAGGAAGGAGACAGTGAGAGAAAATAAGAGCACGAGCACAGCAAATACACAAAACTGCAAGAAACAACACTTCTATTACACTGAAAAACTTCGAGATCACACAGAGTCTAAACAAGTCTGGTAAAAACATGGCAGGCCAACATGAACAGTTGGGACACTTACTCATATACAGTAGTATTTGGGATTTAAGATTCCTGCAAGCTGGACAAATCTGAATGTGAAACTCAAGTTTGAGGTGATTAAAGATGGAAATCCGCACTGACTGTAATCTGCAAAAACCATTATATTGCGGCATTACAAGATTGAGATAATTGTTCTGATTGGCTACTGGGTGTCACCTCAGATTATATTTGGTCAACAGTCTAACCACTCTTCTGAATCAGTGTTTAAGCTATATTAAACCAATAGATAACCAACAGTACTTTTTTCTTTTCTTCCTGACTTTGGTGTGGCGCGTGTGATGATAGTGATGATAGAGTACACTCTGAAGTGTCCTGATGAATATAAAGTATTCAACAAGGTAAAAGCAAAGGTCCTTGCATAACAGATTTAACAGCTGCAACATATCAAAGGATTCCTTGCCTCCACCTTCTGCACATCAGGACACCTCAGTTTTCCCTGTCATGACCTTCACAGCCGTGTGGCCTTCCTTGCGTCAGGACTACTCATTCAGTATTGTTGATTACTGATTCAATATTTTGCTAATAGAATTGAATCATGTGCCTGAAATTAAAAAAAAAATATTGCTAGTATTGTTGATCCCACTGAGACCATAAATAACCAGTCAACACTTTGAGGTCACGGTCTTGGTCCTCCAGTCTGGGAGAATCAGGAGTCATTGCGGTTGTTAGCCCCACAGGCAGCGACTCCCAGAGCACAAACTCACACACGCTAATTGCCAATTACTTGCCCAGCGTGAAATGGTGAAAAGATGGTGTAAAGAAGTGATCTCCAATCATCCATCCAGTGAAAGAGCCAAAGGTATTTTTCTTTGTAACAGCTGAGTGGATCTCATTATCCCATTCTTAAACATTGTTATTGATTGTTGGTTATCGTGTTCATTGGTCGTGGTTAAATGATTATTTCAAACTCCTTCAGTTGTACGATGACGGAAAACAGAAAAATATTTAAAGTGGAACAAATAGATCATGAATTTGGCTGCATTTAAACTCTCCTCCTCTGTCACTCAACAGAGCGACTCTGTCCGTAGCTGCCCAGTCGACTGTGAGACAGTTTGGTCAAGAGCCCAACTTTCTGTTGTCTCTCAGTTTTTCTGCAATCATGCATTTTAAATGTTCATGTCAATAAAACAGAACAGCTGTCATTATCCTGTATTATGATAATTTTGCCAGATGATGTCACAATTGTAAAAAATAATGACCTTGTCATTAGAGGTGTCTCTCCCACTCCTTACCAGATGTTGGCTGTGGTGCAGTTTTGTTGTCTGCCAAATGAAAAGAGGGCAAAGAAGAAGAGATTTGTACCCTGTTTGTATTATTCAGGTGTTTCACGGTGGGAAGAGGTAGCTACAAAAATACCCTGGAAAAGGCTGTAAGCCTCAACAGGTGGTAAGAAAGAAGAAGAGAATATTTTTCTGCTGAATTCACCATAGCAAATCAAGGCTTGTTTCTCTTTGAGTTTGTTTTGAAGGCCAAAATTTACCTCAAGCATATGAGTGTGAAGCCATGACTTTTCATGGCCAGGTAAGACTCCTGTAAGACCTTAACACCCACACAACCATATGAACACGAACATACACACATACAAGCCATTCAACCGTCAGATGAATGAACGCCCAGCCCCATTTTCTCCCTAATTGCTTTTGAAAACATGTCGAGGAGCTGAGCAACATGGGGAATGACAGCTCCCAGTGTTTTCCTAAAGGACTAAGTCAACAAGCACAGACAGTGACATGAAAGAGCTCACAAACCTCTGCGGTTTTGCTCACTCACACGGACAACCAATTGATTAACTCATAAATCAACCTCATCCCGGGCCCCTGGGCCCTGGAGCACCCCTCCACCTTCACCCCCACCCCCACCAACCCAAAAACGGTGGTGAGAAGCTGCAGCCCATCCCTGTGCCCTCCAGCTAAGTAAGTGGAGGCGGCATGTTCCTAGTCATGGCAGAAACCCAGCAGTAGGGAGAGGCCAGGTGGGGCAGGTAGAGTGGGTGCTATGGAGTGAAAAAAAAAAAAAAATTAGGGTGGGGTCATGGAAACAACAGGTATGGGATTAGTATGTGTTATTATAACGACAGGGAGGGATGGAGAAATAAAACACAGAGGGGCTAAAGAAGGATATAAATGTGTTAAAAGGACAAAGGAGAAGAATGAATCAAGTGCTGTGTAGTGCTGCCAAAACGGAGAGAAACAAGGGGAGACAGATACGAAGAGAAAGAGGGAGAGACAGCATAGAAGAATGCAGTAAATCCCTGAGCGACTGAACAATTCTCTGGAGGAAGAAAAGAGGAATTTTTATGTGCTGCAGGTGAGCAGAACAGAGAGGGAGGGAGACTAAGAGAAGGAGATAGACAGATGGAAAAAGAGGGAGAGAACGCGGGGGTGGCCGAGGGAATTTGAGGGAAGCGTGAAAGGGTTTGATTGTAGCAGAGAAAAGGGGACACATGGGGTGAAAATGAAGCAAAAATGACACAAAATGTCACAAAATGGCTTCTCATGCAGTTAGAGAGGAAGGCCTGCGGACGGACACGGTGAAGGAGGAAGGCAGAGAGACATATGGAAAAAGGATTGGGAGACAGAATGTGACAAAAAAGGATAGAGAGCAAATAGGAGAGAAAAAGACAGACAGTGAGGAAGAGGAGGTCCGAGAACGACTCGACGAGCGCATCTGTGTGTCTTAAAGGAATACACCAGGTTTTTTGGGAGATTGGTCTATTGGTCAGCTTCGAAGATGAGATCACGCACGCCACAATCATCATGTGACTTAAAAATCATGTTTAAAGTTATCTGGGTTCAAGAAAGATGACCTTTAATAGATGGTAGTGGTTTCTTTTGTGTAGACTATTGACTGACATACCATAACCTCAGCAGTTCATTTATTTTCAAAGTGTTTCGGGGGAGAATGTGTACTCCGGTGCATTTTAATGCATGGAGGTAATATAGGTCTACATTATGACAATCAGTCTTAATTATTTCAACTTTGTTTCTGAGAAACAAATTCAAAATGCTTCATTGTTCCAACAGGAGGAAAAAACCATCCAACACTGACTCGGTCGACTGAGAACAAAGCATAATCTGCAGCTTCAGCTAATTGTTAGCTGTGTATGCAAAAAAAAATTTTTTTTTATTTAAATGACCTCTTCTTACATTTTGATATTCAAAGGGTGATACCTTTGACTTTTGTCAAAAACGTCTAATAATATATCTCTAAGTTTTGACTATCCGAGCCTTGGCAGTGCTTAAACTTCCAGTCACCTAACAGTGTCTATGCAGTGAATGGTTCAGACTTTAACTTTTACTATACAATTCTTAGACAGAGTAAATAATCCTTAAAGTGGAGCTCCACTGATTTTACACATCGAAGTCTTGGGGAGTCCTACTGTATATACAAGAAGAGTTGTATAAAGCCTGTTGTGGCTCCGGATGTGAGAAGCAGACAGTCAGTAGTCAAGCTGCATTGTTGGTATGTGCAGATGTATCTGGTTCTGCTGCACTGATTTTGACTGACTTTTACTTTTAAAACTTTCCATCATGAGGCCGACAGTGTTACAGGAGTGTGTTGCTAAATCGGTGCAGCACTACACTTTTAATAATTCCAAAAACGCCCAATTTTTTTTAATATTTATCAACAAGATTATGCCAGTGGCCTGCTGTCACTCAACTCAGTATGTATGTATCAGCAATAAAATGAGGCACCATAGTGTTTCACCTCCACAGGGGGAAATGTAGGAATTTCCCAGAACCCTGTGTTTTTCTTAAAGACTAAAAGGAAGTGGAGTGTGGAGCAAAGGAGAAGAACGAACAGAAGAGGTGCTCTCCAAGAGCAAATAAAAGTTTCTCAGCAAGACGGCCTGCACATCCCAGCCCTCTGTATGTTGTTAGTCTTGCATTAGATCACAGCCTGCCAGTCAGACAGACAGGCCTGTCTGAGCAGCAGAGCATTCTTCTGTCAGCAGCTGCCTGATGGGCCCAACAAGCCAATAATGTCAATGCCTTGTCACTCACAGTATCTTCGTATTCTTATCGAAGGACTCGCCAGCTGAGTCATACTAACAGGGCTGAGCTATCCTGTTACGTATTAGTTACAGCAATTTGTCTCTGCCTCGCTGACAGAGAGACAGACACAGAAAGAATAAGACGGAGACAACAGTGAGTGATGGCTGTTAGATAGCTCCGCATGACAAGCCTCATTCCAACGAAGTTCTGACACATAGAGATAATGATTCACACACGTGCTGCGTTTGCAAGCCCACACAGGGGCAAACAATACACACACATACACACACACACACACACACACACACACACACACACACACACACAGATAGATAAACGCACACACACTCAAGCCATACAAAGCTGCCTTTGTTGACTACTGGCAGCCCCTCAGTCATTGCTTACTGAATGTAAAAAACACACAGCCTCTCGTGTGTGTGTGTGTGTGTGTGTGTGTGTGTGTGTTTATACATATGTGTCATGCCTCTGTCAGCATTAACCCTTTCCCCCACTTAGTGAGAGTCATGAGTGTGTGTGATGATGTGTCAGTGTTGACGGTTGACTTCTTGTGTAAGTCACTTCCTGCTCAACTACCTTCTTTTTGAGGCTCATGTGTGTGCTTGTTTGCCAGAGCATGGTCCACATTTGTGTGTGTGTGGGAGTGTTTGTGTGTGTCGGGGTGGGTGTTTGCGGTTGTGTGCAGGTGTGTACCTCGGAGCTGATGGACGGGAGATTCTCATTGATCCCTTAATATCTGGCCTGAGGCGAGGAGAGGGAGCCAGAGAACTGCAGAACATGTGGGAAAAGGCATAGTTGAGAGCAATAAAGCCAAACAAGAAAGAAAGAAAAAAAGATAACAGGTGAGGAAGCGATAAAAGAGCGGGTGCAGAAGAGAAGGGACGTTCAAAAAAACGATAAGAGGCAGAGGCGGTGACAGAGACAGGGAGAACGGCCGCATTGAAACAGACACAACAAGAGAGAGGTGGACGGTTGGTGGGATTATGAGGGTGTGTGTTTGTACCTGTTCCTGTTTGTGCTCATGTAAATCCCTCACTCCCACAGGTCAGAGGGATGTTTTTTTGGGGGGGAAGAGGAGCTTCGTGAGATAGTGTGATGAGAAAGGAAAGCAAAGTGGGTGGAGGGATGATGCAGTGGGAGGTGGGAAGCAGGAGATGAAAGGAAAAAGGAACGATCGTAAATTTTCACCCGGACAGACAAATAAAAACTCTCTCATACCCCGCCTCAATTGCTCTGTTTTTTGCCATGAATGTGAGCCGGCCTTTGTTTTCCAGAAGACGCCTCTCCCCTTGTGCCAATCACCCGTAACCATCCCTATAAAACGAAAACCATTGCAAACAAAAATCCCATATGCATTTTTGTCTCTCCTCCCAATGGCCTCCCAAATGACCAATAACACCACGCTCTGTACAAAACCTACTATTTATTCTCTTTTGAGTTACAATACAGTATTTTCACACTGGAGAAAAATAAATAAACATCTTGTTCAATAAATATCATAGAAATATGATCCATAACTTTTAGCCACATCATCCAAGGCACATTGTAAAGACATAGCAAAAAAGTTATTCTGAATAACAAATGAAGCCATCTGTATATTGCAAAAATGAAAAAGAGGGATTTCATGTGTTTCTGTGCTAAGGAGTGTGAAGTGACTCAGAGGAAGAGTTTGACATTTTGGGAACTCTTGTTTTCTTGCCAACAGCTAGACGAGAGGACTGATACCCTTCTCATGTCTGTCTGTTAAATATAAAGCTTCAACCAGGAGATGGTGAGCTGAATTCAGATTTCAGATCAAGGCAAGGGAGGTCCCACCATAGATACCTACAGTGTCGGGTTTGACTTGTGGTTCAGAGTCACCAGGCCGTGTGGTGCTTTAACTATAACTAACTCCACAGAGTAACTTTACTGTCCCTGTATTTACATAGTTTCATTCACTGCAATAGAGAAGCTTTGCAGTGGAAATAGATTCGCTAGATAAGTCTTTCTAAACAGAAGACTATCTTCACTATGATCAATCTCAAGCACAAGCAGCCCACGTTGACCAATCACGGTTGTTGTGATTTCTCAGTAGCTGCTATAGCTGTGGCGTAAAGACCATAACACAGCAGTTTGAATGAAGCTTGAGAGCAGGACCTGCGAGGACCTCTAAAGGTTGCAAATTAACATGGTGTATGTTGTTTTTTAATCCATGCAAAAACTCTGGTTATATACATGAACTATATCCTAACCCACAACAGTTTGACCATTACAAGTGTAAAAGCAACATGTTTTATTGGCTGTTGAACGGATTAAACAAACGAGACACAATGTGTTAATCAGTGTGTTTTAAGAAGTACCTGTTGGACGCATTTTGTACCTTTGGACAGAACCATTTCCTGTCTCTATGCTAAGCTAACAGTCTCCACATCAAACTGATAAAGGTTGTATCAATCGCTTCATCTATATCTTGTCAAGAAAGCAAAAAAAAAGCCAGTTTCCCAAAATGTCCGAACTCTTCCTGTAAACATGGGAAAACTACAGATTGATTAAGGCTTCGTTAAATGTTTCTTGCTATGGAGGGAAATCACTGTTACAAAGCACCGAATCAAAGGCAGCAAAGAAGTGAATGGTATGTTAAGGCACCAAATACCACAGTAAGTATGAGTGTCTGTGTGTGTGTGTGTGTGTGTGTGTGTGTGTGTGTTGTGTGTGTGTGTGTGTGTGTGTGTGTGTGTGTGTGTGTGTGTGTGTGTGTGTGAGAGATTGTGTGTGTCTGGACAGTATGTGTAGCGCTGTTGTAGAGTTACTGTAACTGACCGGTCAACTTCTGATTACTCAGCAATACCACCCTGCCCGTTATTTCTGGTGCTCATCCCCCTGACTCACGCCTCCTCCCGTCTTCCTCTCCTTTTCTGCCTCTTCCTCTCCTCATCTGTGCCCTCTTCATCCCTCTGGCCATTTCCTCCTCTCCTTTTGTCTTTTTCCCATTCAGAAAGTTTCCCTTCTTCCTTTAGAGAAAATGAATGTTTGCTGATTCACACATCTGGGGTCACTGAATCAGTTTTCACTCAATAGCTGCACTGTGTCTTGCTGTCTGTCACTCAGTCTATCCTCCTCTGTGTGTGTCTGTGTGTGTGTGTGTGTGTGTGTGTGTGTGTGTGTCTAACCACCTACAGTGGCATTTCTGTTGATCCATGAGCCGTGTAGTCCGGTAACTCAGCCCAGTCTCAGTGTGTCTCGCTCAATGAGCTGCTATGTGCATTAGGCGGGTGACAGTGCTGGTAATGTGTTGGCTTTGTGTGTGTTATATTCCATTAGCACTTCTGGTGACCTGCCAAATAGTCCTTCATTCACTTATTCCAGTACGGTATGAATGAATGTGTTAAGCTCGAATGTGTTTATGTGCTTCTGTCTGTTAAAGCTCTCACTTTGTTTCCACTCAGACTTTGTGCAAATAGACTTCTGATATACTGCACGTTTGTGTGTGTTTGCGTGTGTTTGTATGTGTGTGTGTGTGTGTGTCTAAGTGTCCAGTCCCGTCTCAGTGTCTCAACCTCGGAGTCTCCTCTTGAGACGGTTGAAGTCCTTCGCTGATCGCCACAGCCAACTCTGCAGCTCACGCAATATCCAAAACCCCTCCACCTTCCTGGCGAAGTCGTTCATCGTCGGCTGCACTGGCAGGAGTGAAGAGGAGGCAGAGGAGGAGGTGGAGGAGAGCAGCGGAGTCAGTGGAGGCGAAATGAGGGAGGTGCCCCCTCGTAAAGACAGAGGGATGGGCTGGGGGAGAAGAGTGTGCTTCTCACCTGCTCCGAACTGGTAGAGGAGGGAGAGGGTGGACAGAGAAGGTTGGAGGGTGGGGGAGAAGAGCGAGCGAGGAGGCCGACGGTGATGATAGAAAGCGGAGGAAGAGGAAGTAGCTTCCATATGTGATTGCTTCTCCTCCTCCACCATCAACCCAATGCTTTTCTCTACAATAAATCCATCTTCTCTTCTGAGTGTGTCTGGGTGATGTGCGTTCAGGTTGTAGCTGTACTGATTGTTGTCGTCGTCATTGTTGTTTTGGATGGTTGGTTGTCGGAGGGGGCTGGAGCTTTCTGTGCCCGGGTAAGACACTTCAACCCCGGGTTCAGGCTGCCCCTCCTTCTCCTCTCCATCCTCGTTGATACTCAACAACCTTCTCCTCCCCCACCTCTCTACCCCTCCCTCTTGCTCCACCTCCTCCTCTTCCTCCTGCCCTTCTTCGTTGGCAGCCCATTTCCCACTCTCAGGCTCATCCCTCTTTCCTCTCCTCCCTCTTTCTCCTCGTCCCTTCTCCCTCGATCCGCCACTCCTCCCTCCACCTGCGGTCGCCTCTGCTCTCCTCCCCTCTTTCCCTCTTCTTTTTTCCATCAGGTCAACGCTGACGCCTTCCTCCCGCTCTCCTCTGACCACCTTCACCCCGGTTCGTTTCTGGTTGTTACGCTGACCCGAGTCTGTCCTCGTCCCAGCTCTGGACCTGTACAGGCTCTGGCTCATCAGTGGAGCTGGTTGGTCGCCTCCTGTCCCCCTCTGAGGATACTGCAGCTCACCAGCATCACTTCCCATGTTTGCAGATGGAGGAGGAAGCGCGTAACCAAGCGTGGTCATCAGTGCGGATATCGAGCCCAGCAGTCCATCCAGGCCTGTGCAAAAGTGCAGCAGAGAGGTCTTGAGGGAGGGGCAGAGGGTGGAGCGGGCCAGCTCCCTGACAGCCGCCAGCAGCACAGAGTAGGCCTTCTGGTTCTGGGCGAGCCGGGCTTGGTTCTCCAGGCCATGCCACAGCTCCAGGCGGGTGGCAGCACTGGGCAGGGACAGAGCCGTGCTGTTGGGCCGCGGAGGGGAGAAGTCTTTCTCGTTGAATGGAGGGCCTAGGTAGGTGAGCTGGAGGTGGTATAGAGAAGGAAGAAGAGAGGATGAGAAGGTTTAATGGATAATTCTGGTTCATTATTTATTTTCACAGTTTGGGCCATCATTCATCGTAACACTTGACGCAGCTTCATCGCTACACTGTCGATCAGACAGATTGTAAACAGGCCAACAGACAGTTTAACTAAACATTTCGTATGGAGGTTAAACCAAAAGCGAGTGCTCCAGTCATGTCTGTAATGATCCCCCAACTTTGTAAGAAAAGTTTGGCTTTGTTTTCACTTCCAAAGTAGTTTGGCCAGAGGGAGGGTTTGAATGAAACCCCAGTGCTCCTGTTTGTTGTCCTGGCAGACCTCTGTTGCCGAGTTCCCAGATCTCAGTAATTGACATGGTGAGCACACTGTTATGAGTAATTATATTAAGGAGGCTCAAAACTATGAAAATGTGACCCAAGTTAGATCCTTTGAATTAGTGTAAGGAGAATAAAATGTTACTGTCTTTTAAAATGAATGAACCGAATGGTATCACAAAAAATTACTCACATATACGTCTTTGATTTCTTTCAGCTGATACTCCAGGTATTTGGTTAGCTCATATGTGCTTTCTATTGAACTCCTCTCACTGGCCAGGTTGTGTGACAAATCCAGGGCCGTTGCCATGGCAGCAGCCAATAGCAGGATGAGCTGGTGTTGATGGACTGTGGAGAAATGAAAAAAAAAAGAGACTGATTAAAACTCAGGCAGATGGTGTGAGATGTTTCTTTAATGACGTCCAAATCATGGGTGTCCAAGTGGTAATTAACACACACTGCAAAGGTATTTTTAATCATAACAATGAGATGAAATTTATCTCAGCCATTATTTTCTCAGACATTTTGTGAATATTTAACTCGGAGTTCTTAATTAATTTGATGACTCAAGAACTCAACAGACAAAATCACCTCCAGAAAAAGTTTCCAAGCCTTCCTCTTGGTCGCTGCACCATTCACACTGTTTATAGGAATTTTTACAATATTCTGGTTTATTTCTTTGTCTCTATGGCGATGGCCTCGTCTGTTTACATATTGCCAGGTCAGAGTCATCTGACACTGCCAATAAAGCTTTTTCCGTTTCTAATCTAATTTTAGATGTTTCTGGCTGTCGGAGGTTTACTCTGGCTTCAAATAAAACCTTGCTTAATAGCTTCAGACAGTCAGTTTCAGACAGTCAGACAAATGGCTCCTATGTTCAGTGCACCAGCCTGTCAGGAAAACAGTCGCTCACACACACACACACACACATACACACACACACACACGAACACACACATACATGTTCATTCCTGACCGATATCCCAAAAACAAAGACATGTGGCTTTCTTTACAATCACAAACATTAATGTGTTTGTATCAGTTGTATGTTGCTGTTGACTTCTTGTTTATGTTTCAGAGTGTTTGTGTAGGTGTTTTATGTTACTGTGTGAGTGTTTGTGAGAATGTTTGTAACCGTAATTGAGTGTATACAATGCTTTTGCGTGTGTGGGTGCTGCTAAGTGTGTATGTGTGTGTGTTGAGGGGTGGGGTGGGTTGTAACACTGGAAACCTTTTAGTGCCCCTGTCTCTGGTTTCAAACAGGGAAAATTGGAGCTGAAAGGTGGTTTTCAACATTAAGAAACTTCATGCACATCCACTCGTCTTCGTCCCGTGCTCGCTCTCTCCTTTATTTTCCAACTCTCTCTCAGCACTTCCTCAGCCCTCCACTCGAGCGCAACACACATTTCTTTTGTCGTCTCTGCTCTCCGTCATCCTTTTCCATCCTCCCTGTGCTCACTCTCACCCCCCCGTGACACCCAGACGGTAGGCAGTGATTCATGCTTGTAATTATGGGCAAAACATGCTGCTGTTCAACAGGTGTGAAATATATATTTCCCAACGTGTGTGACCCTGTCAGCTTTGTCTCATTAGCTCACTCCGTCTTTCTCTGACACACCTTGGGCCCCCCATTGTTTCACTAATCTAATTCTTTCCTCCTCTGGAACTGGACTTCTTCTATTGCCCTTCTCTCTCCCTTTCTCTCTCTCTCTCTCCATTTCATCTCTCCCATCACTAACCCCACCCTCGCCCCCCCAGGATGAATAAATGACTTTAAGTGAATAGCTTAAACAGATTGCAAAACATTTACCCTCAACAAGTTTTCAGTGGTTCTAAGAAAACATGTTCTGACCTAAAAGAGTCAACACCTTTTTCCCTCTGACTCAACCACTTACATTTGACATATCGGTATGCACTCCCTTACAGGGCTGGGTAGATACCTAATGATGGTATGTGCTCTACACTACTCTATACACAAAAATGTATAAAGTAGGTCGTGGTGCAACCTAAAACAAGAATGTGTTACTGCAGCAAGCGAGAAATTCTGGCTATCAAAGAGGAAAATATCAATTGAACATGACAAAGTAATCAGAAATAAAATCAAAGGATAAGAGTATGGTTGACAAGCGAGGATAATCCCTTTTATTGTGGTACAAATTGCAGCAATGACGTGGTAACAAGCGACTCTACTCCCAAACTAACTTAACAAGCTCACTTAAATGAATATATTCATCAAATGACTTTAGCTTTAGTGAAAGACTGAATGACAGATTGTTGAAAGTCAAATTAAAATAGGATTAGAAATACTCATTGAAATGACATGGACAAAACCTGAACAAACAACTCCCTGGCTGCTTCATTTGAAAGGGAAAAAAACTGCACCCTCCACAACTGCTTGACCCTGAGTTTTAGGCTACATGAAAGCATCCTCCCAGACTATTTTCTAAATCACTGTGGTTGGGCCCAGGTAACTCCCACACGCTCCCACACACACCTTAAAATCAGTCAAATTGGACAACCCCCGCCAACCAAGCCTCTTCTCAACCGCAAAAGCCTCATCACCTGTCAGGAGCATTAAGCATCTTGCATCAACGTCTGAAACATTCAGAGCTCATCAAGCCCGGGGTCCTCCCACCGAACATCCTCCATTAGCATCAAAACACCCTGAAATCAACACGACATGGTTGACTCTCGGACTAAACAGCCCTCGAGGAAAAGGACCCACAGCGTGCAAAAAGGGTTGCATTCAGAAAGAATAAACAGGTACCAAAAAAAAAAAAAAAAAAGAAAAATAGCCTGGGCTGGAGAAAGAAAATTCTCCCTGGCAAAAATCAACCCAAACTGTTCCAAACCGTTTCCTTTTGTCTGCAGCCACATGCTCGGAGATGATTGCCAGACGTGAAAGGCTCTTGTTGTTTTGATTGAGTGCTGACATCTCTAAAAGCATCCTCCGCTGTGGCTAGAAACAACTGCTCTTTTGTACGGGTAAACTGAGATAACTCAAACCCAGAGCCATGTTGTTGTTATATAATATTATACTGAGTAACTACACTATAGTCGGCATACAGCCTGACTTCAAGGCGAGCCCTGCAGGCTTGGGGCTGTGTCTGTGTACCTGGCAGTGGAAGCACACTCCGCAGGGCAGGGTTGAAACCAGAACATTCTCTGTGGGAGGATTGCATTACAGCAACACAGGGGTTCCCTACAACGGCCGACCATGACCCGCCTCTGTACGTGTGTGACTCTACCCATTTTCAGGCACATACCTATTAGAGTTACACACATGGACTCGCAGGGGAGCTCCATTATTCACAACAGATCATATTTTCATCTTCGGTTTGTCCGTTGATGTCAAGTCAGATCTGGCACTCTGGAGTCTGGCTGCCATCTGCAAAACAGAGCTGAACATGAGGTTCTGGCGCCAGAGCCTCTGCACTCCAGATAGGTCAGAATTAAACATCCACACAGGGTCAAGGTTCAGAGGTGAATTCTGGGACGAAAGGTTGTGTTCAGGGGCATAACGAGCCTTGTAACACACTTGACATGTTACACTCCAGACAGCGTTTTGGTAAACCAGTGACCCGGTGTTTGTGGGTGTTGTTCCGCTTCCATCCAAGAAGACTAGTATTTCATCTTTCCCAACGTGCACCACCACTTGAGGTTTTAAACAAGCACTTAAACAGAATTTTGGTATTGTGGGAAAACCATCTGCAAGTAAATCTCTCCAGTCTGGTCCAGGAAAAACTACCTCCGGTGCCAAAAAAGGTTGCCCTCCGTCGATGTAACCACTTGAAAGAGAGGAAACATCAGTACATGGAAGATGTTATAAATCAGGTCCAAATGAGATGTTTTTCATTTCCAGCGAAACATTGATTAGGAATACTATAGTATACTGTAATGGCATACTTTTGGTGAGCATACGTTGTACGGGTTTGACAAGATTTAAAGCCATGCAGGCTGGTTTTGGAAAAACAAAGGATTAAACATCATCTGTGGTGTGTTTTCCAGAACCAAAACTCCTAGCTGTAGGCTACATCCTCTCACCCGTTCCACTTCAGTTGTATATGTTCACCGTGTAGACCTCCTCTGCTGTATCACAGGACAATATGAGACAACATTAGAGACAGAAATGACTGATGTACCGAGCCATGTTGTGATGTGGGCCACTGATGTCATGTTGTGAATGACTTAAAAGACAGATTTACATCCAGTCTGAGTCTGCAGACACATCTCGACAAGTTCAATTTGAATCCCACGTATAAATCTGATTCATGTTAATTGTACATTTGTTTTTAATGTGTTTCTTCTATTGAAACCTAATGAAAGAAATCTGACAACAATCTGGACATACGGATAATTTAAATCACGGTGCAGTTCTGAACATCGGCTTCGCTCGGTTCATTAGGTTGAGTTCATTCCCATCTGCTAAGGATAATGCGTTAAAATGTTCTAATGCCAGGTTCATGTCATGATTCGGATCATAATTTTGAGCAGCAGGGTCGACCGCTCCAGCAGCCTCCCTTTAAATCAGAGATGTCAGGGATTTCAGACAGTTGAAAATAATTTTTTTAACCTGTCAACAGACACCTCAATTTTCATGCACAAGAATCAAAATAAAAAGGTTACTGCTGTTCTTCAACTCTTTTGATAAGAGTCATAACTCCTGGTATGCTTTGAAAGGTAACTCTTTCAATTTTACAGCCAAAATGTCAGAATGAGTATAAGAGATACTGAACCAAAGTTATAGAGGCACAAACATGACAAAAAGGTAAGGATTATTTTTTTGGCCTAAAAAAGGAATCCAAGGCCTGTAGTCGTAGTGTCTGAACAAACTCTGTGTCAACAGCTGTTGCAGTGATATGAGGATCCTAAAATGCTTTGCAGAGATAGAATCAGGACACTTAGAGCTTTCAAACAATGTATAATTTGTCAAGGCTGTGTGAAGTCCAGCACAGACCAAAACACACCTAAAGCAGTGTTACCAAGGCCAAAGCATCCCACGGGTGGGGCTGTGTCTTACAGTCTTCTTCAGTGAATGAACAATCGAAGTTCTGCATTTACAACACTCGGTCACACCGGAGAAAGGTCCATTCAATGAAGAAGACTGTGGGATGTGGTTGAAAGCTCCAGAAGTTAGAATAATCTATCAGTTTTGTTTTTCCCAAGGTCAAGAATGAAACTCCCAGTAAGTACCACCAAAATCCACATACTGCAGCCACATGTGATAAGTCTGATCAGCCATTACATTGCAGGGTTACTTTTAAATATCATTATCTATTACCTTTTTTTTTTTTACTTCACAAGTCTCATATTTCTTTCTCGGAGTGTGCAACGATCGCCTGCCTTGTCTTGCATATTTGTTGTCATCTAGCTAACGTGGCAGCGGCAGAGCTGCAGGCTCATTGTGGCTTTGTTGACAGAAAAGTCCCGTCTGAGCCAAATCCAGAAAGGCTGTTTGTTTCTTGCATAGTTTTTTAATTATTCTGTTGCACTGTACCTGGTGGCAATTTTGCCTTCTGTCATAACACTTACCCTGAACATAAACACACCTGCGCAGGACGCCAGGGGCAAAAACATGCGTCAACACACTGATGTGAGGGATAGAGCCACAGGGGAAGTGGACCGTGACACCAGCGAGGTGACTGAGGGTGAGTGGGGGTGAGTGGAGGTGGAGGGGTTTGACAATCTGAGGTCAGGGTCAGTGTTGTGTGTCTGTGTACAGTTAGGGGCCAGATTTATGTGCAGTCTGCACTCAATCAAATGTGCATTCCTTCACTAACTCAACACACACAAACGTGCACGCACACACGCACACATATGCATCCAGATTGTGCACTGGAGCGCAGATCCATGTATGCACAGACGTTATACTGAATAAATACATATAAACAAAGCATTGTGTACTCACAATGCACACACACACACACACACACACACACACACACACACACAAACACATGCACACACACACACTTTTCCCATCTCTTCTCCCAGGAGATTCCTTCCTCTGGAGTCTGTTCATACTGAATTTCAAATTGATCCTCTTGGCACTGGACACACACTGGAGTTGCCAAACAGCATCAATGACCCAAAAACAAAGGCAAAAGAAAACACACATTAAAAAAGCCAATAAAAATTATGTTTATGCCCAGAAACTCTCAGTGTAACCATTTCTTTCAAGTCATAAACTCAACCTCCTCCCCTTTTTGCCTTGCTGTCTGTCTCCCTTTTCACCTTATAAGCCAATCTATCCTTTGCTTTTCTTTTTCTTTTTCTTTTTTAATCTGTGGATTCCAGTCGCTGCATGCTTTATCGCCATGTTTGGTTTCAATTTCGTTGTCGCTTCATCTGTCCCCCCCTCTCCCCTTAAATCTTCCTGAAACATCAAACTTCCATTTAAAAGTTTCCCTAATTAGTGTTCTCCTCTCTTCCTTTCACTAATTGGCTCCACTCGTTCCTTCCCTCGACATCTTTCATTCATTCTTTCCCCTTTTTCAGGCCTTCAGTTTTTAATTTACCTTTTATCCCCCACGTCCCAACCCC